>NC_141755.1:51196792-51536435 GCF_982258835.1 Parasteatoda tepidariorum
ATTACCATGGCCAGGAAACAACCCTGATCTCAATCCAATTGAAAATTTTGGCGACGTTTGAAAATTCTTGTACGAAAAAAACGTCCATCCAATAAAAGACAACTAAGTGAAGCTATAGTTGATTCTTGGCACCATGTGATTACGAAAGATGAACTCCAAACACTCGTTCACTCGATGAAAAGACGCTGTGAAGCTGTCTTAAAAATTAAGGGTTATCCTACTAAGTATTGATTGTGTAAGTATCACTTTAAAAAAATGCAAATCTAAGATAGATCTTACTATTAATTGCATAACTTTTTTTGTAATACAGATATTGTAATACTGTATTTATTATTAAATTCTACATTAAATTACCTTCAATTTGATATATAAACGTTTGTATTTAAGTGAAAATTAATATATTCTACAAGCACACAAAGTTGAAAAACATAAAACTTTCAAAAAGTGTCCACACTTTTGGCCACCACTGTGTATATCATATAATTTTATTTGTTATAACGGGGTTATCACTTATGAACTTCAAAAAATTCACATTTTTTTCTAAAAAATTTAGCTTCATTTAAATTGTGCCTCTATTTTCAATTATCGAATTCCTTATGATTTATTGATGCACATTGGCTATTTTTTAGAACTGAATGGTTTTTAAAATGTCATAACAATGTTTAAAGCAACTGTTTAATTAAAAATAAAGTAATATTTGACCAAATTATTATAAGAATTCCAATCTCATAAATATTCACAAACTTTTTTAAACTGGAATATTAAGTTTCCGTTCTTTTATGCCACGACTACACATATATTGACTTGTGGGGCACTCAACTGAATCCTGCAAAATCTTTTAAGTAAATACATCACAACGCTCTGACAGCAGAAATGTAAACACTTCTCACACTTTTATCAAAATCTTTTCGCAAGCACAACCCTTTTATCACCAATTTCTAAATCTGAACCTTAATCCTTTGGTGACAAGAATATTTCTTCACAAAAAACTTTGATCGAGCAAAATACGACGTTTTCTCTCCCACAATTTTTCTCCTTTTTTGACAAGTTCGGCGATGCAATGGAATAATTTAGAACGTTTGTAGTATATTATTTGAAATGAAGGAGAAAAAAAGTTTTTAAATTAAGAAGAATTGAGTTCTCAAAAATGACATTTTCAAAGCCGTAACGGATGAAAAATGCAAGTTGAATAAAAAATTCTATAATCTATCAAATAATGAATGTAATTTTTTTGTTTTCAAATGCATAAAAACTATAACAAAAAAATACAGTAAAATGAGTATCTTAACTCATCAAAAAATGTCTATAACTAAGATAGAGAGCTTTTTGCCAATATTTTTTTTATTCGTGGTAATTAAGATTGTTGCATTTAAATTAAAAATTATTTATTTGGTTACAATTGGGTACTTGCAACTTGGGAAGAAGCATACTGCTGAAATCGCTTGCTTGCTCATAATCACTTGGTTGTACAGGACTTGTTAAATCTAGAGCAAGTTGGCTTCCTTCATTATCTTGCATAATTGATTATCGAACTAGAGTTTATTGGATACCTTATAAGCGACGTCACGCATGTATATCGGACCTGATTGGCTGCAGAATCGCGGCATAAACAAATACTACAATTTACCCTGGAGTGAGTTATTTTGCTGGCATCCAGCGGAAACTGTATCCCCAAATTATTAGCTTAACTATTTTTTTTTAAATTTTTGTTTGCTATAATACTCGTTTCCCTCGTGAGATAATTAAAAAACAGTTGAAAAAAAATACAATTTAGGGTTAAATTTTTAAATCGTGTACCCCTTATTTTTGGTGATGCGAAATGAACCAATATATACGAAGCTAAACAAAAATCAATCGTATAACGGTAAAGAAAAATTACGGTAAGGTGAAATTGTGAGCAAAGAATGGTCACCAGAAATGGCGCTGCTGCAAAATTGAATGAAATTTGCCGCCAAACTAAGGGGCACAATGCTCTATACCCTAACCTATATTAGTTTAGAATTTTAAATAACTAATTTTTATCCAATATTTTAACCGCATACATTGGCTAAATGCAGTTATGCATAAAAATAAATATAACATATTAAAAAGTCAATATATCTTATTTACCTTTCAACGATTGTAAAACAACGGTAATTAATTATAGTAATGCTAAAAAGTTGTGTAATAAGATAATATAAAATAACATTTATGCGATTAAAGAAACAAAAACTTCAGTTATATGCCTTTAAATTCTAATAATGATTAAAATCGTAGTAATAATATTTTAAATTTTCGTAAAATTAAAATAAAATCAAAATCTATTA
Organism: Parasteatoda tepidariorum; assembly: GCF_982258835.1. NCBI lineage: Eukaryota > Metazoa > Arthropoda > Arachnida > Araneae > Theridiidae > Parasteatoda > Parasteatoda tepidariorum. The sequence continues at coordinate 51,199,099 of NC_141755.1, forward strand.
ATAAAAGATTTATTATTGATGAATTAATAGAAAAAAACTTTTAAAAAGTTTTGCAAAGGGATGATAAATAAAATATCCCGGCAAACGTCGTTAAATAAGGGATAAATTAATAATTTACAGGTCAATACCAGTATAACTTTTATCAAGGGGCCTTCTTATTTTTTTTTGCCCAATAAGAATGCACCGACAACAAAGAAAAACGGACGTAAACCATCTTTACTTTTTTATTGATAATCCCGGGCTATGAGATTAATTTATACCCTGCGATTAATTTATTCAAGGGTCAAAAAATATTTGAGAAGGTGACCCTCTTCAATAATTTTATTTAAATTACTATTAACTTAAATTTAAACAAAATATATTGAAAAATCTTAGTATTTCTAAATAAAGATGGATGTTACTCCCATCAAAACATTTCTTTTTAAACATGTTTTGTGTCATTTGTAACACTAAAAATGACAAGTAACCAATTTTTTCAGACATTTATTTCTTTGCTGATTTTCAACAACGAAAAGAACTCCTGATTTTAAACAGAAAAAGAAGAAATTAGAACAATATTTTAGAATTCTAAAGCATTCGATAAAGAGTTCCGTGAAAATCGATAACGGATGTTCCGAATTTCTCTATGAAGCAGAACAAATAATCGCGTTTATAAAAACAATGTTTCGCTGGGGGCCACAAAATTTAAATTTCTTCGAGGAAAAGTAAATCAAGATTTAAGAAATAATTATAGGAATCAGTGTACATTTTGCGATTTTAAAAAAAAACGCACCATGATTATTATCGGCATTTTGGGACAATATTTTCTGTTTTGTTGTAAAAAAGTATTTTACTTTTTATTGAATAATTACGTAGTGTTGAATCTAGATTTTGAATAATTGGTATGTAAATTCTGTGTACAATGTGCAAAATAAAAACAGATCCACCCTGAATCATCAGGTGATTTTGACAAACACTGAAGAGCAAGTTCTGTTTAAGTATTGTGCACTTCTGGTCGAATGGGGTGTACCTTTGCAACTTTTTGATCTAAAGCTCATCACCAAACGATACCTTGATCGCTCAAACAGGAAGATTCCCGATTTCGAAAAAATTCTTTCTAAGAAATTTTCTTTTTAAGAAAAAATTCTTCATAAAAAATGGCTTTTTAACGCTGAAAATTATTTTCAAACTAATATCTTTACATATCTTGATGTTTTTGTTATTAAAAATGTCAACAATTAACTTTTTTAACAATTTTATATCAATATTTTACTAAAAACATGATAATTAAACTGAATTTCTATCGCTGCACAAAGTAGCCCCACTTGGGGGCTACTTTGTGCAAGGTATGTTTTGACTTATTATTTGTAAATATTACTTACAAATAATGCCAATATTGATTAAATTCACTCGTCTGAGTCCAGTTATCAATATAATATCGATAAATTTTACTAAAGTTTGAATTAATATAGTTTTTTTACATGCCAAAGTTCAAAAACTGCGAAATCCTGCACAAAGTAGCCCCACATGACGGTACTCAAAATATACATACTCTAATTATACATTAAATTGCTTACGTTAAACTTTTCACGTATCTATTCAGCTTCAATATTTTAAGACTTAGCCATAGAAGTAAAAAAATCCATCTCGTCATAGCAAAAATTGTGTAGGTTTAACAACCTTAGAATTACAGTACGAAGAGCATAATTAACAATGCTTTGTAGCCGTCAGAATGATTGGTGTCTTAGGTAAGAGAATAAAACGTCAGCTGAGTGGTCAGGTGTGAAAAGTTAGTTGGCGAGATTTTCCCTACGACAGTGACATAGAAACATTTTCAGCTCATGGATGACGTTTTTTTAAACGCTTCAAAAACATCAACTCAAAAAACTCCATTAAGTTAAAGCCGCATTTTGTAAGTTTAATCGACTGCAATTGCTGTAATTAGATTTTGGAAAACTACTTTTTATGCCTCCTTGAGAGTTTGATGTCTAAGGTTAGATAATAAAACAGCAACTCCAGGTGTGAAGAGTAAGTTGACAGAGTCTTAATACAGTGGGTGATCGGTTAACGAACAGATCGGTTAACGAACAAATCGGTTAACGAACACTTTCACGAAAGATTTTTCTGTTCGGATAACGAACACATATTCGGATAACGAACACTTTCAAGAAAGATTTTTTGCTTTCGGACAACGAACACATATTCGGTTAATGAACAAAACGAATTCGAACAAACACTTCTTGGCCTGAAAAAAAATTTATATAAAACATTTGTTATCATTTTGCATACAAAATAAGATCACTGAAAGGAGAAATGTTTAAAGCATGCTTAGTATTGATAATTACAAAATGAAACTTGAATTATGGAGAATTGATGAATTATGAAGGAGTACAATGAAGGAGTAACAAAAATCACATCTGCGAAGCAAAGAAGTGCCACCCATGATAAAATGAAAAGGTTGCTTTTAGTTTGGATAAATGAACGGGAAATGAAACGAGATGTAACTAGTATGCCTATCATTCAAGAGAAGGCTAGAAAAATTTTTGAGAAATTGAAAGAACAAACTCCAGGTTCGTCATCCGAGGAGTTAGAATTCAAGGCTACCACTGGCTGGTTTACAAAGTTTAAAAGAATGTCTGGAATTAGACATGTATTAATGCATGGTGAGTCTGCTAGTGCAGATAAAGAAGCAGCTGAGAAGTACTGTCTCAAATTTCAAGAATTCATTGAAACAGAAGGGTATTGTCCGCAACAAATATTTAATTGTGATGAAACTGGTTTGTTTTGGAACCGCATGCCGAATTGTACCTACATCACGAAAGTTGAGAAAAGTGTTCCTGGGCATGAAAGACCGATTGACGTTACTTTTAAGAACTAACGCTAGTGGTGATATGAAGCTTAAACCACTTCTCGTTTACCACTCTCAGAATCCCAGAGCATTAAAAAAAATTCCATAATTAAGAGCAAACTGCCAGTAATGTGGAGATCGAATCAGAGGGCATGGGTCACGCAGTATCTTTTCAAAGAATGGCTAGTTTATGCCCCGAGCATCAAGAACTACCTTGATACCAATGACTTGCCGTTGAAAGCACTGCTGCTATTGGACAATGCACCAGGACACCCAAAGGATCTTGAAGATAATTTGTTGGCAGACTTTCCCTGGCTGACAGTTCAGTTTTTACCTCCGAATACGACTTCGCTGATTCAGCCGATGGATCAGGAGGTTATTACGGTTTTCAAGAAATTGTACACTCGCGCACTGTTTCGAAGCAAGCCAATTCTCCTCAACAATGACTTTAAAAAAGTTTCGGAAAGAAAAATTTGACATTCTTGAAGCTATTCGTATCATTCAAAAGGCGTGGTCAGAAGTCACACAGCGACAGTTGATTTCTGCTTGGCGGAAGCTGTGTCCATCCTTCGTTCAAGGACACGGAGGTGATTGGGGAGACACCTCTGAAATTTTAACAACTGCTAGAGATCTGAAATTGGAGGTGAACGAGGATGACATGGAAGAGCTCATAATGGGACATGAACTGACGACAGAAGAACTCCAAGAAATTTTGAATGAAGAACACCAAGAAACACAGCGAAATGTGTCTCCTTCTGAACAAGAGGAAGACGAAAGAGGACCAATGCCGACATCTGCCATTAAAGATCTTTTGAAAAAGAGGGAGGATGTCAGAGCAATGATCTTAGAATGGCACCCAAACCAAGCTGATATCAGTAGGGTTGGGGATCTTTACAACGACAATGCTATTAATTACTTCCGGAAAATCCTGAAAAAAAGAGAAAAGCAATCGACATTGGACATGTTCTTCAACGCCCCATAAGCATAAAATGAAAAGGACTGACCAATATGCAAGACTATATATATATGTATTATTTTTTAAAAAACTTACTAAGAAATTATAATTTTTTTGGCTTTCCAGAACGAATTAATCGATTTGACATAGAAGTCTATGGTGAATCGATGATCGGTTTACGAACAATTCGGATAGCGAACATAATCTTGGAACGGATTATGTTCGTTAACCGATCACCCACTGTATATAATAGTGGTATAATTGATTTTATGCAGTTTGTAAACTTATTGTAAGTTATTGTACTTAGTGTATATCTATACAAATTAAGGCTTTTAAAAAGTGAGCCCACTGCGAATAAAGTATGGTTAAAGCTAGCGGAATATGGTAAAATGTATCGTGTTTCTGACTCCATTGAAACCCAAAAAATCATGGTAACTTTGCGATTTGCTTTGGTACTGATTTTGGTAAAATTAAGAATAAAATATAGTTTTATAATATGTAAGATAAGTTTGGTAAATTAGATAAAATTTAGTATTTTTGTCATGATACTTTAGAGCATGATATAAGAAATCATTTGTTTAATTAAATTTAATTTTCGGTTTTTTATTTTTTACTGAATGTGTGATAATAAAAACGATAATTTTGAAAACCGGAATTTCCGGTAAACCGTTACCATATAAACGGAAAAAATAACCAAATTGAATAGTCTAAATAACGTATATTTTGGTTTTATTACCAGAATAATGATGTTTTTTTTTACCAGAAATGTCAGTGCGATACAATACGGTAATTTTACCAGAATGTTCTTTTCCGTACATATATGTATTTGAATTCGAGGGAAAGAAAATATCAACAGATCAAAAATAAGAACTTATGTCTCCATTGCGTTTCATCAAATTAGTTTTTGAAGAAAATTTAAATATTATTAATAAAAAAGACTTTTTTATCCTGGTTGTACACTCGAATACAGCAATAAAATGATATTTGTTTGAAATAATTTGAATAATTGATTTTTCTTAAAATGAAAAAAAAGACCAAGTAACATTTTCATTATGTATCATACTTTTTAAAATAATGCATAATATTTATACTCTTTGAATGGGCATATGCATACTAATGCTAGTAACTAAAGATGGTAATGAATATGAAAATCAATAATGGAACTTAAATTTTCAGATCGAGAATTTTATGGCATATGTTATCAACACTTTCATCGCGGCAGTGACTAGCTTTTGTCTAAACCTCCTGCGCTTGGAGTTCCCGTGCAGAACTATTGAAAAAGAAAGCAAATTCCTTTAAAACTTAATTATTTTAGCTTAAAAAATAATAATCATTTCCAATCAATAACCATATTCAATATTACAGCAATGGAGCACAGCAAGTATTCCTTGAAAACGAATTATCTCGTCGTGATGAAAGAGTTAAATGTTGAACATTTTTGCTTGAAGTTTCTTGGCCTCGAACACAAACATTTTTTCCCTTCTATGTTTTAACATTAAAATTTAATTAAGAGGAAAAAAGTCAACGTACAAAAATATATCAAGACAATTCAAAAATATTTTTCTGCAATGAACCAATGTCTTATTGATAATATTCCTTTTTAAATCGAACTTAAAAGTTTAAATATTGATAATTCAACGTGGAATTTTCACCGGTGAACATAAATATTAACAAGAATTACCGTTAATTGCGAGGTAAAGAAGGAATTAACGATAAAACGGATTTCCAAAGATAGTACCAGCGGGGTTTTAATTATCGCATTTAAGTGACCTTGAACTCTGAATGAATTTTCAACAAATGTCTAGAAGAGCTGAAGTTGATCGCATTTTTACGATCGCTTAAAACCCCGCCAAATGTTTGAGGAAGAAAACAAATATGTTCTAAATACTTCCGCTTGCAGAGAATTTACCTTTTTCCTGAAGTGTTATGCATTTAAGTAATAACAAGCTCTTTTAAGCATTTGATTTTAACGCCTTGCCTGTAAAGGGATCGTGGTTCTTTTTCACTTTATTCGATTTAGTGATTGTTCGTGGCTTGCTCGGAACTTTTTATTTCGTTTAATTTTCAATAATGATTTAAATTTAATCTTTATAAGTCGTGATTTCCGAGTTATCAAAGTGATTTATGAACAAGAGAAACAACTTTTGGAATTATAGTTTTTATTGAGTGTTATTCGATCCGATCCGATTAACGCGAGGAGTGATTATTGTTACGTTAAGATTAAAATGAAGGGATCTCGATTTGTGACTTGCTCAAAAATACCGGTTAAATTTTTCAATGCAGAAAGAAAAGTGATAAATAAATTTGGTAAAAACATTTTTAAATCTGTTTCGATTAATTTTTATATTTAAATCAAGTAAAATTGAGAGTTATGAAACACTTTTTCTTAATAAATTCAAATGATTTAATAATTTAATGAATTTATTTATGAGTTTTTTACTAATGTTGTTTATGGTTCAAAAAAATTTAGACACCTCTAAAATGGCAAAATAATTAAATACGGACGTTTGTATCTAATAGTATTTTAATTAAATATTTATTCTTAAAACAAATTTTATAAAATCAGAAAATAAAATACCTATGGCTAATTAGTATACAATTGCAAATCAGTAAATTGAAAAAAAAATTATTTTAATACATCACTTTGGGTTTTTTTTCTCACTTGAATCTCTTCCTACAAAATGTTGCCCCTAGGTTTCTATATTTCTAAATTCCAAATAGCAATTTTCAAATAGGAATTTTTTAACTGTAAAATTTATTTTTAGTCGGAATGTTTTAATTTCCATTTAACGCTAACGTTAATTTCTTCATTGAGGTGTTCGTATTCATTTTCGATTTGAAAACTTTAATTTGTGAAATTTTCGGTTGGTTAAATGGTTAAAGACAAAATGGTAAAAGACAAAATGGTAAAAGACAAAACAATATTTTTTCATACAAAACAATATATTTTTTCTGCATTTTTTATGTTTATTTAATTTTGTGGAAGTGTAATTTTTTTCAAGAAAGTGTATAGAGAATTCGCTTCAACTAAGAATAAAGTCAATCGCTTTAAAAAATATTAAGGGAAATGAAAAAATATAGGAAAACAAGAGAATAAAAAGTCAATTGAAAAGAACTGCATTCTTTTTGATTAAAATAAAATAGAAAAAGAAAAATAAACACATTTTTGCACTCTAAAAAAGTTACATTTTATAGGGTTAAAAAAAACCTGAATGGGATATTTTTTTTAAATATTTTTTTAATAACAATCGTTGAACAGCCAACCCAATTTTTTAGGTTAGCGACTACACATGTTAAACTTCATAGCCTAGTAATTTTGAACACAATCCAGAAGACAAGGGAACTCCTGCACCAAGTATTGGGAGAAATTTGCCTTCGTGGAGGACTTTTGATGGAACTAACCTGCATTTGTATTACATGGAGATGAAAACCACGAAAACCTCCCTGACGGCAAGGGGACTCTAACTCATGATCGATATATCCGAGGATACCACAAAGGATATTTTACGTCAGCACTGTGGCCAGTGCTAGCCGGATGCGGAATTCGTATCGACCAGCCGTTGCTGGGATTCGAACCCGGTTGACCAAATTTGAAGGCGAACGCTCTGTCCCCTGGCTTCCGGCCTAGATGGCTGAATTCTTTTTTTGATGTTAGGACATGACATTTTTAAATGCCCGAATCGTAACAGTACTTAGGGATTACATAAATTCAGAATACATACTTCGAAGCTGCCTACATTTTAGGCCCATCCAAATCTAACTGTTTCTAAATGATTATTTTATAAAAGCGCACTTCATGTATTTAATCAGAATAATATCACCACGAAAATTGCGTATTCTCAAAGTATTGATATTAACTTGTTATCCAATTTTTATAATTCGCATAAATAATTATATAATCAGGTAATCAGATCGCATAGCGATGACGATGGCCATGTAAATTACTAGTGCTTCTTTAAAAGGAAAGCGGAAGAAAAGTTGCAACAGGTTACCCATTTTAATTCATGTGGGGTGTTGGAGTTCAATTCTCAGCTAGGGGTCTGGGGAGATATTCGGTAGGTAATTTTGCACAATTAGACAGATCAAACGATTTCTCTATGTGACCTGCACTACTCACTCAACAGGGCGTCGTAACGCTACACGCTCTTGTGATTTCCCGCGAAGCACTGCGCTTGAACTGTTTGAATCATTCTAATCGCCAAATCTATAAATTACTAAAATTAGTAATTTTACAGCAAAATGTTTGATCAAAAAATTTTATATTTTTTAAAAAAAAAAAATTTATACCAATGAGTAATATAATATTTCATTGTTTTTCTAGAATAATAAAATCATTATATAAATATTATACATAAAACATAAATTTAAAGTTAGAATTAAGGTTTAAATATGTATTCTCGTTTCTTTCTTTTTATTAGAGATTCTGTAATTTCTTTGATATTTATGATAGAATAGAAAAAAAGACAAAATAGAAAAAAATATTTTGAAAACATACCATTGTCGAAAATATCTGATATCCAATGTTTGACAGAATAAGAAGATTCGAAATAAATAGATAAGAAAACTTGGTCTTCAAGCGATCTCTTATCGAAAAACAAAATGTTATCAATTTTAGATTCAATATATAATTTTCTGCATTGTTAACATGCTGCAAAAATCCATATAACATCGGATTTTACTTCAAAACTTATCAAAACTGTATGAAAGAAGTTATGGTGAGAGAAGTTAATAAACGGTTTTTCTCAATGATAACAGTTTGATTACCATCGTTATTTATGGTTATATAACTGATTTGTATGAATATAGTAAAATAACAATGAAGTATATTGTTATTTAACCATTTTTTAAAGAAGTTTCTAAAAGTGCATGTACATAACTCATTAATTTCAATATATCCAGCATTTTTTCAGCTTTTTCAAGAAGTACAAGAAATGCTAAACTCGCGCCTGAGCATAATCTTCCATTCCATAATTTAGCTTGCAAAACGGAAATATGTTTTAAATCTTTCTTTGATCTCAGTAACTCCTTTTTATTTCCCACGAGTGTGCAACATTTTATTAGTTAGTGTATCCAAAATTTCGGACCTAATGTTTTTCCTTCCACAAATTATTTCGGCTTAAACAATGCTATTGTTCAAATCATTCACCAAACACAACACGTGCATTTTGCATAAAATGATTCAGTGATCAAACCCTTGTTTTAAAATTTTCGTTTTTGGACAACGTGCTAAAAAAATATTTCTCTTTTTTTTTTTTTTTTTTTAGGATCAGTGCTTGGAAAAGATATATTTAAATATTTGGAGGCAACAAGCAACATCTAGTTAAATCTTATTTCGAAGTGCAGTATTTTGCCAGCTTTCGATGATGGAAAATAAAACAAAAAATAGGAGTGTATTTAAATTTATAAAGGCCACATAAAACCATAATTCTGTGTAATAAAACCCAAATATACCGTATTTTAACAAATTATTTCGCAATTTTTTTTTCGTATTGTAACCGGAAATTCTGGTTTTCAAAAATATAATTCTTATTGACGCACTTTTTGTAAAAAATACGAAACTGATAATTTTATTTTACAGAATAATTGGTTTTTATGTCATGCGGCTAAGGTGTCAAGAAAAAAATAACCAAATTTTATCACATGTTCCAAACCTACTTTTAATGTTAATTTTATCAAAAGCGCTTAGGTAAAAATTACTGAGCTTTTTGGTGTTTCCATAGAGCCTGAAACATGGTAAATTTTAACATATTCTGGCAATTTTGACATTACTTGGTTTGTTTTGTTTTTCACAGTTTGCCGAAAAAGTATTATCCCTCTTTCAGGAATTTTTGAAAATGAAATGCTCGGAAAAAAAATATTTGGCAGCAATTTTAACGAAACACTGCTTTCGACAATGAAAAATAAAAACAGAAGTATCTTTAAATGTACTAGAGGTAGCCTAAACTAACTTTGTTGTCCTTCTACTTAACTTTTTTGAGCGTGGTGTTTTCTTTTTTTCTTTCTTCTTTACCATCAAAGTACAACACGACCCCATTTTGACCTGAATCCATATTTACCACCCAAAATCGCGCGTTGCAAATAATATCGTCTATGCCGCTTCCTTTGGACCGAAATTTACATCAATTCATAACTTCGGCAAAAGGCACGGTTTGATAACTTAACATTACATATTCACGAAGTCGGAACTACGCAGACAGAATCGCACGATTTTGAACGTAACTCTCATTTTCAAAGAAACTCAATAAAAGAACTTGGCTCGAACAAAGGCCAGACTAGTCACCACGGTCAAGGTGCTTGACCACACTCATCCAAAGAACTTTTTCTCCTCGATCTAGTAGAATGAAAAGGCACGACAACAGAATCGTAAACAACTCTGTGTCAGTGTAACGTGTTAGATGCGAAAGATCATTTCGATTGTTCGCTGACCACGTTTCTCGAGATTTAACAATGGCGGTCAATGTTAAACCTACTGTTTAGTTCCACTTTGATGGAAATGGTCGGTTATGGAATAGAGTCGTTAGAGCGGTATTAATCCACCTGCTTTTAGAAAGAGATCTGCACTTTCTGGTTAGAATGTGATGCAGAAAGTTCAAGTACCGATTTAGAAATGGCAATTTCTCCCTTTTGTTGTTTTGCGGTGAGTTTCGTGGAATATTGATTATCTGAAAAGAATACAATGCGTTGCCATTTGGAAATAAATAATATTTTATTTGTGGGCAGGCTTGAATAAACCCTTAGAGTTATACTTCCTACTTTGTGATGGAACTATTTTTCCAAAATGGACACTAAACAATTTTTTTTTGTATAAAAAGAGAAATGTATTTGCAATCAGAATTAAAAATATATCTCTATATTTTTATGAAATATTTTAAGTGTCAAATAATTGTTTGAATATTCCGTTGTTCTGAAAGTTAAACATTGACAAATTATAAATAGATAAATGGATTTTGTGCAGTTCGCAAAATGAAGAACGGACCACCCTGAATAACTTTTGATCTAATATGATCGGATCTTCACATTCTAAAACTCAATCTTAATGGTTCGAAGGGATGTTACGAAAGTTACGAAATCAGACACAAAAACGTATTTTCTTGACTTGACTTTCTGGTAATTCAGAGTCTACTCTTTCATCTGAGTTGAGCCCTAGGGGGACTGAGACCAATTGGCATATTAACAGTGGAAGATTTGAGGCAGTAGGCGGCTGAAGCAGCTTTCCATTTTAACTAATAAAATCTGAATTTAAATGTGAATTAAAATCTGAATTATAATCTTAAAAAATTTTATTAAAAATCTATATTAAAAATTTATTGCTTATATTAAGGAATCTAATTTGTGGGAAACAATTAGGTTTATAACAAGTTTGGATTTAAAGGGCAATTCAAATCAAAACATTTAAGTAGAGTAACAAAAATAGAGTTACATAACACCTTAGTTAGAAGTGAGTGCTGGCAAAATAAATAAATCAGAAGAAAATCGATAGCATTTATTTGAACGAAAGATCTTTAGAAAAATTATTGGTGCAATAAAGAAGAACAAATAGGAGAATATGATGAAATAAGTTCAAGGGACAAAAATATGGTGAAGTTTATGGAAATTCAGATAATGAAATGGTTTGATTTTATCTAATGTGACAGCTGGAATCCAGTAAAGAATAATAATAATGATTTTTTACAAGCCAGACGGAAGAGGAAAGAGAGGTAGGCAACGCAAAATAATATTAGATAATGTGGAAAAGTGTCCGAGTTATGTAGGAGTAACTGCTTTGTGACGGCCATAGATAGCAATTGTCTGTTGAGCTCGTAGAATAATAAGAAGAAATTACTAAATTAAATTAAATGTCAACAAAATGTCTTTATAAGCACCGCTACTTTATTTTTTTCCTCTCAATGGGTTAAGATATTGTTGGACGTCAAAATTAGTACGTTTAAATAAATGCAAGCAAGAATAAAAGAAAAAAGTTAAAAAACATTTCCAAATAATAAAAAACCAAAAGAAAAAAAAACATCTATGAATTAAACTTTAACTCAAGCACGTTCTTAACGGGAAAAAAATTATAAGTAATCAGTCTAAGATCCGTTATTTAAATAATGAGCAAAATGTTAATTTTTGGGCAGAGCTATTTTAAAGGTCTACAACCCTAGTTGCAATAATGAATAACGGGGCAACTTTAGTCAGATGCGAGATAAACAGTACAAAAAACTGCTGAAAAAATTGTTTGTAATGATAATAGCGTTCCAGTCAAGTGGTTTTTCCTCCAAAGAGACACGGTTGATTAATTTAATTTTTACATGCCAATTAATTAACGCTTTTCGAGGCATTTTTTTTTCGTCGCAGATTTTTTTTCTGTTTGTTTTGATTTTACATAATTCTAAATTATTCATAATGATAACTAAAACGTTGGCAACGATTTTTTTTTAATTGTTTCATTTTTAGAAAACTACTAAAAAGAAACATACCTCCACATCATGTGAAAAAAGAATGAGTTTTTTTAAGCCTTTGTTTAGTCACAATTACTCATATAAAAAAAAAAAATTACGAGTTTTGAATTCATTACATTTGAAACAATTGCCAAGGACAAAAACATTTTTTTTTAAATAAAAAGCAGAAGTAATTTTATTTACTACACTTTTTTAAACTTCTAAATCTGCTCCTTCATTTAATTACTTTTAAAACTTTTATCAGAAATGTCTCATAAACGTTGGGAAATATTTCATATATTAATAAGTCCCATAGTTTCATAGCCCTGTGCTGTCCTCAAGTTATAAGAGATTAAACTAAGTTTTAAGGGAAAAAAATACCAAAAAATTGTATGATAAGAGAAAAAGGAATTTATTTTGTTATTGCTGAACGTCCAGAAAAAGATCAATTAATGAAGAGATTACTATCCCCCCTTTCGGAATTTCCCCCCTTATACAATGTCTAAACTATACTTGTGAATAATAAACTGAAAGTTTTAAATATATTATTTGAAAATTGTCTTATAAAATAATTTTGTATTATCTATTGTCAAAAAGATTAAACTAGCAACCAAAATAATATATTTCAAAAAAAAAGAAGAAAAAAAATCCAAACTTTTAAAACTAGTATAAAAACAATCTTGTACTTTGGGATTAAAAAACGTTTCTTAAATATTATTATTATTATTGATATTGAATTAATTGATTAAATTTGTTATTGATATTTGCGATTCGATAATCCAAGAGTATTTAAACTGCTTTTCTAAACTTGATATTCATTTAAAAATGACTATTTATGTTACGAAATCCTGTAACATTTCTTTCATTTGAGGCAATAATTCGACTTCGTTTATATTAGTTCTAATTGCTAATACAATGGAACCTTAAAAAAAAGGTAGAAAGAAAAAAAAAAAATAGGGTTTTGTAACACATTTTCATCTTTAAAAAAAGGATGATTTTTGAGCAATTTAAAATCTATTTCTTTCATTTTTTTAACTGCTATGTTATCTAAAAGCTTTTTCTATAGCGGTTATTTTCTTCTACATGACATTTCTAACATTTGCAATGCTTAGAAATGTCTCAGAAATGCTCTTTTTTTAATTACATAATATATAAGAAACACTACAGAAGCCTTTTCGTCAAGCCTAACTTTTCATTTCGTAATTTTTTCGTTGTTTCAAGACATCTCAAACACGTTTTAAATTATTTCGAATTCTAAAAAGCAAAAATAAATGTGATAGATTTCATTCATGTATTATAGAGAGCAAGAGAATTTATAAGAACACAGAAAGTTTAACACCGAAAAATCAACTATTAAATTTTATTAAGCTTAGCTGTGTTCTTCAGTAAATCACTAAAAATATATCGCCTCTTATTTTTTGACTTTTTGTTAATTCCACTATTATGTAATGAAATATTTATTGCTTTTAAAAAAATGGAATGAAAATTTTATAATTGAACTATTTTTGTAGTTTAATATAATGCTTATAGGTTGACAGTTGTATGAATAAATTAGTAATTCTAGAAAACGAAATTTAAATAAATGAAGATTTATTGATTATTTTAAATTAAAAAAATAATTTATATTTAAATATTAAATTTTTTTACCATTTTTGAAATAATAGCAAAGATAAAAAAAATTATCAATGGGTTTCAATGACAAAAATAAAAATAAGTAAATAAATAAAATTAAACTAATAAATAAATAAATAAAGAAAATTAAACTGAAAAATAAACAAATAAAAAAAAGAGCGTGAAGGAATATTTTCTTTGGTGCTGCCACCTAGCTATAGAGAAGAAAACTAGTATTTTCTTTTGTATTTTATAGATGGCAGCACTAAAAGTAAAATTCTTGCAGCTTTGTTACAGACTTCTCCAATTAAAGTTTTAATTCAAAAATATCTGTAAAACTTACTTAAAGTGTATTATTTATTTATTTATTTATTTAAAAAATGCTCTTGAATAATGAAATCATTTTGTTTTCTTTATATTACAATAATATTCTTCCGAGTGAGACGGTCTTGAGTGCGAAAAAAAATTTTCATAATTTTCGTTTTCATTATAAAATAAAGTACTTTTTATTTATTATTTACTAGCAAATGAATTTTAATATTTGCAGCGTTCTATTTATGTGAAGGGCTTATTTATTTGTTAACTTTAATGAAATGTTTAAACAGTGTATACATATAAATTTGAAATAAAATTTTATATATACTTTTAACATTAAAATGTAATATTTTTAGAACATTTGTTCAATAATAACATATTTTTAAGTATGTTTTAAAAATTCAGAGGAAAAAAAATTCACATGAATTAATCATAAATTTGAATTTGTTTAAAAAAAAAGTTTTAAAAAAATTCTTTATTATTTATGAAAAGTATTTTGCGAAAAGTTAAAAATCGTAGGTTGTTTCTGAAAATTTCGAAGGAAAAAATAGATTATTTTTGACATAAAATTTTTATCAAAAATAAAGTCATAATTGAAAAAATAAGTTGTAATTAAATTTTTAAAAAAACAATCTAAATACATATCACCCAAGTAAAACTAAATTTAACAATTATAAGTAACTAAATTTAATAATATTTACAATTAAATGATTTCACATTTTATTTAAAGTTTAACTTCTATTTAATAACATTATTAGTAGTTGTTATTATAATAATATTGAAAAATATTTGCTGATAGGGAAAACCACATTTGCGTAGGTTTTTGAAGGAAAATTCCCCAGAAGTTTTTACCTTGGCACGATAAGAACACCATGTTTAAACAGCAAAATATTTTTACTTTTTTTATAAAAATTTTTTAATTTGTCATAAAAATGTTTAATACATTAATATTGTTACATTTTTTTGCTTATATCCTCGTACATATTATGTATATTTCTTAGCTAGAACTAACATGCATGGAATAAAAATCATAATGCACATCAATTAAATTAAAAAAATGTATAAATCAATGGTTTCACAGAATGTATGAGATGCGTATTTTTAAGACTTCAGTAAAAAAGGAGTACTAGGAATTTATATTAGACAAAAGTATTTCAGGATCCAATTAGGGAATAAAGTAACCTGAAAGAAACTAAGAAAACAGTTCCGGGAGCTTGCGAGCGTGGAGTGGAGCCTTCTACAGTTATTATTAATTTGCTGTTGTGTGTGTGAGTGCGTTTTCGTGAATTTCGACTACTTTAAGATTAGAGTTTGAAAAACGTTTTTTTTTTAGTTTTAAGTTGATATCACCATATTATTTCAAAAAAGAATTTATTGTAAATCAAAATTTTGGCAAATTTTTGACAACATAATAAGATCGAATTCTAAGTGAAGTTCTGTGCTAGATTGCAATCCCTTTCTGATCACAAAAACCAAAGTTTATCCTCATACTATCACGAAACTGATATCATTGCCAATCAAAATTTTGATCTCTTTCCGACTAGTTAGAGTGTCTAAATTTAATACTGTAGCTCCGTGATGGATATCAATACAAGCAGAATTCAACTCCATATTACCATTGAATATTTATCATCAATCAAAATTCTGATCATTTTTCAACTAACTAGAATACTCAAGTTGCAACTGGAGTTTTGTTCAGAGAATCAATATAACTTTCAATTATTTCCTAACCGATAAAAATATAATTTAAAGCCATGATATAAAGATAGAAAAATATAATAAACTAAAATTTCGAATATTTTTCGACATGTTAGGATGTTCGAAATTATGCTTAGTTCCAAATGAAAATAAATAAATAAATAAAGTATTGCGCGCACAACTTGTTTTCTAAGTATTGCACACAAATTTTTTCTATTTTATTACCAAAAGAAATTTTGTCCTCTTTCAGATATAAATCAGTTAATAAATCTAAAACTAAAATGAAAAAATAAATAAATATTTTTATAGCTGTTTTTGGTTCAATAAAACTAGAATATAATTTCAAATAATTAATAAAGCATATAATAAAAAATTAATAATTAATAAAAATTCATAATTAATAAAAATTAATAATTAATAAAAATTAAGAATTAATAAAAATTAAGAATTAATAAAAATTTATAATTAATAAAAAAATTTATAATTAATGAAAATTAAAAAAGAAAGGAAATAATAAATAAGACAGACTCTCTTAACAGAAACAGACTAGCACGCGACACTTAAATCAAGGCTAAATAGTTTTTTTTTCTGCCGGAATAATAAGGAATAACAATTAAAATTATTTGCCTCTACATCTATCGATAATTGCTATTATGTTATTCGTTCAAATGAGGGCAAGGTAAACAATTAGTAAAAGATTGAAAATTGTTCGGTTTCAAGACAGATAGATTTATAATAAAATTACAATTTCCAGAGTCTAGAATGGATAATTTGTTCTCCTAATAATGATATTATTTTGATTCAAAATTAATTTTAAATATTTCAATAGAAATTTTACATTATATTGTTACATTTTATACAATAAGGAGCAAATCTTGAAGGACACAACAATCATGAATTTCGAAAATTTACATTTTTAACATCACTTTTAAGAAATATTTTTAAAAAAAATTTAATGCATACAATTTTAAATTATACAGGAATGCGTTTGCGAAATATGTAACGAAAGACCCAGAATCACTTTTTACCTAAGGATTGGATTTTAATGTACTAGGACTCAATGGTTCGAGAAAGTAACCTCCTAGATGCTAATTAATGAGTGTAGACCGTATTTTAAGCCACTAAATCAGACACAAAAACGTATTTTATCAGAATAAATGTACCCTTTTATTATTGGTTTCTGATCCCCAAAATGCAAAAGATTGCCGCCATCTGAGAAATATGGTCCCCATATTTCGGCCAGGAGAGCGGCACAAAGTTAATGTTAACCACTTAATGTTAATTTTACTTTTTGCGTATTTCTCCATATCTAGAGAACTTTTTAAGTAAACTGAAGCATTTTTGCAGGAAATAATAAATTCGTTCATCCGAAGATAATTTTTATCTTTATGCAAAAAAACCCATATATTTTTGAAATTACAGAAAAAATTAGTAATTATTTATAATTTTTTATTATTTTTCATTTAATAACAGCTGGAAAAATTTGAATTCGAAAGCTTACACATTTTTGCATCTTTTTGCAGAATGCATATCAAATTATAATTGCTGAAAAGTCCTGAATAATTCCTGAAAAATCATATGATTATTTTAAAATCCTGAAGCTTTTACGCATTAGTGAATTCACAAGAATTGAAGATTACAATTTATATTATCCGAAGATTTGCTTAAAAAACGTAAAATTAAAGTAAACGATACCGAATTTCATTTATTAGGAACTAAAATAAGAAAAATAGCTTATTAAGTTGAATCAAAAGAGCTTATCTTATAGTTCACTCCCGAGATTGAAAAACATTTACTTAACTTCACAGACATAATTCAAAAGTCAAAATAAGCTCAAATATTACGTTACTTTTATTAGAAAATTAACTTTAGAAATAAAATTTAAAAAATTTTTTACAGTCGTAGAAGAAATTAAAATAAGAATTATAGTTATTCTCCATCCAAAAAAAAAAAAAAAACTTTTTTGTTTAGAAAGCAAGTTAGATAATCTTTCATTGTCACTAAACGCGTATATTATTATTAATATTGGCGGACAAATTATTTATTTGAAAAAAATGAAGTTATGTAATTTTCTGTGTTGTGCTTAGTTACCCACGAAAATGTGTATTCAACCATTTATATTAAATCAGGTAGATTATCTAAGAATGATACTTTTTACTTCTATTTTAACGTAAAAACTAGGTTTTATCATGTTCTGGTGTATTTATTTTAGTGTCTCAATTTGAAAAAAAAAAATCGACTTGCCTAATAATTAAACCCCTTTTTTTTCTTCAAAAAATATTGAATGCTTGATCACAGGTCTTTAAAATTACCGAAATAAAGCTTCTTAATCATTGAAAGGGGAATAATATTAATACTAAAATGTGACTAATAGTTCCCTCATATTTAGAAGAATATAAACTAAGCTTTTTTTTTTATTTTTTTTTTTTTTTTTTTTTTTTTTTTTCTTAATAATATGCTTTATTATTAGATGGTCATGATAAAGTGAAAAATAAACTAAAACCAATATAATGCAAAGTTACCTACATTTAAAACTATAAGATATTGCCAAATTACACTCTTTTTTTCGTTTAAAACATTAAATTCCTTCACATTCATAAACAAAAATCAATCCCTTAAGTAAGAAAATTGGTTGAATTTCGCACATTTAAAAATAACTGGTTACATAATAACTGTTAATTGACAAACAATGCAAAAAAATGACGATCAATTCAGACAATATTAATTAACAATAAATGGCAAGTCAACGAAACAGTCATATAAGCATAAAATATTTATTTCATGATAAACTAAGGATTCAATGAGGGATAAACTAAGGACTCAATTATTTTATATTTTAACTTGCTAAACTTAAGATTTATAAACTCATTTATTGTTTGTTATAGATTAGTTTTCTCTTTATAATTTGAAAGAATAAGAAAATTTTGAAAATAAATAATCACCTTATGTACCCTTTTCGTATGTCCCTTGACACAAAAATATGAAGATGTTGTTTAAAATGTTAAAAAATATAATGTGTAATTTTCAAACCAAAATGCACCATTTCTTTTCGACAAAGTCATGTTCAATACAAAAATGTTCTGAATAAAATAATATTAAAAAAAAAAATCAGTCATGGAGTTCTAAATTCGTATACCACTTGCTTATTAAAGAATAAGGAAATATTAACTAACAGAACGACATAAGACGAACGTCCGGTAAGGTTTTAGTTGTATTATTCTACACTAGATGGCAACAGTAAACATTTGCAATTTCTTTCCTTTTTTTTATTTTTGATTAATTTAAAATATTAAAAATTTAAAAAATTATACATCAATCACGGAGAAGACGGCGTTCATAAATAGCCAAATGTTTTAAAAACTTAGATAAATAAGTAGATGAATAAATAAGCAAATTTTTAAAATTTATAACGAAAAGAGCTTTTGACTTCGGACAACAAATTTTTTTAGAACAATATTTTATGCTTTTAAATCCTGTTTTTTTTGTTATTTTGTTTTTTTATTTTAGATGCAACTTTATTACATGGAATAAGTAATGAACAATTTATAAGTTGAGAGAACACGATGATTATTAATATTAACGATTCCAGATTCTGGTTCATACGTTTTCCTCATTTGTGTAAGTCTGTGTCTGTTATTAATGAAAGTGAAAGTTCTTTATTAAATTCTTCCAATTTTTTTAAATATTTATATCTTGTTACAAATCTTATTAATGTTTAAAATTTTTTAAAAAAAACGTTATCTGCATAGATATTTTACTAATAAATGTATTTTTCTTTTAAAATGTTGGAAACATTTACTAGTAAAAATTATAATGATGTATTGACTTTTTTTAAAAATTTTAAATAAAGAACCACTATTAATTACTAATCAACTGTTTACCTTGTTAATTACAAAACAGCAACCTTTTCCATGAGCAGTATTGTTTAAAATTTGGTTTTTAAAAGTAAAATCTGTTATTTAAAAAAATTAAATAATAGTAGTACGAGCAATTTAATAATAGTGGTTGTTTCTGGCATTTACCATTATCATATTTACATTTAATGCTCATTTTTAAAATCCATAAATAGAGAGATATAAATTTAAAGTAGAAAAAAAAATCAGCACTGTTTATAAATGTTACTTTTAATTTTGCTTCGATTCTTATAATTTTTTTAAAGTTGTATAAAACTTGGTACATAACGTCTGTGTTAGGATATTAAGGAACAATGCAAACACTTATTACAAAAAATTTCATAAAAATTTATGTATTTTAAAAATAATTTTGCAGGCTATCAGCTTTACACTTCCATAGATTAAATATATATAAAAAAATTAGTCTTGAATTTCTTTAATAAAAAAGTTATGTTTAAAAGTAAAAATAATGAATTATTTATTCTTAATAACTTTGCAGCTAATACTATATACTATTTAATTATCGAAGAAGGTATTTTATATTTCATAACCGTAGTTAAACAGCCGACCCAATTCTGAATCCGGGCTACTAATGTTCAACTCCGTAGCCTTGTAATTTTGAACCAATCCAGAGGACAAGGAAACTCCTGGATCAGTACCCCTGGAGGTATGATTTGTTATAGGAACATGGAGGACTTTGTGACCCGATAGATTAAGCGTGATTCAGCCACCATTTACTACGCGGGGAGTGTTAGTCTAAAATGATGGCTTTTTCTATATTGTTATTATAACAATTATTTTTATATAATTTAATCTGAGAATTGCTCCGCCCTTCACCCACTACGTAGAATATGATAAATGGACTTACCGAGCAGCTATGTGCAAAACTGTTGCGCCATCCTTATCTCTGTCCCACAATGTGCAATCAGTGTTCCTTAGAAGCCACACCATTGCTGGTAGCTTGCCCATAGCAGCAGCGTCATGAGCAGGGGTAGCACCCACAAAAGATCGAACATTCGCACGCATGGAGCATTTGTTGATCAAAAATTCTAGAACTTTGACGTGGCCTCCACGTGCCGCATAATGGACACACGTTGCACCAAAGTCATCGTGCAGTCCCTGTAAAAGTTCCTGTTTCTTTTTGAGCAATTGTAGTCCCTGCAGATCACCTTCACGGGCGGCCACCAGGGCCCTGTGGATGAGAGGTACCTCGGGCATGGGACTTTGTGGATGATAGTGTGGATGGTGGGCCCAGCAGAGGGGCGGTGGCACAAAAGGGTCTGGAAGAAGAAGAAAAAATATTTATTGACTTTGAAGAAACACTAACTAACAATTAGAGATCTTAAAATATTTTCAAAATTAATAATGTAGCTGAAATAAATTTTATTCTAAGAAAAAAAACTGGATGGATTTCAATTGTTTCTACGAGCATTTCAGACGATACCTTCTAATATCTATTTAGCACTACTTGCTTCTTGAATAATTATTATTTCCATGAATAACTTTAAATTTGGTGTTAAATAATGTTACTCTGATAATTTTTGTTATTGAACAGTATGGAAATGCAATTTCATAGAAAAGTTTTATTAAGTTAAAGATACATGCATATAGGTCCAAGAAAAGGAAGAAGAAAAAAAGAAGATTTTTTAAGCTAAGTCATAGGTGTGAGTGAATGTTGAAAAGAAATAAAGCAATCAACATTTTACTTCATTACTGCTGCTTTATAAGCGTTCTTTTACCTTATAAACGTACTGAAGATAGGAATATTTGTAACAGAACTTTGGTCTCTATTTGATATAGCTAAGGCACTTAAATATTTACTGAAGATAAATGTTTGATGAAAATGTTAGTTTCAAACCACTGCGAGAAAAATTTATCTTAGCGTCGAAGGAAATTTAATATCAGTCAAAATTTGAACTAATATCTAACTAACTAGGGTGCTCAAATCTCTACTGGATTTCCGTGCTTGTCGACAATACGAGAGTCAAGCATGTCCTGAATGTTACAAGCAAAACACATAGTCTTTTTAACACCAAACTTAATTTTGACCACTATTCGACAAATAGCAGTCACAAAACTAAAAAGAAAAAAGTGAAATATAACTAAACTTTTAAAATCCAGTTTTTTTAAGTTGATTTAAAAGAAAGAATTAAGTTGATTTAAAATAAAATAAAATAGAAAAACTTTTAATGGAAAAACGTAAAGATCTTCATCAGGACACATTGCTTTACGATAAATGCGATATTTCTGAATATAAAAAATAATGATCGATCCTAAGATAAAAATGACTCTTTATAATATGTCTATTATACGTAATTTAACAAAAACTTATACTTTAACATAAATTTTTATTTGAAAAACTAGTTAGCCATGAGAATAAAGCGAATTTAAGCATGTATGCAAAATCTTACCGCCGCCAGTTTTGAAAAAATGTTTGAGGAGAATTAATTCATCAAAAACTCGCCTAGAACCTCTCCAGATCATTTTCCAACATTTTATGTTCCCTAGAAACTAACATTATCATTATATTTCTATGATTGATTTAAAAAAAGTAACATTAATTAAATAAACTCGTTTAGGTTTATTTTCTTATCAAACGGTTTTCGTGCCACTCCACTAGCTGTGATAACATATAAGTGATTTGGAACTGTGAAAAAGAGAAATCAAATCTTCATTGTATTATTTTCCGCGTCAAGAAATTATTATTCAACAAATTAACGAAGTACAAATAATAGAAAGATAAGATTGACCTTCGTCTAATAAATGAACGTTTAAAATTGGGAATTAAAGAGCTCAAATCTCTGGCACGAATTAAATTTAAAATATTTTTTTAATCCAAATTTAATTTGTTTTTCTGTGTATCAATTAAAACTTGAGAAACTAGAAAAGTTGAATAATCACAAGAAGATTTGAAACAAGGTTAAAAAAAGGTTTCCCGCCTAATTGGGAGGCGTTTCGTGGGTTGAATATTAAGTGGCTTGCAGTTAAGACCGACATATGAAGTCAGTGTCTGATTAAACAGGCAATTTAGAGTATACCGGTGATGTAAACTTTATCAGGCAATGATAATGAAATTTAAGTTACGTTGTAAACATATAATGCTATCGAAAATATGAGTTAAAATAAGCAACGCATTATTTGGCTCTGAGTGAAAATAATAACTAATATCGTTTGATCTATTATGATCGTACTTTAATTTATTGGTTGTTGATAGTCTAAATCAGGGGTTCCTAAATGCTGTTCAGCGGAACCCTAAGGTTCGTTGAAAGAGATAAACGCGTTACTTAGTTAATACTTTTCTTTGAAAATATTTTTTGAAACCTGAATTATATTTAGATCCAATCAATAAGCCATTTTTACTTAATATTTTGGTTGCCTTTGTGATATTATTTATAGTAAAATGCCAATAAAAAAGAAATATAACTTTTTTTTCGGGAAAAGTGCGTAATTTTTCAAATAAGAACTATAATAATATAGTTTATTTAATGACTTAAATAAACCATGAAAAGAACATGTATTTATAAAATAATGGCTAATTATAAAGAAATATGTTTCTTTAATAACCATTATCAACGTTTATAGCACTTCAGTTTTCATTTTCACGAGAACAATAATTGGGCTAATTTAGTCATTTTCAGCCTATGCTTATGCGCCAAAAAAAGTCAGATCATGACTAGATTCAAGTCCAGAACTGTGAATTCAACTGTCGATTATAAAACCTTATTTAGGATTAAGTAGTATAAAGTACAGCAGCCGTAAAATTCATTTTCCTGTAAAATATTATACCGTAATTTTTATAGCAATGCATGAATTACAAGAAAAATTATTTTTTACGTGAATGAACTTCCTTTATAAATGAAAAAGATGTTTTTTCTGAATTTTTTATATTAATCTCTATTACACACAACCTTTTTGCACAGTTTGTGGTATCTTTTTTTTTAGGTTTTGAGGATTAAAATATATATTTTTTCTTTTTCTGTTTATGTGTATTTTTCTTATATCGTTTTTAATTTGATATGTCACCTTTTAAAACGTTTGCCTGTTTTTTTTTTACCTATAAAACAAGTAAAATAATAAATTTTCAAAGGTTTTCATTACCTATTCTACATAAACTCCTTACTTTCTTAAAATATAGACTCATTGACCTCAGTCTAACGAATTCGGAATCAAATTACGGTACAAAGTAACAGTATTTGAGGTGAATCATCCGCAAAATCCATTTTTATTTTAAAATATTACTCCGTAATTTTTACAAAAATATTTATTTAATTAGAGTGATTCGGTGACCTTACGGTAACTAATAATGTAAAAAGTACGGTATATCAGACTGTTTGTTCCGCAACATGTTCCGGTAACATTTTACGATGGAAAATACTGGTACCCTGAGGACCAATACTTTTCACCGTAACTTGATCCGGAATTTTTTTACAGTATGATTCAAAAAAAAGTTTGTGAATATAATTTCGTTAGCATTAATTAAATAGCATTTGATTTCCCCTTCGAAATTAAAAAAAGAATCGTGTAACTAAGTACGTCAAAATCTGATCATTAGATCAATAGGTAAATCATTTATTGTTTTTTTTTATTTATTTTATAAAAGTAAAGCAACGCATTTCTTTAGAAGCTACGCATCATTTAAAAACATTATTTTTTTTCGTTTTAAAAAAAAAGAGAGAAAAAAACAGGCATTCGTTGCAAGTAGGTCTGCTCTAGACAGTTCTATCGCGTGGAACAGTACTATATTTCAGTAACACCCTGGCTATTTACAACAGAAATTACCATAACGTGTTTCGGGAAAGGGCACCCGAATCTCTTCTCTCGAACAAAAACGCTGTTCTATTCCATCTGATTTCGGATTAAATAATTATACATAATCCAACAGACACGCAAAGGGAGACCATTACCCACCATGCATCTGACTCAGCAGGTATGCATATCGCTATCATCGTCCGTGGCACATAACTCTAAACTGTAGGCCATACTTAAAAGGCTGATTGTAACTGTTCGAAAAGCAGCGAGGATAAACGTTTACGTCTTCTGTAGGACATTCACTTAAGGTTTATGACTGCTCATTCCATAATAATGGAAGGAAGAAAAAAAAGATGTGCTTTCTGAAGATGGAAAAACTCAGCATGAAGTATAGCGAACGCGCAGTAGCTACCAGTATCCCGTTGTTGCTGTTTTTTTTTATTATTATCAGAATTGTCAAATTTTTATCAGTAAAAATGAGAATTTTTAATAATAACTTTTTTTTTCTAATATAATAGGCACAAAACAAGAACTAATAAATATTGAAAAATATTCTTTTAAATTATACATTTTCATTAGCACACTGAGAAAAAAAGTTCGATCAAAACTACCAGAATGTAGTCCAATTTACTGAATTTCGGGCTATGTGGAAACATCAAAAAATTCGGTAATTTTTACAGTAGCGCTTTGGTAATAATTTTGATTAAATTGACCAAATTTCGCTGAATTTGGGTAAATATTATGTTTAACCATACGTGGTTAAATTTGATTAAATATAGTATTATAAAGTGTGGTAAAAATTTAATAAATGTGGCGAAATTTTGTAATTTTACCATGATTTCTTATGGCGTTTTATTTAAATCATTTATCTTTTTAAATTTACTCTCTTGTTTTGTATTTTTTATTAAATGTTTGGTAATAAAAACTTGAAGACCAGAATATCCACACAAAAAACCGGTACCATATGTGCGGAAAAATTACCAAATGAATGGTTTATAAATATTACATATTTTGTTTTTATTACCAGAATTATGGGAGTTTGTGTTACCCAAAATGTCATTACTACACAGTACAGTAATTTTACCTGAATTTCTTTTGTCCGTGCATACACTTTCAGTTAAAAAAAAAAAACAAATATATATATATATATATATATATATATATATATATATATATATATATATATATATATATATATATATATATATATATATATATATATATATATATATATATATATATATATATATATATATATATATATATATATATATATATATATATATATATATATATATATATATAAATATATATGATACCTTGTCCTACAATATCATCAAACCTGCTGCAACCTTAATAAAATGCTAATTTGAACCAAGTTTGCATTCAAATTGATTCATAAAATCATGCAGTCAGATTTGAGACGATTGAATTTGTATCGCAATATAATTCAACAATCCCCTCATTAAGTTTATAATGAATTTGCACGAAAATGTTATTCAATGCGGTCCAAAGTTTTTAATAATATGCATTCGATATAACTGTCATTATATCGAATCTAGATGTTAATAGTATTTTTTACAACATTCTGTACCTGTCGTCATAATGTACTGGACTATTCGCTTTAATGTAAATGATATACTATTTTCTTATAGTGAATAAATATTTTATTGAATAATATATTTTATTTTATAACCGTCATTGAACAGCCGACGCAATTTTTGGGTTTACGACTACTAATGTTCAACTCCGTAGCTTTATAATTTTGAACCCAATCCAGAAGACAAGGGAACTCCTAGATTAAGCTTTGGGAGAAATTTGATTTCGTGGAAGACTTCTTGAGGGAACTAACCTGCATTTGTGTTACTCGGTGAGGAAAAACATAAAAACCTCCCATGGTTAGCCTGACGGCTAGAGGATTCTAACCCATAATCCGTCTACCGCTGAGGATATTTTACGTCAGCACCATGGTCGGTACGATCAGGGTGCGGAATTCGTATCGACCAGCCATCGCTAGGATTCGATGCCGGCTAACCTCATGGGAAGGAGAAATCTCTATCCCCTGGAATCTATCGCTCTGAATAATATATTGTTCCCTTTGGTCCAATATCTTTTGCATTTGTTTCTAACAGAAGCATGACTCCACGCGCATAAAATTGTTGTTCTTTGCTGGTGATACTGAACCAGGGGAACTTTGTAGTACAGATTTTAACGTCTAAAAATTCTTGTACAGACTGGAACATTGGATTGACATACTCTTTTCTCGGATTTGAATTCCTTGTACTCAAAATATAAAGGGGTAACCCCAATCTGGAAAAAATTGTCCAAATAATTTGGCGAGAAGAGCTGTGCAAAGTTTGGAATTTCACTTTTAGTGTATTTCCCCACATCTCGAGAATTTTTGAAGTGAAAAATTTTGCATACAATTAACCAAGTACTTATTACACGCAAAAAAGTTTATTTTTAAGTGATAAATTAAAAATAAGTAATAATTTTTTATTATTTTGCTCCATTCGAAAGCATTTTGAAATGTAAGGAGAGCAATCTTTTCCGCCATTTTAAGGAATGCAATCTTACAAGACATAATACAAAATTTGAACGTAATAGGTCAAACAGTTACTGAGAATTTGAATCTTAAATAATCGAAATTCAATTTTTTGACAACGAAATGCATTAAATACGTCAGTTGTAATTGTTATAATTTGGAACTTAAATAATAAACATTTGTGTCCATTTCTATACAGACAAAAAAAAAAAAAGAGTTTATAAAACATAACAGTATATTTACGCCATTTGGCCGAAATTAATACTCACTGAAGAATAGGAAAAAAAACAATACAGTATATTTACTGGCAATTGGTCAAAATTAATATTCACTGATGAATTAAAAAATAACAATATTATTTACTCGCATTTGGCCAAAATTAATATTGATTGCAGAATTGGAAAAAAATAACAGCATATTTACTCGCATATGGCCAAAATTTACATTTACTGAGAAATTGAAAAAAACATAACTGTATATTTATTTGCATTTTGCCAAAATTAATATTCATTGAGGAATTGAACTCAACGAAAGAAATTTTTCGTAAGCTCCACCCATGCTTGTATTAAACCTATAGAAGGCTTCTTTTAACGCACAGGCACTTTCACACAAACTTTTCATGCATTTTAGCTTGTTTTTAATTGAGTCTACCATCTCCTTTGGCTTAACGGCTAATAGGGTGAATCAGGCTAAAATATTATCTCATATTAAGGGCCTTTCCTATACTTCATGAGATATATTCATGTTAAAGTTTAAGGGTTTTGTCATAAATTTCTTTTATATTACATAAATGCATTTGTTTGTTCCAAATCACTTTGAGATTATAAAAATCTTTCTTTTATTAAAAAAAAATTGAGAATGTGGTTCTTAATTCCAGCGAGAGAAAAAATGGTTCGAAAAAATAATAAGCAAAATTGTATGATACAACATAAATTAACTATTTTTAATTTTATTTAAATGAATAAATTTCTTCCCTTTAAAATTTCTTCAATCAAAAAATGATTTCAAACTATTTTTTTTCTTTGAAACATGCCATCAAAGTTTGCACCTTCTGGCAATTTATTTAATAAAATGAGTTAGATACACTTTTCTAAACTAAAATATTCGCTTTTTCTAAATCTTTTTTTTTTCACATTTCACATTTCGAATAGAATTTTTTTGTCTATGTAATAACATTAGAATGGGAATTTCTAGTAAAATAGAACATTTCATTGAACGATCGATTTATGGGCAGGAATTAGGGTATGCCGGGATTTAAATTTTATCGTTCGCAACAATCAGAGAAGATATATGAATGCCATTCTGATTTTTATTGTTTAATATGCCGGCCTATTTACTGTAACATAATACTCTTATTTCGAAAGAGAGTTACAAAAAGAAGGCTTTAAAGTGAAATTACTCAAAAAAGACGACAGATTAATAATTTTTATTTTTGTTCATCATTTGGATTTAAATAGAAAAAATCAATAAGGAAAGCTGTTTTCAAACATTTATGATGCAAATAATTTTGTAAAAAGTCATTAAGAATGTTTTATTGTTAAGTACATAAACTACATTCATTGTTAAAGTACATACATACTAATATTGCATACCAATGATGAAACATACCAATTGTTAAACATTGAAAAATTACGTTTCAAATACTTTTTACAGAAAATATGTACACAGAGTTAACTTACTCTCATATTAGGTGAAAACAGCTTTAAAACATATAGTTATTTAAATATTATAAGTCACTTTTAAACATTGTTTATATACGAAACTTTAAAAAACTATAGTGTTATTACTTTAATATTACTTAATTTTAATATATGTGCTATTACTTTAATATTACTTAACTTTAATATATGTGTTATTACTTTAACACTAGGAGACGAATTTATTTGAAACATGGAATTTTCTCAGATTTTAATAGTTACACAACATAGATTTTAATAGTAAAATATTAATCTACAATTTTTCTATAATTCTACACTAAGAAAATAACAGTTTTTAGTGCATATATTTGTATATAATAATATATAAATACAAATGTTCTTGTAATATTACTAAAATAGATCGTAATATTTTTGGAATTTGGTCACTAAATAATTACTAAGACTTTTTTACTGTTCCACAAAAGTATAAATAATACAAATTTAAAAGAATGTTATTATAGTTTTTCTTTTGTTTGCTACGAACATTTATATCTTCTTCTAAATTAAATATTGACTATCAAAACAAAAGCTCAAATCGCAAGTAATGTGTAAAAAATAGGCCAAAAAGAACAATTCATTATTTTCCTGACAGTATAGTCATCAAACGATAGTTCGCTTGCTGCCAACGCCCGAGGCGAAATGTTTGTTGCAAACGAGGCGTTTTACACTCTTATTATTTTCGTTTTACCATTGCGTGAGGGCACAATATCACTTTCAAAATTTCTCCAGTATGTTATTATGAATGCGTGAATGAGAATAAAAAGAGAGCCGTCATTAGCTCCAAGCCTCAAGTGGATTAAACTCTCTCAACCAATGATAACGAGCATCTGGGAATATTCTAAAAATGAGTGTTAAATAACATTCATTTTGCGATGCGTACGACTGAAAACTGTTTCAAGTTATTTTAAATTATAATAAATTTTATACAAAAATAGAACATACATTTTAAACAAAAACTTTTAATCTCGGGAATTTTTACTCTATCAAAGTAAATAACTTAATAGATCCTATTTATACATATATTAGGGGGACCGGAAAGTAATGACGGTTCGGCACATTAAATATTCATTAGTCTTAAATACCAGTTCATTTTTTCGATTGATTTCGATTCATTTTCGATTCAGCGTTAAAAGGTTGTTGCTAACGTGGGTGAATACATTATTGATTAAAAATAAAATCTTGATAACGAATATCAAATGCACCAAAATGACATTTTTTTCCGGCCTCCCTAATAAAAACTGCACACTGTTTACACAAAGAGTTCCTTCATATTCTGAGACATGAAAAGGAAAAATTATTTTTCCGGAAAAAAAATTTAAAAAAGACATAATTTATCACTTTCAACTCAGCAATCCGTGATACAAAATAAACATTAGTCAATCCTGGTACCTTTTTTCCCTATGCATTTTATATTCTTTTCTGTTTTAAATAAGAAACTATTATCTATAAAATGCTTGCATGTTGTCAAAAAAAGGATTAAATCTTTTTTTATAAGCAGTTTATTTTATATTTTTTTATCACATGTATTTTTAGTAAAGTGAGCAATCATAAGCATGCCAGTCAGCAACACAATGTCAAAATTACAACATCCAATTAGATTATAGCCTTTTTGATGAATTTAAGAAAAGCACATAAAAAAAAATTTGCTTTGATTATTTCAACCATTTTTTTTAGCTACGGTAAGTTATATATTGCTTGTAATATGTAAGTGATTTGTAAGGAATTGTATAAGCGGTTTCATTGCATTTAAATCCTTTTAACGCATTTAGATATCTTTAATGTTTTTATGACTTGGTGGTTTATTGAAGTCTTACACTTAAAGTTTCGATTCCAAATAGCTTTTTATTTGTTGTGTTGCGTTTAAGCACGTTATATGCCATTCTTTCACTTATTGTTTGCTTTAAATACTTTAAATAAAAAAATTAAACATTTTAGAAAAAGATTCAATGCTATTTTTATTATAGCTTAAAATATAACAGGGTAGAGTTAATGAATAGCTATTACACATAAAATGGCACCATGACCATCAGTGCATAGTTAAATAAATTTATATAAGATCATGTTAGAAAATTTTATAATCGGAAAAAGAGTACGACGGTGAGATTTTATGCTTTGATAATGAAGCGAAGCATATTAATAAAACATCTCACAGTGTTTCTTTCTTCTATTTGACTTGAAGATTTTTCTATTGCTTGGTTCAAATGAAATACGTTTCCTTAGTTTAATGGAATGGTTTATTGTTTATGAAAGATGGTTTCTGAAACAACTATTTTATATTATTGTATAACTATTTCGAGTTGAACGCATGCACTTATTTCTATCACATACAAACTATTTCATATTACAAGTTCTATAGAAATATATTTATTAAGAAGATACGTTAAACTAAATCAAAAGATGTTTCAAAGAAAAAGGTAAAATGTTTAAGATTTCATCACTTTTGATAAACCAAAACTAGTGAGTTAATATAATTATAATTATAGAATTATTTAATAAGAAGTAAGTTATAGAATTATTTTTTTATTTTACTCGAAAAAGATTGAAATACCTAAAAGAATTAGAAATCAATCTAAGAGAGTACTTCATATCAAAAAGAATTATGTACATAATTTTTTATAACCATAATTTTATCATGTAAGCCCTGAAATTAGTTTCAAAAGATATAATAATTGATTTTAACGCAAACATGTAAAAGCTGCTTCAACTGTGTATTCTCATATTACATGGAGGAAAAGAAATTCTGGTAAAATTACCATACCATATCGAATTGACATTTCTGGTAAACGAAACCATAATTCTAATTAATAAAAATAAAATATACGGTAGCTAAACCTTTCATTTGGTAATTTTTTGTTTATATAGTAACGGTTTACCGGAAATACCGGATTTTAAAATTATAGTTCTTTCTATCACAAATTTAGAATAAAATATAAAACTGAAAAGTAAATTAAACCGCATAAATTGATTTTTTTGTCATTTTATAGGATATGATGAATTTAACGAATTCGACCACGTTTATAAAATTTTATCACAAATTATAAAACTGCATTTTATTATTAATTGCACCAAAATTAATTCCAATGCGCTTCGGAAAATTGCCGAGTTCCTTGGTGTTCCCGCAGAGCCAAAAACACAGCTAATTTAACCATATTCTGGTAGTTTTGACCATACTTTTTTCCTCGGTGTACAGTGCATTTTCCTCTGACTTATAAGAAATAAAAAGTTTAATAAACCTCTTTTCAAGCTGTGAGATTTATTTGAATATAAATCACATAAAATAAATATTCAAATCACAACATTTTGATTTCTCTGATTTGTTAGGTTTGTAAGCTTCTCCATAATTAAAAATCCGGTTCCTTTGTCTCCTTAGAATGAACTTATGCCGCGCCCAACCTCAGAGCAAAAATAGGTGAGAATGATAAGTCCTTCTGTAGGTCATATCGCCGGCTTTCACAAGGTCGAGATTGATTAATCAAATTGCAAGATCGTTTCTTTTGTATGGAATGGTGTGGATTTATTACGTCACGTATGCACGCTTTGTGGCCAATCAAAGGAAAGTTCAAGCCTTTGACAGGTGAGCATTCTAATGGAAATGATATAATATGAATTGAGGAAACATAAATTGAATGTAAATTAAAATTATGTCATTACTGTATAAAATTAGTTTTTTTTTAATCTTTGGTATTGTCTTATTGATTATTAGGTATTGACCTTAAGTGTTCTTTGCTTTCATGGAGAATAGGAGTAGTTCTGCAATTTTCATTCCTGAAAATTTTCATTGCTTTTTTTTTTATGCAATCCACTGTGGGCCAGAAGACCGTGATCTTTGACCCAAAGACAAAAATTAAATTTTCAACTAAAATATGTGTAGGCAATTTAATATAGCTCAAATTAAGTATTCATAATCAATCCAAACATTATAATTTACTTTTTGTACCGAAGAGAGTACAATGTAATGAAAAATACGCTTAAAAAATTTTTTTTTAATGTAACTTTTAAATTTTTATTTCAGAAATATATATAGGAATTTCATCTTACTGTTACATTTTTATCAGAGTAATTAGTCTGAAATTATAGTACAATTTTTCAATTTGTTGGATTAGTTAATACTCTTGACAAACTTATAGTTTATATCTTATCATTTGACATTTTACAATGTTTGAATGACTTTCGAAACTAAGTTCCAAAAAGTTCCACGGGATAATTAGCTAAACTTTTTTTTTGTTGTCTTCTTTAGAAAAAACTGCCCTATTTTGCCCGAATTGCAAAGCTGGACTAAATATACTTTCTTTTTTTTGCTTTTCATTTTTAATATAAAATTATGAAAATTATTATATTTTCATTGCTATATTTAATTATTTAAACTATTATTTTTTTTATTTTTGCTCGCTATATTTCAGCCGCCATTTTGTTTTTTGGGGTATTTTTAGTGCATTTCAAAGTTTCAACTACGAATTCAATTGACTTGCACATAAAAAACCCTAAATAAAAAAACCCAAATTTTTAAACAAATTTTATCGAAATACTAATTTTGGCTACGAAGCCTTGGATGCTGATCCTATGTGCAATTAAATGAATACTAAAATTCATTCACAAATCAATAGTCTCTACTTTTGAAGAATATAATTTATTTATTTATTTATCTTAATTTTTTCTCCCATGAATGAATTTTTGTGAAACATGAACTATTTTTGCAATTTTCTTTTCCGATAAACATTCATCTTTTTTTTTCTTCAAAAATAAAGAGCATGGGTTATTTCCCCTAAAGTTTACAAATGATCCTTACCTTACTATCGCAATTATAATAGATATCAATTATCTCAATTTATAGACATAAATTATCTCAATTATAATAATTCGGTACTTATGTCACTTAAGGCAGTGTTCCCCAACCTTTTTAGCACCGCGGACTTGTCAACGTTTGATAATTTTACCGATGACCGCTGGGGGGGGGGGGCGTTGATTGTTTATATTTTAGATCATTTTGATTTATTAATTTTAAATGTATTTGTATTTAAACATGCCTTCAAAACAAAATGCAGTTACACCAAAAAATAAATATAAAGTGATTTAGCATTTTGACTTACTAGAATGTTAAATCGAGGAGAACCATAAGCTTGTTTCTTTGCAATGAGACGGTTCAATCTGGGGGTAATCGGAGACAATGATACATTACAAAAATTTATGTCACTACCTTCGGGGACCCCTTTTTTTGAATAAATAAAATTTTAATGGAACACAGATATTTTTAATTTGGAGTATAAATTCAGTTTCAACGAAATGGGCGGCCCGGTACCATTTGATCCACGGACCGGTATCAATCCGGGGGTTGGGGAACACTGCCTTAAGGCATCGAAATAACTAGAAAGGAACCTAAATAAAGTGCAGTTTGAATTTTTTGTACATTTTTATTTAAGAAATAACATGTGTATAAAATTTTGTCCATTTCATTTTAGTGTACTACATTGTAGTAGATAAATTAATGAAAATTTAAGTTTAGACCAAAAAACTGTGTGAAATATGGCAAAAATTTTGCAAATGCACGATTACAATTGGAATTATCTCTTCCCTAATTCTTCAAGAACATTTTCAAAAGGCAGAGTTATGCAAGAACTTTGGAATTTATTACTCACAACAATCAAAACGATGCATTCAAAGTTAAAAATTTAGTTTCCGATTATTATACACCTTTATAATTATTTCTAAGCAGCCAAAACTGATTTTTTTAATTATTTCTAATCTAATAAATTATCTACGAAAAAAAAACAAATTGAGCCCGAATGGTGAGTAATACCTGCAAAACTACTGATCAAGAAGCTGAAATTAGCAGAAGGAGTCCAACGAAATGTGATTTTACAGTACGCAAAATAAATAACGGACCACCCAGAGCAACATTTGATCTAATGATCGGATCTTTACGTTCTAGAACTCCTTCTTAATTATTCGAAGGGGTAACCTCAAATATGCTAATTAATTAGGGCAGATGATATTTTAAGTTACGAAATCAGACACAAAAACATATACGATCTCTGAATAAACATACTTTCTTTTACGACAGATTCGGATTTCTGACCCACAAAATATAGGGAGTAGCAGCTATCTGGGAGATATGGTCCCAATAGTTTTGTCAGGAAATAATGTTAATGTAAGTTTTTTCTCCCATATCTCGGAACTTTTTAAGCTAATTGAAAATTTTGGGAACAAAATGATAAATTTTGTGATGACCATGTAAAAAGTAGATTTTAGTAAATATTTATTATTTAATTTAATAATAGTCGGAAAAATTTGATTTGTTTGGTACATAGCTTTTTTACATCATTTTAAGGAATGCAATTTTGAAATACAAAATTTGAGCAAAATTGGTTAAACAGTTCATGTTAAATCGAATTTTAAAAACACGACATTCTAAAATTCGAATCATCATTACCAAAGTAAACATCAAACGCAAATCATCATTAAACCGACATAAACCGATCATTAGATCAAAACTTATTCAGGGTGGTTCGTTCTTTATTTTGCGTATAGTACACGATGTAATTAATAATATTTTAGTCTTTTAACTTCTATAATTTTGTAAAAATAAAAATAGAATTTTACGTAGTCACTTTGTATTCTAATACTATCACAATTATTTTTATTTTAAAATTTTGATGGAAAATACTTTATTTTTCGGTGCACACAAACAACATTACAGCAGATATTGCAATTGCAACAAATAATTATATAAACATTTTGCTTGCTTTATACGCTATTATCTCCCGATTATTCACATGCTGAGAAAAATTCTGGTAAAATTAACATAACATAATGCTGAGTAATGGCATTTTTGAAAAAGATAATATAAAAGTAATATAGGGTAAACTAACCAGTGAAGGAACACTTAAGCTTCGCTTGCCTTTTAAAAAATCATATTAATTTCAAAATTCGTAATTTCAGTTAAATGACAGTGTCAATAAGTTTGTTACTTATTGCAAACTATGCAAAAAAATTGTAGAGAACTTGCATAATATTGTTTTAAAGTTTTGGAGGTTCAAATAACAAGTAGTAAAAAGACCCAGTGAAGGAACAGCTCTTACCAGTGAAGGAACACAAAATTGCCCAGTAAAGGAACACTTAATTTTGGTTATTTTTTAATGCTCTTTATGAATTTTTTAGCCATTCAAATAGATAAAAACAAGACATTTGTGAAATTATAACATGCAAGTACTTGTAAAATGCTAACTTTTTTCTGTAATCATGAACTAGAAATTAAAGTGATGTTAAATACAAAATAAATTAAAAAAAATCATTCTTTCTTATTATTTGACAGTCAAATCTAAATCATTGTGTCATCCGATGCTGTTTATTATCATTTTTATTTTATCACCTTTTTGTTTACTCTTTTTCCTCTTATTTCTTGAAGCTTTTTTTCTTTTTTAAGTATTTTTTCTTTCTATTTCTTTTCCATGTTCTCTTGTTCTAACTTTTTTTAGATCTTTCAGCCTCTTGAAATGTTTGCCATTTCTCTGAAGTTAGTACAAAAGGTAATTTATTCGTTTTTCTTCTTATTTGACCTTTCTTTTTATCATCAATATTTGGCCAATGTAAATGGTTCTTCCAAACTTCTTCTGATTTTTCAGCAACATTTCTAGAATGCCTTTCTCGAAAATAGACGGGAGAAAGGTGTCTTGAAGTTTGAGGCAAATCCATCTCTTGTTGACTTATATCTAGAGGATCTTTAGAAGTACTGATTTTACTTATAGAATCATTTCTTTTTTCAACTAAGAGAGGATCAACATGAGGACTCATTTCAAATTCGATATCTAAGATGCATTCATTATCAATACTAGCTTCAGTTCCTAAGTTTGACTTAACCAAGTGGTCTTCTTTTAATACGTACTTCTTCCATATTGAAAAAAGTACAGGCTCTTGGATATTTTCGATATTAGACTCTTCAGTCAATGCTGCGTTAAAAATTTGCAACATATCTTGAGGGATTTTCCTCTCAAGTTTCTGAAGAAATTGAGTATCGTTTCTGTTTAACTCTGTTTTTTGTTGAGGAGATTGCTTCTAAATTCTAACATTGTAAAGTAGTTTTTATAAATTATATAATCACGTTGCTATCCTATAATGATAGCTTATTAGGAGTTCTTGGTGCAAAAGTCAGCGAAAAAATGTTCTATTCAAATTTTTATGATTATATTTAATTAGTTTTCAATTTGTAAACATAGTTTATTAAGTTGCCTAACATTTGATGTAACTACACACCCCATTAATAAATATAAATTATAATTTTTTCATAAATTAAGCTATTAAATTAACATTTTGAACTGAAATTATTTCAGGAATTATTCATACAATTTTTAACAAAATTTCGGTTGTCCTCTATATAGCAGAATTATTTATCCTAGAGTCATGTAAAATCATATTTCACACGTTACTGTTCATTCACTGGAAGTATTCCTAGTGAAGGAACATGCCTGTTTCTTCACTGGTTAGAAGTTGTTTTTCGTCTTTTAAACAGAATTTTGATGTGTAATATGACTAAAAGTACAAGAAAATTAAAAAATTTCTTTTATTTTCATTAACTGGGAAATGAACCCAGTAAAGAAACACTTGTTCCTTCACTGGTTTTTCATCGTTTGGTGATCCAGTGAAGGAACATGCCTGTTCCTTTACTGGATAGAAGTTGTTTTTTGTCTTTTAAACAGAATTTTGATGTATAATATAACTAAAAATACAAGAAAATTAGAAAATTTCTTTTATTTTCATTAACTGGGAGAAAGATTTTCATTAACTGGGGTAAAGGAACACTTGTTCCTTCACTGGTTTTTCATCGTTTGGTGATCCAGTGAATAAACACCCCCTTATCTCAGTACTTGATTATGCTATGGTGCTTTAAAAAAAATAAAACGTAACTTCAATAACTATATTTTGAATTCTCTTTCTCACAGTGAGAAAAATAAGACTACTACATGCAATTAATTCCACTTCAAACATATAAATACAAACACTCACCTTATAATTTTTTCAACGAAACAAGGTGTTGCAGAGATAATAACAGATTAAAAAAAATTTCCAGAGAAGTCTATTTGACCAGGTAATCCAAAATAATGCTAGATGACTTCCTATTATTTGGCAGTAAGCTATTGTTACCAATCAATCTATAAAAAAACTTTCAAATTCTTATTTTTAATCAATATACATGAAATGTTCCTTCACTGGGTAGTGTTCCTTCACTGGTTGGTTTACCCTATTAGGGTTCTATTGATTTGGTAATTTATGGTAGAAAATAAAGTACGCATTAAGTAGAAAATTAAGTAAATCTAACCAAGTAAACGGTTTTTATTCCATGGAGTAAAGTAGCATGATTAATTACCAAACTTTATCACAGATAATAAAACTTCAATTTATTGTTAATTTTACAAAATCAATTCGATAAAAATTTCAGAACGTTTTAGTACTCCCATAGAACCAAAAACGAGGTAATTTTTACCACATTGTAGTAGTTTTGACCATATTTTTTTCTTCGTGCATGGGGAATTCGCGCATTAAATTGCATAAACTTTCATTGTTCTTTCCTTTATTCCACTAACTATACATTTTTTTTTCAATTTTGTATTTTAACAAACATTTAACATCTAACTAATTTTAGGTGAATAATTTTATTTTTAAATTTTTTTTATTTATTTATTATATTGGTTAAGCTTTTTACCAGATTCTTTTTATTCTTTTTATATAAGAAGAATATGAAGAAACTCTAATCTTTAAAAATTTGAGACATAAAAAAATAAAATTTTTTCATTTTAAACTGCTTAGTAAATGTAAAGGAAGCTAAAATATTGGAAATATTTATGATATTATAAGTAATATAATATAGTACAGCCATACTGTTAATTCACTATTTTTATTAATACACTTATTTTGTGTTTCAATATATAAAAGTACGCGTTACAATTAAAAACAGCATTGGATAACAAAAATGTGTCAGGTATTAGAATTATATCATAAATAAGAGATATAAAATTCATAGCAGTGTCAAAATTATTATTTTAATTGAAATGGATTAAGAACATGAACCATCTAGTATAAAAGTTTTCTTAGTTTAATACAAAATTAAACGATATTAAAATAAACTAGGAGTTTAAATGGTATTAACAAATAACAATGGTATAAAAATTATATTAAAAATTAACAGTGATGTCAAAATAATATTAAACATTATGTTAAAGTAAAAATTAATACAAAAGATATCAAAACTGATAATAAAATCCGAATTAAATAAAAGTTTTGAGTGGATTAAGTTAATACCAAAACTGATAAATATTAATGTTACAATCATAACAAAATGCTATTAAATATACAACATAGAATAAAATTGCAATAAATGATTTCAAAATGAGATGGAAAAAAATGTAAGTGAAAGTATAATTAAAAGGTCATAAAGAATCGCATTCATAATTTAATTTAGCAAATAAATTATTTTTATTACATTATTATAAAATTAATTAAAAACATTATCACTCTTGTTTTTATGAATGCTGATACGATTTGAAACGAAATTTTGTAGCTAACGCTTTAAACGACTGTCAAACATGTTACAATATTTCATTAATACTTATCATAAAAAACGTCTGAAAAAAGTACTACATTTGAAACAATTATTTGATTACCTATTTTAAGTACCCAGATTAAATATTTTCCTTCTTCATTTTAATTCTACTTTCGCAGAATTTAAAAACTGCAAACTTTTATTCGCCTTTGCGCAACAATACTTATCATGGTGTTTCGCCAAAAATGTAATTTCCTCTATGCATGATAACTGCTTTGACCAAGAAATTAGGAAATGCATATGTATTGATAACAAAATAATAATTATTTAGAATAAGTTCTAGTGTCAACAAACGTGGCTTTTACAATATTATAAGTAATGTCCAAAATCTGTAGCCATAATGAACTTAAAAATTGAGAAAAACCTGGCAAAAGTCATAATATAAATAATAATATCAAGTATGATTAAGTTCTATTTTAATCAATCATATTACTAATATTTACCTTATCATATTATTATTATTATTATTATTATATCATTATTATTATTATTATTATATCATTGTTATTATTATTATTATTATTATTATTATTATTATTATTATTATTATTATTATTATTATTATATTACTATCATTATTATTATTATATTATTACTATTATTATTATTACATTATAATTATTATTATTTTTATATTATTATTCACTTAATCAATGTCCTGATATTACACGGAGAAAAAAATTCTTGTAAAATTATAGCACTGCATTGTAATTAATTGCATTTCCGGAAGAATAAGAACCCGACATATTTCTGGTTAATAAAATGAGACTGATGAGTAAATTTTACCATATAAATGGTTCTTATGCCATGCTCTAAGGCATCATGATAAAATTGCCAAATTTTATCACATCTTTTAAAGCAATATTTTAACGTTAATTCTACCAAAACTTTTACCAAAGTGCTTCGTTAAAAATTACTAAAATTTTTGGTGTCCCCATAAAGCCAGAACCTCAGTAAATTCTAATTGTTTCGACCAAGCCTTTTTTCTCAGTGTACGATTTACATAATCAATCCAACTTTTATTATTCATCTACTGTCCTGTTCTTATATCATTTATCAATCCTATTAATATTTTACACTGTAAAAATTATTTCTATTAATATTTTACACTGTTTCTAATAACCCCTTTATCTTGACCATTTATCACTTTTATTTTAGGCATGCATGCTCTTATTTTATAATTTAATTACTAATTAATCGTAAATAAGAAATATTACTTCCTAAATTGATTCTTTGTCATCAAAATCAGACCCGATCATTAATTTCAGGTCATGATTCCAAAAAAAAAGTATTATGTAAACTACCAAAAAATGGTAAACTTGATAGTGTTTCTAGCTCCATGGTAACACCAAAAATTCGGTAATTTTTTACCGAAGCGTTTTGGTAATGAGTTTGGTAAAATTATCTATAAAATATGGTTTTGTAATATTTGATAAAATTTGGTAAATGTGGCGAAATGAGGTTATTTTATCATGATGCTTTAGAGCATAGGATAAAACCATTTATTCGGTTAAGTTTACTTTTCAGTAAACTTTCACATTCTTTGTAGACTTCACAATTCTTCATAAACTTTAATAATTTTCAATAAACTTTCACAGTAAACTCTCACAGTAAACTCTCACATACTTTTCTTCACATTTTTATACTAAATGTGAGGTAAGAAGAACTATAATTTTGAAAACCTACTACGAATAGTCCGATATATATTTGAAACCTAAATATTTCCATGAACACTCCAAACAGAAAGATAGTTTTCATTTCCGATGTATCAAAATACTACTAGGAACCAGCATTATTTAATTTACACAAAAATCCATTAAATTTATTTTTATCACATAATACACAATATGAAACATCTAATTCAATTTTACATTAATTCTATTCATCGAGCATAATGTTACCAATCACTCACGTGGGACAATCAAACAAATGACTTGACAGATGGATATCGCACCATCAAGACATAATGGTACCATTAGCAACTGATATCTAATGTACCTTATATCTCCCGAAATATCTGTGCGACCATAGATTTTGACTAAAGATATGAATTCGTCAAAATGCTTTGACCTACTTTGAATAAAAATATTCAGTTCTAAAATTATTCGATTGAACACAAATCAAATCGTTTGGTGCTCGTCTCCTGAAAGAACTTTCAAATTTTTTTTTGATATTTGGGGCAATTAGAGCAAGGTTACCTGGGTTTGTTTAAATTGTTCTAGAACTGAGCCTGCCGCCTGCAAGGAAAACGACCTTTGCCTTGTCATATTGCGTGAAAGCGAGAGAAGAACCTAATTTCATTATCTTTCGGGAATTATTTCCACTCATTGTTCTTATTACTGAACCTAGTAAAAAGTGTTACAGAGAAAAGCGCGTAGAAACAATTCTTAAAGGTCAACGATTTAATGAAGAGGAATGTTATCAATCAGTTTTTATAAAGCCTTTTCACACCCAAAATTTTGCTAATGATTTAAAAATATAAGCATAAAATGTTCTTGAAAGAATCAACTATCGCAATAAATGGCTTTTTTCGGAAAATAATATGCTGTTTTTAAAGCTAATGTGAGTATATAACATTATTCATGACAGTTGGTATAATGAATGTTTATCTTTAGCCAGTGCCGTCTGTGCTAATTATAAAAATAGTGAGAAATTTCAGTATTATAAAAAGGCACAGTTTTGTAAAAGTAAAAAGAGTTTCGCTTCTAATTTTTAAATATTTAAAAAGCTTCTTCATCACAGAATCATTTGGGCTGATAAAAATTTGTGATTTTTAGAAAATATCATGCTGTTTTTAAAACTGTTGTGTTGCTGTAACAAATATTCATGACAGTTAGGTGAATTCGTGTTTATCCTTAGCCAGTGGCGTTTGTGCTAATTATCAAAGTGGCGAGAAATTTTAGTGAAAAGAAAACACACAGTTTTGTAAAAGTAAAAAGAGTTTCGATTCTAATTTTTTCATATATTTAAAACGTTATTCCATCACAGGACCATTTGGGCTCATATGAATATGTACTTTTTTGAAAATAATATGCTGTTTTTATAAGTGTTGTGAGTAACAGCTAATCATGATAGTTAACTAATGTTTATTTTTAGCTAGTGCCGTCTGTGCCAATTATTAAAATGGCAAAAAATTTCAGTATGAAGAAAAGCCATAGTTTTGTAAAAGTAAACAGAGTTTCAGATCTAATTTTTCAATTTTTGAAAAATAACTCCCTCTCAGCATCGTTTGGGCTCATAAGAATAAGTATTTCTTAGAAAATAATGTACTTTTCTCATAACTATAGTAAGTCTGTAGAAGTTATTCATGGTAGTTAGGTTAACTAATGTTAATTTTTAGCCA
The DNA here is from genome assembly GCF_982258835.1 of Parasteatoda tepidariorum. Taxonomy (NCBI): domain Eukaryota; kingdom Metazoa; phylum Arthropoda; class Arachnida; order Araneae; family Theridiidae; genus Parasteatoda; species Parasteatoda tepidariorum. The sequence continues at coordinate 51,241,740 of NC_141755.1, forward strand.
GTGCCGTCTGGGCTAATTATCCAAATGGCGAAAAATGTCAGTATAAAGAAAAGCCATAGTTGTGTAAAAGTTCTATTTCTTTATGTGAAACAAAGTAAGAACAGTCAGAGTAATGTAAGAACAGTCAAACTAGGATGCATGCACACACAAATTTTCAAAATGAAGTTAGTTTGTAAATCAAGCATGCGCATAGCACAGAGAGAATATTGAGGCGAATTTAAATTAGGCTTAACAAAACAAAAGTGACTGGAACTTAAATATATAAAATTATTTAATGCAATTTACAGAAATTTAAGAAAAAAACTCAATTACAATTATTCTTATTATGAAACCAAAAACATGTATTTATTTCGCAATGGCGAACTTTTAGTTCTGTTTATATATACCAGTGTGCATAACAACATATTCACGCTATTCGTTCCATGTACTAATGATATCGAAATTTGAAGTTTTAGGAATCAAAAATAATTCAAGAATGATTTAAATGCGCATGAGTTTGGTGTAGGCATTGTCCATTATCGGTGATTAGATTACGTACATAAACATTCGATTTGATGTTAAATTCCTTCAAACCATTTCTTAGGTAGTTCAACATCAAATTCGGAGAGCTATTACATCATCAGTTTTAACAGTGCAGGTTACAACAAGTCTAAGAATTGCAAGGATACCTTTTCGAATAATTCAATTAATTTAGTCTCTCAGTTTTTTTTAAATAAAAATATATAATTCCAAATAAACGAGCAACAACTAATAAAATTATGCGTATACTAATCCTCTTTTTAGGTTCTGCCCCCAACCCAAATATGTCAATGTTATTATTAACCATACTCGCCCACCATTTCAAAGAACTTTTTTTCATTTACCACCGGCATCTTCCTTTTCTTTTCAACTATCTGTCTCTCAAATCTCTTTTCAAGGTCTTTATCTACCAAGTAACAATAGTTTTGTCCATTACACGCACACTGACCAGTAGCCTAAGCCTAATCTCTAGTCACGATAGACGCAATTATTGAAAGGGAAACAAGCTCTATAGTAGATGAGGATGATGGGAAAAATTGAATGCTAAATTGCCGGCTTTGTTTCTTCTTTGCTAATTGAAAACACGTGAGAATAGACTGCACACAACATATGTGACATCTGCTACCTTAAAAAGAATAAACGTATTTAAAAAAAACACTTAGCTTCCTCGGTGAATTTCTCTAACCGTTGCTCTCAGAATGTTGCATCCTAACAATAACCCATTAGTGTCTGGCAAAGCTTTGCATTTCGGGAACATTATTTTTTTTTTTATCAGTAAAAGTTTTCTTTTTTTTCTTCTTACTTATTTTTCAGAATTTATAAGGGTGCCAATATTAATCCGAAGAACTTATACACTACACAGAAAAAAAAGGGAAATATTTGCAAGGGCTGAATGTTAAATCGCAGCAAATATTTTCTTTAATTTTCAGTGCTGATAGTCTAAAATAGGAAACTAAACTAAACTCAGCGGCGCGACAGCCCATAGAGGGCCAAGGCCTACTGTGCCCATCTCAGTTTTCTTGACCTTGGGCTCTGGGGTGCAGGAGCAGATGTTCCGGTCAGGAGATCAGCCGAACGCGGAACCCCCAATGTTTAGTCCCCAAGCATGCTTGGTACTCATTTATCGACCCACTGAAGAGATGAAAGGCTGATTCAACCTTGCCCAGCTCGAGGATCGAACCAGGGACCTGTATCACGACAGCGCGAAGCGCTACCGCTCTGCCACCGGGCGTCTTAAAATGGGGAAAGTACTGCCAGAAACAGATTTATGTGGTGCACTCGCCAGTATTAAAAATATAGCTTCTATTCAATTCACTTGACTTTATTTTTTTTCCTTTTTATATTTAGTCTTTTGTAAAAATATAATTAAAAGATTTGCATTCATTATCAAAACTGAGACACTAACGCCCACCGAGAAATGTTATATAATGCCTTTTTACTTGTTCTGGTAGATTGGCAATCTGGCATTTTATTAGCTTTGAATAATAATTTTTTTCTCTCACCTGCTTCACTGTGCAACGGTCAAAATGAGACAAAAAACTTCTCCACCTAATTTCCAGCTCAAAAAGGTATGTGTACACAAAAAAGGTGCGTTTATGTGTCTGATTTTGTAATTTTAAATATCGTCTGCACTAATTAATAAGCGTAAAAAGGCAAGACCCTCTAACCATTTAGCAGAAGTCCTAATCCGTGTAAATCCAAACAGGGAAAAAAGTTATTTAGGGTTGGGCGTGATAGCGGGCCCATAAAAAATTGCCAATAGCACTCCTGTTGGTGACATATCATTGACCGAATCGGCTCAGGTGAAAAAGTGTCTGGCCGGCTAGCAGATGGAGCCGATACTGTCGATGATATCGGGCTCATAGCCCATTTCTATTGAACCGATACTATCGTATGTATGCCACAATTATATCGGCCCCTTTTAGATCTACCAACACATTCAAATTCTCCTGATAGCGACCGGTTACAAAAGCGATGGGGGCCAACTACTGACCGATAAACTATTCATCGGCGATTTTTAGTTTTACTCGTTTTAAATATTATGTCAGCTTATATAGGTTCGACTCCCGGCTGATAACGACTTCAATATGAATTTTTAGAATACTTATCAAAAATGAATACAAAAAAATGCATTTTTAAGAAGGTACTTCATACTGAATCAAATGTTTTTATGAAGAAAAAGATTTAATATGTTTATCACTTTTGATCGATAAAAGAACGCCACACTTAACCAAAAACATGCATAAAATAACAAAATACCAAAACATATTATAAGAATAAAGAATTTAATAAAATTCCTTGCTTAATAAGACGAGGCTAAAAAGCCTGGACAACTAGAGATCAATTTCAGTTTAAGTATATTTTATATTGAAAAGCATAATATTTCATATTAAAATTTCTAATAACTTTAGGAATGCCACATAAACGCTAAACCTAATTTTAAAAGATATCATTGATTTTAACACAGCATGTGAAAGTTACCTTAACTATATTCCCATTTCTTTAGTCATAATGAGAATACTACTAAAGATAAAGCCATCGAATCATGAAAATTGAGTCTTCAGACATGAAAATACGATCACTAGTTTAAAAGTTATTCAGAGAGTTCATTTATTTATTTAGCTCACAGTGCAATTTAACAATAATTAATCAAATAAATTCCAATGAAGATCATGGTGGATAATTAAATTCACTTTGTTGAAAATTTTATTTTCAAAGCAGCAAAAAAATTTTCTAATTGGCGCGAAGTTTTTGTATGATTGAGGAGTTGACATTAAATGTATTGGCAAAAAAAAAAATCTAATCTAATCGTTTTAGCGTTGGAAAAGATCTTTCAATTGAAGCCGATGAGAAAGAAGAAGAAAAAAAGCATTTACGTTTATAATTTGCATCATTTAACTTCAGAGCTTCTCCCAAAATGAGACTGGTAGCAAATTATAACATTCCGGTATTGATAAAGAAGTTTGACAAGTCCTGACGGAAACATGACAATAAGCTACGTCTATGATTGAGGCAACAAAAAAAAACATTTTATGAAATAGAACAAAAGGAAAAAAGTTCAATTTTTAAGGCAGGGAAATGCATCCCATTCAAGAAACCATGAAATAGAATACCACTTCTAGTTGCTAAAATTTTTGGGACCAAAGTACACAATAAAAAATTCCGAATCAAAATAAAGTATTAAGTATGGGCACATCATCCGTAAAATCCATTTTACCGTAAAATCCACTATTACCGTAAAATATGACACCGTAATTTTTACAATATTATTTAGATTAGTAGAGTGATTCAGTGGTTTTACGGTAATTATTACTGTAAAAATTACGACGTATCAGAATTTTTGTTCCTTAATATGCTCCGGTAAAAATGAAAGTATCAGCCCCCTGAGTGCCGGTACTTTTGATGATAATTTGATCCATGGTTTTAATTTGTACCGTGGCTCTTGTACCATGGATTTTAATTTGTATATGGCGTTTTCATGTTCGTATTCTAAAAAATTTTTTAGAAATAGAACGATGTCAATGTCTTTCAATTATTTTGTTTTTTTTTGTTTTCGTCTTTTTTAATGCCAACCCTTCAATTGCTGTACAATAGTGCCATCATTTGGTATTTAACTATTTATGCATTTATTTAATCGATCACGTTTAATTAATTCCTATAATTGTTTTCATGATTATATTACTATCATCTACAGTGGAAGCAGGAAGTTTTAAGTCAAATAAATGCAGCAATTAGTGACAGAACGTACCACGAGACATTCCGAAAAAGCATGAACTTTTTAAGTTAAAAAAAAATTAAATTCAGTGGAAGTCATTGGAATTTTTTTCTTTGCGAGCTCATTTAAATGAGGTTTTTAATGAAAAATGCGTTTCTCAAATAACTTCCTGCTGTCCCTACAGTTTCTAATGCTGATGTTTCTAAATTCGCAAAAAATATCACTTAGCACCTTTTTCAAATGAATTCTATATTTTAACTTTAAAAAATTGTTACGTTCTTTTTTTATTTTTTTCTAGAACGGAAGATTTATCGCTGAATGTAGCTAGAACAAGAGATCACCAGCTCAGCTGACACATGAATCTCTCTACCTGGGAAGCCAGCTTCTGAGTAAATACCTTTTCTCACGACAATTATAGTGCCGTTGCCAGCAGAATGTCTTTATTGCGATTGAAAACGATATTTACGACATTCACGAGAATGATGTTTTTTATAGTTCTTTTATATTGCTCGGATTAAAAGATAGGAACTTGTTCTAAGAAGATAATAATTGCTCCATTTTTCAAATAATAGATTTTTAAAACTAGGTTTTTCTTTTCCTATCTTAAATCTCTTTCGAGAAAAGAAGAAATTACTGAATATAAAATGTAACGATTATTTCTGAATTCAAGGAAAGTTTTATCCTTTTATCTATCACTATAATTTCCGTGTTTATTTTGTTTTAACATCCGGAAACTGAATCAATTGAGGTATTAAAAGCAACGAAAAAAAAATAGTAGCACTTTAAAGAATCTCAATGGAAATGTATCTATTTTTTTTAAAAAAAACCTTAATGTCGTATAAGTAGAAATATACCTAACGTAAGAACAACTTTAATTAATCCGATATTTATTTTCTAATAAAACTGTGATAGAAATCTGTTTATAAAATACATTTTAAATAAGCTAGGATAAAAACTATTGATATTTTTTTTAAAAATAATTATCATTTTATCTATCACTATAATTTCCGTTTTTATTTTGTTTTAACATCCGGAAACTGAATCAATTGAGGCATTAAAAACAACGAAAAAAATAGTAATACTTTAAAGAATCTCAATAAGAAAAATTTTATTTTTGAAAAAAACTTAATGTCACATATAACACCTATTATAAATTTTTAAAAAAAACTTGAAAACTTGAATGAAATCTGTTTATAAAATTCGTTTTAAATAAGCTAGGATAAAAACTAGTGGAAAAGCTTTCTTTAATTCATCATCTCATAAAATCAAACTATTTAAATCAAATAAAATCAATTTTCAGAACACAAAATAAATAAATAAAATAATACAAGAAATGTTAGTGGTTAAAAATTTAAGTACCCAGTAAAACATTCCGGATCAAATTACGATATAAAATACCGGCACTTTGAGTGCATTTCCTATAAAATCCATCTTTACAGTAAAATATCATACCGTAATTTTTACACCGGCACTCGGTACCATAAAATCCTTAAATCACTCTAAATAAATAAATATTACAGTAAAATTTACAGTATATCAGATTTTTGTTCAGTAACATTTTCTGATAAAAATGGATTTTACGATAAGAGTGCCAGTACTTTTTAACGTAATTTGATTCTGAATTTTTTACAATGTATTTGAAAAATGAAATTTACTAAATATAAAAATTACTTAATATAACAATATTGGGGCAAATGATATTAATTTATCTTCAATATCAAAAGTTATGTCCAATACATATTGATCCGGTAGCAAAAACTTTCCAGCATGGCAGTGGGATCGGTAGATTATTTATTTCAGATTTCAAAATAATAATAATAAATATTAGGCTTTTGCTTCGATAACGCAGTTTAAGAAACTTAAGTTTGTGGAAAATTTTATTTTATTTAGTCATAAGGGGCTAAAATATATACAATTATTTTCTTCAAGTTAAATTTTTTGCCTAAATTTCAAAAAGCTACTCCTCTTCGAATTTGAGATAATCTGATAAACTAGTTCGTCGTTCTCATTTAATTTTACATTTAGGAAAATCTGACTTAATATTTAGAAGCATTAACTGTTGATTTATTATTTTCTTTCTATTATTGTTTAAATTTCAAGTTCAAATTTAAAAAAAGCATAAATTTTTTATGTAGATTTTGAGTTTATCCTATGCGTACAAGGAAGCTATATGAAGGCTTGGGTATGTCAAACTTTTAAAGTAATAGTATACAAAAGTTTTATTGATTTATCTTAGAGGCATTTATCGTATAAAATTTAAACTTGATATCAGTTTTTTTTCTCTTTAGTCATTCAATTATGATTTTATAATAAATTTTCTTTGTAGCATTACAATATAAGTTTTGCTATAAGTTAATGCAAATTTTGCTATAAGTTTTGGTAAGACTAATATTTATAATATTAAGTCTTCACCTGATTTCTTTTAGCTCGCAGATAAATTTTGATTTATAAAGATGGTGCTTCAGATTTGCTCAGAAAAGTTACCGGGTATATTGATAAAATGACAAAAATCAGTCTTGCTAAAAAAAAAAGTCAAACCTTGATATTTCGAACCTCAATATTGAAAAATTTTTAATAAGAAAACATTTATTCGTTTTATACTTTCCTAAGATTGGAAAAAAATTACATTATGTTTTTGCCACCTGAGTTATTTTAATTATGTGTTGCATCAATACATAGAAATTTCATACAGAAAATATCACCTCATTTTGAGGTTTTACAAATTTCATCAATCAAAATCTCTCCTATTTCCTTTACTCTTTACTGCACCAAAACGGAATTTGAAAATTTGATAACGACAATAAATTTTGTAGTTAGTAAGAAACAATGAAATCCTTCTGCACAATGAGAAAAAAAAGGTAGGGTCTAAGCTACCAGAATATGGTAACATATTTTGTGTTTCTCGCTCTATGGTAACAACAAAAGGATCGGTAATTTTTACCGAAGAGTTTTGGTAAGAAATCTGGTAAAATCAACAATAAAATATGGTTCTATCATATTGGATAAAATTCAGTAAATGTGATACATTTTGGTAATTTTATGATGATATCTTAAAGAATGGCATTAAAAACTATTTATCTGTCTTAAAGTTATCTGGATAAAAATTTATCTGTATGAAAATTTATCTGTATGAAAATTTATCTGTATGAAAATTTATCTGTATAAAGATATTTTGATGAATAAAAATTTGATTAATCAAAAAGAAGTGCTTAATAATGTTTTTCTTATCATGAAAATTATTTTTTATACTCTATCACATACAAATCAATCGTTTTGTTAAATAAAAATGTACTTGTACGAAAATAATTCGTTGAATAAAGTTTTGATCAATTAGAAAGATAAAGTGCAATAGTGTTTTTTTCTTATCTCGGAAAGAATTTTTTATGACGCGTAGTTTCAGTTCCTCAAATTTTTTTCAGATCGCTTGAATTTGGAGGCATGAACGTTTTACATAGTTTGGAAACAAACTTTAAATTTGACAAAAAAATTTTACCATTATAATACATTTTTTTCCTTATCACGAGTTCATTTAAATAGGCAACAATTTTACGTAATATTATAGGTGAACATTATCAAGTTTGACAAAAAAAATTATCAACCTGATATTATTATTTTAGGTAATATTATTGGTGAACATTGAACCTCTTAATAACAATGAAAATATATTAAAGAAAACTATTCAAAATCAAAAAAGGCAATCATTTAGCTAGAAGCTACACAATTTTTGTCCACTTTAAACTCTTTCGTTTTTCTCTTTTTTTTCAGAGGCTTTTAGACATGCTTTAGCTGAGAGGAAATTTTGTACACTTTTTATCTTGAATGTTTCATTGTTATAACTTTCAATTCAGTAGTGATGCTGCTCTACTTTTCATTTTAATAGCTTAATTTCTTCAATTCTCTTTTCAATGCGATCATTTCATTTTATTTTATTTTTTACTACATTTTGCATTTTAATATTTTCGTAGCATAGCTATGCTTTTCACTTTAATAGATGCATTCTAAATGTTTCTTTGATTATAATTTTATGACAACATACAAAAATAAGAAAACTTTTATTACCTAACCTTAATTTCTAAATAAAGGAAAAACATTTTAGGGAGAACAATTAAAGTTTTATGTCTAGATAACATTTCTATTAACATTGCGCGAAATTTTTTATGTTATTAAATATATTGTCATACATATTCTGGTTCTTTACAACAATAGCAGCATTTACGTAGATTAAGACAATAAAATTACAAATAAAGTTTTTTTCCTAATGCCCCATTTATGTTTTATTTGTAAAAAAAACAAGATCAAAGACTTCCCGGAAACTGGCAAAGCATGTTAATAAAAGTAGTTAATTTAAATATTATTTTATTTTTTCAAATTCGTCAGTAAACTCTGTTTTTAATACCATAGCCATACTTAAAAACGTTGAAAAGTATATGCTATGAATTCTTTTCGCTTTTGATATGCTTGCATGAATCACTAATTCCAGAACACATAAAACACTTTACTTTGAGCTTCGAAAGATCATAGAGATATAATAAATGATATTTATAAATTATCATGTTTAGAACTTTTTTGATTATTATAATTTAGCATTAAAATGTTTTAAATAGTAAACTTTGGAATAAACTTTTATACTTTTAATTCCAGAACAATAATTCCAGAACACATAAAACACTTTACTTTGAGCTTCGAAAGATCATAAAGATATAATAAATGATATTTTTAAATTATCATGTTTAGAACTACTTTGATTTTTATAATTAAAGCAAAAATTTTTAATTTGGTAATTTTTAAGCTTTCTGCAATTTTAATTGAATTTTTACACACTTTATTAAGCGTAGATTAGGATAATAAACCAAAACGTATTAATAATTTAAATAACTATAAACATTGAAAATATTCATTCGACTTAGTTTAATGAAATGTATTTAGGAAATAAAAAAGTATTTTAGTGTTGATGGGAAAACTGGTACATACATGATTACGATGAAGTAATAAATATTTAGATAAAATAATTAATTTCCCATAAAAAAACCATACAGTATTAATTTCAACAATTAATACTATATGGTACACACTGCTTTCACAGTATTAATTTCAAATGTTTGAAACTAACGCTTAATTAATTTATAAATTAAACTGAATGTAATTTCGGAAAGTTTAATTCACTCTCTTAGAAACTTTAGAATCAAAGAGAATGAAGCAAATTTTTTCTCTCAAAATTATGAATGCGTTTTAGTAAACGAATGTCAAAAAATTTCAATAATCATAGAAAAATGACAGGGAACCTCCAATTAAAAACAAATCTCTGCATTTAAAAACTGTCTCTTTTTTAATTCCAGGAACTGTAAAACAAAAAACATAAACGCATCAATTTTAAATTAAACTATAACCGCGGCCTATTTACAAATTTAAGCCCATTAATCTTACTAATTTAAGGGCGGTGATAATACGCGAGCTATCATTATTCAGAAAACAATGCCAATGAGCTTTGTTTATTTGTTGTTCAAAGAAACTAATAAATATCTTTTTGTTTGAAGTGATAAAATGTGGCGGTAGTCAAAGTTTCATGAAACAGGCATTCTCACGCGCTTTATTTGAGGTCGTGCATACGCAATGTCGGCTAAAATTTTGAAGGCCATAACAAAGCTCATTTTACTTTCCTTTAGGACAAGGGTCAGTAACTTTTATTTTTATAATTACATTTCACTTTTTTTAATTAAAAATAAGAGCCTTAAGTCAGTTGTTCCCTGAAAATGGTAAAATTTTTGATAAACTTTGTTTTTTCATTTAGCATAATTTATATAACTTAAATCATTATTTAAAAACTTTAAAAATATAATTAGTTTTAGGATTTTGCATCTATCACATTTTACAAAAATTAAATGTTACGTATGTAAAATTTCTTATTTTAAAGTTTTTCCCAACTGAAATATATTTTATCAAAAATTTTACAATTATCCTCCAAAATAAAAATGAGCTACTCGCGCATAAAAATTTTTAATCTAAGAAATTCACTCACAAAAGTTATTTTATTAAAAAAAAAAAGATTTTAATTTACCACTGGCTACTAGAGAAGATTGATTTAGATACCATTTTTTAATGCTAATTAAAAACGCATTGCAATTTAAAATGAAAAATTTTATTTAAATGAACAAATCATGACTCATTTTAAATTTATAAATATTTTAAAGCAATAATTAAGACAAAAAATACCCTCCCAATATAACACTTGAAATTTTATTGCTTCACTTTCTACGAATTATTCATTTCATATTACTACAACTGCTTCAGTAAAATTACCTTTTTATTTATAATATATATATATATATATATATATATATATATATATATATATATATATATATATATATATATATATATATATATATATATATATATATATATATATATATATATATATTTTAACTAATCTCTTCATCAGCTCACACGATTTCATCCGCAAAGAGGAGTGCTTTCTAATATTGTATCAATAGAGTCAAAGCAAAATATAGCAATGCAATAGTGTGAGGAGCACTTGAAAAAAATTGAAATAAAATAATGTGAACTTTACTTAATTTGTTCTATTTTGTTTCAATTTTTTAAAAATCAATTTCTATTTTCATTTTTTTGAAGTTATTCAGCATGCCATTGCATTTACTTTATTCAGTAACTGTTTTAAAGGTTTTGGAAACATATGTAGTTACGCAAGGACAAATATACCTATTTTTATTCACTTAATGCGATTCTTAAATTTACTTAGGAAAATAAGTATTTTAATGAGAAAATCGCAGAAACAGAGAAGAAGTTTTTTCAAGAATTTTATTAATGAGCTTTAATTATACCAACTGATCGCATATGGTTTATGAATTGAGCATTTTCGAGTTAGAAGTAAGAAAAATAGGGTTTACTAAAACGCAAAATTTAAAAAACATACGTTGTCGAAATATCGAAACAGATTTAAAAAAATGTTGCATCAATAGTAAAAATGTTGTTAACTGACTTTTTTTGTGATTAATTTCAATGTTCCATTGCACGTGATTTTTAAATATGTAAAAGTATTTTGAAAACGAAATTACTAAATTATTATCTTCTTAAATAAAATTTAAAAAAAACCTTTCGAATAGAAACTGCCCTACAAACATATTTTCAACTTTTCAATAAAAGATGTTTTTTTAATGAATATGTCAATAATCTGACCTGCTAATATCAAACGTGATGCTTGCTTTTTTTGTGTAGAACAGACATTATCGCAATTTTTTTCTAACCCTTTCGACACAGGAAAATAACTCTAAAGAAGGAAATGACCACTGCAATAGGCTAGAAGCATGGAAGCGTATCAGACCTCGTCTATTGTCTTCTGCCACCCCAACGTGTGAGGTCTCCTACCTCTGTCATCTTCTTTCTCGTATAAGCTAGCGACAAGGCCACCAACAAAAAAGAACGATTTTAATGGAAGTTTCATCGATGTCGAATTCGAAAAAAAAAATTTAAATTTCTTTTTACTGCTACGCTAAAAATACGTATTAAATTATGTTTGGATTAAAAACAGTAAATAAATTATACAAAGAACTTGAAATACATATATAATTTGAGGGAATAAAGTTTTGATGGAAAAAATCGTCTGATAATAGTAAAACCATGAGAAAACAAACCGAAAGGACAATAAAAAACATGCTATTTTTGTCAAATTATATCTTAGAGTGTATAATAATGGCGTACATGTTGAAAAATATCTAAAGCTCGATGAAAACTAAAATAGAAAAATCAAATTTTCACCTGCAGTAGACGCTAATAGTTGATTACTAAGTTTTCTTCACTATTATTACGGGGTATTATTATTTTCAATACTACTATTTTTTTTAAAACATCCAATTTCAGAGCGGTGGGAAACCAAAAATAGTGTTCACTAACACATTTTATTTTATTTCTAAAAACAAGAATTTTGATTTTACACTTATAAATGCTAATATTTTACTATAAATTTTGTGGTGAACACGTAACCTGTTCCTTTGAATTGCGCAGATTTTTTAAAAATATATATTTTTAGAATTGTTTAACATAACCAGTTTTGTCTAAATATAGTTAAATATAACTATAAACAAAAATAAAACTTTGATTTTTAAGCTTTACTTGGTTCAAAAAATGAATGTTCTTTTTTTTGTTGATTGATTCCGTTTTGAAGCTGCTTGATCAGTTACTACGTTAGTTATACTGCATAATTTTTTTTAAAAAAACTCTAGATTTTACTAACTATAACTGTCAAATTTTAACACAAAAGTAATCAGTTAGTCTTATTATATGAGTTAGTTACTTTATGAGAAAAAATCCTGTCCTAAATTAACTATTAAATAATATTTTGAACGAAAGTGTGTTAGTTTATTGGGTTTCAGTTAAGCTGCGTATTATTTTATTGCCCTTGTGTTTCATTTCATTAAGATAATGCTTCCATTTTGCCTTAAACTGATGCTACCTGGCCATTAAATACGCAAAATAAATAAGTTATTTTTCTGACATCGTTAAAGTTAGACATAATTTGTAAATGTATTACTCATAATTTGTAAATGTAATATTGACATAATTTGTGACATAATTTGTAAATGTATTATTTGTAAATGTATAATTTCACTTGGCTTTATGAACACAAAAGTTTGTTCTGATCATTTTACTGGATATCATTTAGGTTGCATATTCATTTATTACCATTAGGTCATTTTATTACCTTTTTTATCAAAAAAATAATGCGTCAAATTTAGCTTAAAATTATGCTACCTGGTCATTAAATACACAAATGAATGTATTTGCTTTATGAACACAAAAGTGTATTCTGTTAATTTTACTGGATATCATTTAAGTTGCATATTCATTAATTGCCTTTATGTCATTTTATTACCTTTTTTTATCAAAAAATAGTGCTTCCAATTTACCTTAAAATTATGCTGCCTGGTCATTAAATACACAAATGAATGTATTTGCTTTATGAACACAAAAGTGTATTCTGTTAATTTTACTGGATATCATTTAAGTTGCATATTCATTAATTGCCTTTAGGTCATTTTATTACCTTTTTTTATCAAAAAACAGTGCTTCCAATTTACCTTAAAATTATGCTGCCTGGTCATTAAATACACAAATGAATGTATTTGCTTTATGAACACAAAAGTGTATTCTGTTAATTTTACTGGATATCATTTAAGTTGCATATTCATTAATTGCCTTTAGGTAATTTTATTACCTTTTTTTATCAAAAAATAATGCTTCCAATTTACCTTAAAATTATGCTGCCTGGTCATTAAATACACAAATGAATGTATTTGCTTTATGAACACAAAAGTGTATTCTGTTAATTTTACTGGATATCATTTAAGTTGCATATTCATTAATTACCTTTAGGTCATTTTATTACCTGTTTTTGTCAAAAAATAATGCTTCAAATTTATTTTAAAATTATGCTGCCTGGTCATTAAATACGCAAGTGAATGTATTTGCTTTATGAACACAAAAGTGTGTTCTGTTAATTTCACTGGATATCATTTAAGCTGTATATTCATTAATTACCTTTAAGTCATTTTATTACCTTTTTTTATCAAAAAATAAAGCTTCAAATTTATTGTAAAATTATGCTGCCTGGTCATTAAATACACAAATGAATGTATTTGCTTTATGAGCACTTTTAGTTTTATTGGATTTCATTTTGGTTGCATATCATTTTATTGCCTTTGTTTATCAAAAAAAATTATCAAAATTTATCTTAAAATGATGCTACCTCGTCAATAAATACACAAAAGATATCAGTCATTGTATGACACCGTTAAAGTTAGTCATAATTTATAAATTACTTACTTCAATAAAATTTCCCTTAGCTTCATGAAAGCTATCAATCTAATTATGCTACGCTAAAAGCTGATTTTATATCTCAATTTAGAGTACATAAGCATAAAAAAAAAAGCTGATATGAAGATAAAAAAAATTATTAAATTAATATTAATTAAAAGATCATTATTTGTAAAACTAATTTTTATCTATAGGTATGACTTCTGATTAACAGGTATGTGATTTTTGCTAAAATGGTTCATTGTTTGTTATAGATTTCTAATCATCTTCGATTGTAGTTTGGCAACGATTTGAAAAAAAAGTGCCAATTGTCACATAACAAAAAAATATGATGGCACATGTGCGGGAGAACTTTTTGAAATTATTTTTGAAAATGGGTCTAACTTTCAATAATATATAAGAGCCAAAAAATGTTTATGAATTAATCTAAAATAGCATGTAGTTGATTCAAATCTCTCAAAAAAAGCATCCAACTATGAAATCTAATCATTTTTTTAAAAATTTTATTTGCAAGCATATTTATTCTTTTGTGTAACAAAAAAGTATTAACAAAATGTATTTTTATTATGTAAAATGATAAATTTTATTTTCACAGAATATATATAGCGTTTATTTTTTGAGAAATAAACCATTTTAATAATTCGTTAATGATAACAAGTATCTAGAGCTGTTGTCATAAACATATTTATTTATAGTTATATTTTTTATTTATTTATAACTATAATTTTCATTCATTTATAGATTTATTTATTTATTTATTTTAACTTATAAAACCAACTTTAATTAAGCAACAAAATCGTTTTTTTTTTTCAAAAAAGTAATTTGCATCGTTAACGCAATTAATAATAAGGCAACCTTAAAACTATTTTAAAAATACTCTTTTGGAATTTTTGAACTTAAAAGTTTAAAAGACTTATTTCATTCGTTTGAAATGCGATTTTATTTTACTAACTTGTATTACTCTAGGTGAGTGTTAGAAAAAAAATCACGCCAAGCTTCAAAGTAGCTACTGTGTTAGGACCGTAATTGAAAATTGTAAGACACTTTCAAAAATTATAATGATAATATGAAAGATATTTCATTATAATCAGATGCTTTCTCTTACCTTTTACAATATTAAAGCAATATTTTTTTTTATAATATGGAATATATTGGATAGAATTTTAAAACTAGTTAAAATATATTTCTTATAAAACTTGAAAATGTAATGTTAATAATCGCATGAATATCAAATCACAATAATCCTGAAGTAACGTATTCAAAAATATTTTAAGTTCATAAATTATTATAGTTAAAATATATGTAGAATTACTTGTGATAAAAGTTTGCTGCATAGAGCTTTTGAGTTTGAAAGGATCACAGATTGGTTATTTTTTTTAATAGTAAACAGCCGACTGTCGTTGAACAGCCGACCCAATTGTAGGGTTTACGACTACTAATTTTCAACTCCGTAGCCATGTAATTTTGAACCCAATCCTGAAGACAAGAAAACTCTTGGATCAAGTATTGAGATTACATGCGCTACATGAAAAGGAAAACCATGAAACCTCTCATGGCCGGACGAAAAGTGGACTCTAACCCATGATACGTCTACCACTGAGGATATTTTAAGTCAGCACTGTGGTCGGTTCAAGTCGGATGCGGAATTCGTATCAGCCATCCGTTGCGCGGATTCGAACCCGGTCCACCTCATTTGATGGCGATCGCTCTATCCCCTGTGCCACACCGTCTCACAACTTGGTTATTTTATCACCGTTGTTGAACAGCCGAACCAATTTTGGATTTACAACTACTAATGTTCAACTCTTAGCCTTGTAATTTTGAACCCAATCAAGAAGACAAAGAAACTCCTGGATCAAGTATTGGGAGAAATTTGCATTCGTGGAGAGCTTTTTTGATGGAACTAACCCGCATTTGCATTACAGGGAAAGGAAAATCATGAATGGTTACTCCCATGGTTAGCCTGATGGTAAGAGTCTAACCCATGATCCGTCTGCCACTGAGGATATTTTGTGTCAGCACTGTGGTTGGACCATGCCGGGTGTGAAATTCGTATAGACAACTATTGCTGAGATTAGAACCCAGTTCATCTCATTGGAAGGCGAACTCTCTATCCCATAAGCCACCACGGTTCACAGATTAGTTGCTGTTGTTGTTGTCGGGTCTATGCTAGTGCAAAGATTAGAGTCCTCCAAAAGTCTTGATAACAAGATTTGCAAGTTCTGGCGCCCGATGGTCATGGAGAATTTCGATGGGAGGTGCTCCAAGTTGAAAGAGGGTGCCGATAAAGGCCTGGCAGTCAAAAACATGGTCTGGAATTAGTTGCAAATGAGGACAGTACTTGCAGATGGGATTAGTTATTGGTGTGAAGTTTGATTCTAATGCATGACCCCGACAGCAGGAAACATCCACTTCGGCAGCGGGTGCTGCAGATTATTACAATATCTGCCGATAGTTTATTTTTTATATTTTAAAAGAAAACAAACAAATGCGGGAAATTGTGAAACGACTTCTTTTAAAAGCAGATTTAAAATTGTTTCTAATAAAAATTAAAGATTTTAACTGAATGGACAAAGCCAAGAACAAAAAGTAAGATGTTTTTAAAATTTTCTATGTTTCTATATTACAGGCTAAGCTGTATAAGAATTTATTCCCTTTTTTTAAAAAATCATTGCATAAAATTCAACATAATTTAAATAAAACAAAGTTTTTCTGTATAATTTTGAAGGGCCTCATATTTTTAAACTTTGCTGCAAGCGTGTTGAATTAAGCTGAGTTTTTGCAATCTGATAACGTTGAGGTCTTAGATAAATTTAGATCGATGAAGATAGTACTGGAAACTCACTCACTCCATAAATTCTGCTACCAATTGTATGACTATTTCTTATGCAAATTTGTTCATAATCGTTTTAATAATATTTCGATAATGATAAATTTATATATGTTTCACCTGCTTCTCAAAGTTATACAGCTCTGAAATCTATTACGTGTTTTCGGTGTAAATACAATAACAAACAGCAACAGAACAATTTTAGAATTTGAAAACAACACACATTTAAAACTATTCAAACTAGTAAAATGCTGATTTAGTCAAGAAATTTAAAATAATTTCCACTTTTTTAAAAAAAAATTTTATCCTTAAAAACTTTTTTATTTATTTTTTAAAGTTATTACACTCCTAAATACTTCTAAGTAATAGTTTATGAAAATGCTTAAATTCAAATTTAGAAAAGGAATGCCATATAATTGCCAAGACTTAAAATATTTGAAAAAAAAATTTTCTCATTTGGATATTAAATCCAAATTATACCCAATTTTAACATAAATTGTTCATTATTTTTGTTGTAAAAATTGTCCAATCTCAATGAAAAAAATGTACAAATCACACCAAAACATCTCTTTGGTGCCCGTTGGGGTGATGGATTGAATTAGGCTTTGATTCACAAGTAATTTAACTAATAGTTTTAAAACAGTTTTTCTAAGAATCCATCATATCAAAATATATAAAAATATAAAAAAATTTTAAAAAAAATTTTACAAAAATTTATAAATTTAATTTTCTTAAAAAAGAAAAACTTTAAATAATATTAGAATTTTCTCATTAATTTACAAAATAACTATCCTGTACGTATTTTGATTATAAATAGGAAACACTCTTTTATATGGTCTGTTAACCTTAAGAAGTGTACTACAATGAAAAAGAAAAAAAGGAACGATTAACTTTCTTTGATTTCATTCTACTAACGACAAATACATTCTCTTCTATTTTATGTTATTTAGTCTAGAGCTTTTGTTACAAAATAATAAATTAGGAAGATCTATATCCTTTCTTCCGGAATAGGTTTTTTCAAATTTGTACCTGCACGCACTCTCCCCCCTCCCCCTCTACACTTCACAAAGCAACCCTTTCGTGTTCTCTACGAACTGAAACTTCGTATGTTTACCTTCACGGAAATACTAACACTTGTAGGAAAATACCTAAAAACAAAACACGAAACTGTTTTTTGTTTATAGAAATCTTTTAGAATGCTTTGGCTAAGTGATATGTGCAGATAGATGAGTGCATGTGCAAGTGGGTGTATATGATAGATAAAAAATAAAATATTTTAATTGGAGGTCTTTATTGTTCATGTTTAAAGAGACGTGGAAATAAAAAATAAATAACGCAAAATAAAAGTTTTAAGGAAGTGAGTTATGAATTACTTTTCAAGTGGTAAATTAATTGCAATGCATTTAGGTATTGAATTAAAGAAAAAATTATCATTTTTTTATTTTATTTTATAAAGTAACAGATACGTTTTTGGAGCAATTTCTATTGTTGCCAATGAAAAACAATCACAAATAATAATCGGATAATAATAAAAGCATTGAGTAATAATTCATTAATTTTCATAATGAAAATGTATTTTATTAGTTATATTCATTCTGTCGATAACTTATGTTCTTCATGAAATAAAACTTTTAATGTTAATCTTCACGTGAATACTTACATTTGTAGGAAAATATCTAAATCTAAGACATGAACCTGATTTGGTACGCAAAAAATCTTTTAAAATGTTTTGATTTAGTGCTGTGTAGTGTTAAATATAATGTTGATGAGGTGTATTGCTCATAAATAAATATTCTAGATGTTTAAATAGGTATTTAAACAAAAAACAAACAATGCAATTGATTAATTAGAGGAAATGAATGTATAAAAATTAATTATAAATTACTTTAAGTATTGAATGTGCATTGAACTACAAAAAATATTTAGAATCTTTAAAGTAGCAGACTTGTTTTGGAAAGGGTTCCAAAAATAATATGTTACTAGTGAAAAACTATTACTTAGTAACACTCAAAATATTTGTAGAATATTTGAAACCTATACCCAGATTTTTAATTCTTATCGAGAAAATTTTATGATCGTTTAACATTTGTGCCATACAAACAAATGGAAGAATTATTTCTGTACTAACTTGTGATGCTATTTTAATGACAAATACCATAAAAAAAATTAAAAATAGTATGGTTTATTTTAAAATTATTTATCTCTTTTTTTTCTACATTCGCTGTAAATGTCTATATATGATTTTTAAGCAAACTGAAACAAACTTAGAGGTGAAATAAAATAGAAAATTAAGCATTCATACAGCAAAAAAATTCTAAAATACCCTTAAATATGTGATGTAAATCGATAAATAAAAATTAAACATCTAAAATCATATCTAAACATCATGTTTAACCCTTGACACAGATTTTAAAGTCTTTATCGAAAGCAAATGACAATTTCTTGTGACATGGATTATCACAAATATTTAATTACGAATTTTAAAATTGTGATGAAAATACGTCGAAAGTTGAAATTAAGTAGACAAAAATTAAGATGGGTGTTTAAATTTTAAAGCCATTTAGAACGGTTTGTTCAACACTACTTAATTATAATAGTGAAAAGAATTTAAGAATAATATCTTATTTATTTCATCTGAAAAGCCAAACGGCTTTGATTATTTAGTTTGATTTCTAAGGTGATTGATTTCGAAAATGATTATAGAAATTAATATCATAACTATAATAAGATAATATTACACTCAACTAACTATATTAGACAAATTTTCTAAAAAAAAAATCTTAGTAGTTATTTGTGACAATATTTATATTTCATTTTGAAAAGGAACTTCGAGTAAACAATTTATTAAAACGTATTTTTGACATTAAAAATAAAAACTTTTGTCTTTCTCATACTCGAAGTTTGAATATCAGGAGTGCTAATGTTTTTATAAAAAAGGAGAATAACAATATCCTAATTGAAATTTCAAAGAATTTTAAATAAGGAAAAATAAGCAACTTTAAAAACATGTCTGTTTAATGAACGTAACAATACCAAGTTAATTAATTAGAATTTTTTTTATTATGTTAATTAATTTAAATTTTCTAAACAAATGTATGAAAATATATATTTTTAAATGTATTCAAATTCCATCTTATTTTTCGATTTAAAATCTCATTTAACCAAATAATATTATTCAATTAAAATTAAAAAAAACCTCCGACATTTAGCTAAGAACTGTTCAATTTTTCGATTCAATCATTCATTTAAAAATATTTCATTATGCATGAATTTAATTTTTTCAGTTACAATTAATAATTATTATTAATAATTTAACATAAGTGATAAATTAAAATATGACTGTAAAAAATTTTTTGTGAATAGTTGCCACAATTTTTGGTGTTGAAGTAAACTAAATTTTTTTACAGTTCTTATAGTCCGTATTTTTCATTTACTTTTCCACTGCTCCAGTTTTATTTATTCATCAATTTATTTATTTTCATTGAATCAATTTAATATTAAAATCAATTTACGGCTTCATTGCAAAAAAACATTTCGTTTAAGAAACAAGGATATTTTTAGTAATATATTTGCAATTATTCTTTCAATCAAATGTTTGTTTATTTGTTTGTTTTTTGTCAATTCTTTACATGATCACTACGGTTCTGCCCTTAAAAATGTATATAGTTTACCCCAACACCGAAAAAATGGCAACTATGCACCAAAATTTTTTACAGAGTTAAGTTAACAGAGTTGGCACTAAAACATTTGGTTTTTTTGAAAAATATAGGTAGAAAAACATGGAAAAAATAAGTTAAATAAAACAAAAGCAACAGTAAGCATCTCAATCTGTCATTGATAACTCATGGGTGGTAATAATGTATAAAAAGCTCCCGCCCCCGCTTCCGTGCATTGTTGTCACAGACATAGGAAGTATTTCCCACACCCCCATCTTTTAAATATATGCTCCAGGTGGCATTAGAGATTATGACCATCCAGGTACGACGTGACGTCATTTCGGCATTCCAGGAAACACATGGCGCCACTACCAGTAATAGGTGAAATTCCTCAAAAATTGTCGGCTGTCTGAATCGGTTTTCCTGGACCTCTAGCGCAGTATGTTACCTCAGTTATTAGGGTGCTTTCTTTTTTTTTTTTGGTTATTTATTACAAATGACGTTTAAATAACAAATTGGTGAGATCTATTGTTTGGTTTGATTGGAGGTCAAAAAGTTGTGAACTTGGTAGTCGGGTTATAAATGGGTGGACAATTCGTTTATGGGTGTATAACAAAAGAACTTGTCGTGACATACCTGTATTTTTTTTTATATCAATAAATATATTTTGGCTTAGATTTTTTGTAAGTTTATAGCTATTCTATTATTTCAGGTAGCTAAAAATATTTTGAATAAGGTAGAGGGTGTAATTTTTTATACTGGATATACAAAAATTAAAATTCTTGCGTGCCGAATGCTCAAGAATTGTTAAAGCAAATTGAACCTAATTCGGTTTTAAAATATAATCAAACTAAGATAAAGTGATTTTGAAAATTTCATTTCAGTTTCGTAAAAAAAAAATTTTATTCAAAAGAAATAGTTCGAAATATAATTTTCTTTCTTTTAAAAAAAATGATAGTTTTAACACGTTTAACAATGCTATTTTATTATAATTAACATTAAAAATTTATTTAAAAGTCGTTTGAACTTTTTTTAAAAATAAAAACGACTATTTGCTTTTATATATGCTACCGTGAAATCAGGAGAAAGTCGACTTTCACCGATGAATGTCAACAATCACATAGTCACTTTGGTGAACGTCTGAAATATTTGTTATATCTGATTTGATATTAATTTATTCGTTGATATTAGTACATTTATTCGATATATTAATATCTGCTGAGGATAGATTAGGAGAAACATCAGTTTTCGGAGTGCCTGTTAAATGCATACTGGGCAGTGGCATTGATATAGGGCATTCCAGGCAAATTTATCTCAGGCAGTTGCACTGAATCTTAAAGAAACATTGATGTAGAGCATACCGGGCAAATATATAACAGTCAGTGGCACTTAACTAGACCTTATTATATATTTCGAACATTTATCAAAGCGACTATGTGATTGTCAACTTTCACCGGTTGAAGTCAACAGCCAACAATTTAAGTTATTCACAGTAACACATATATTGATTTAATTTAAGCTATTATGTAATAACTTTAATACATGAATATAGTTAACTTTGCGCTTTATATGAATAATGTTAAAATAACGCAAAGGGGCAGAAATGTCACAAAAATTGTCTTTTCGATACGATGGAAGAACACATTTTTATCGTGATATTGAAGAAAATGCTTCATTGAAGTTTTGAAAAGTATGGGGCATTATTTTTACTTTTTTCTTGTTGTTTAAACTAATCTTTTCTACGTGTTCTATAATAAATCCTTATGCATTAATTCTATACAGTAATCTCATAATAATAATGTACTAAGCACGCAATATTTTGTTTAAGAACCAGAATATTTTCATCTTACTTTCAATGGAAATTGCAAATCAATTTACAGATAATTGTGTCATTTATGTAATATTTAAACCAATTTAATAACAAACAAAAAATTAATAATGCTTAGATATTTAATATTAATATAATAATATACTTTATTATAACCTTCTATTATTATGTTTATAAAAAATTTAAACAAGCATCGACAATAAGAATTACTAATTTAAATCGGCATATAATGAACGCATGTTATAAAGAATACAATTATTACTAATTATGTTTTATGTTTTGAATAAAAATTCTATCTTTTCTTGCTATTTATTTAAAAGTTTGCTAACACTAAAAAAACTAAACAGACACTTTTCGAAATTAATTTAAAATAGGTTTTGAAAGTAAATCATCCATGAATTTCAGTTTCAACTAATTTTTTAGTTTTGCGGGAAAATAACACATGCAATTTGTAACATTACAATAAAACAGCAGCCATCACCAGAATGAAAACTTTACTCTAGAATAAATTTAAAAAAAACAGTTAAATGCTTTTTCAAATATCTTTAAATCTTTTAAATATATTTTTAAATTATGTTATATAAGTTCTATTTACATGATAACGAGAAAAGCTTTCAAAATATTTTTAAAATGAAATGCAATACACTAAATGTTATGCTGGAAAGCAAAAACGTTTCAAACAACGATAGTTAAAAATTACCTTGAGATAAATCTATTTTCATTACATAAATAATATTATAAAGTAACTTACTTTTCTTACATCTGCATTATCTAATAATTTTTTTTTATATCTGCATTATCTATCATTTTTTTATTTGTAAATTATAAATGAACACATTATAATAAATATTCAGAATTCTATTAGCATGTTTCAAGCAGAAAAATAACAAAAAGCACGTTACCAGATTTCGAATTTCGATGTAAGTGTGTATCTCATATGCAATACATGGTAAAAAATTCAAATCACTATGCAGCAATGAACACATCCAGTATTCTAAAACGATGATTTAAGGTACAGTTGAAAATTATTGTTTATAACTGCGTAAATAATAAAAAAAAATAATCCATATACCTATAAAAAGGACGCTCAATGCGCTCTATATTTTCCTTCAGCTTGTGCTTTAGCAAACAACCAATAAAATACCGATTTTATTGCTAAAAACAAAAGCTATACAATCCAGCTTCAAGATAAACTGGGTAGACATTTGGTACTTAACAATAAAAAGATCTTACTAAAACGTATTTCAAAGAAAATTTCAAAAATTCACTCTACTTATCTACCTAAAATAGTTAATTTAACTCTCGATGATAATAAGAAAATAGTTTTTATATTAAGAATAATAAAACTTTTCCAACAAAAAAAAATTTGAAAGCCTTTCGTTTGCTTCTTACAATTAGTTGATTCCCTGTTAACAAAAAGTACTTTAAATTCTCAACAGAAACTGCAGTTAAACAAAATTTGGAAATCAGTTTAATAAATACCTTTAAAACCCAGTGTGGTAATATTAAAATTAAAATTTGTTGATTCTAGTTTTAAAAACATATTTCAACGACTTAACAAAATAGAAGGGTATTTTGGAAATCCATTCAACATAAAACACATTTCTTAAATATTATGTTCAACTCGCAATGTTTTTAAAGGATAACTAATAAATGTTAATAAAAAATTTGCCCAAAGCGAATCTTGGAAAAACATTATGACATGAAAGTTAGGTTATTCAAATAGGAATGAATAAATTCCAGCTAAAAAATATATATTAAGTAACAAAAAATATTTCCACTTGAAATTTTTTAAATCACAAGTTTCGAACATTTGGTCAATTCAAGATGCACTCTTGAAATTATGTTAAACATCGAACCATAATATTGGTATAAGCTAGAATCATATTAAGAATGTAGCAAATTTGAAGAATATTTTGGTTAAACACAGTCCAAAACAAAATCAAAAATTTTTAAAAAAAATAAAAATTCTTTAATAACTAAATAAAAAATTATGCCAACGGGATAAATCTCAGAAATATTTTTTTCTTTCTAAAACCCTATATTTGTCCCATTAAGAGAATATAATGAAGAATATTACTTGATCACACTTAGCAAAAACTGTGGCAACGTTCGAACAAAAGATACTTTAACTCCACTCTAGATACACTATATATTTATTAACTAAACTATTAATTAACAAAATTTTATGAAAATAAATAACTAAATATAAGTACACAAGCATTACTTTAAAATTATCATGATAATTTGCTTATGGCTGCCGTTATTTTACTTCATTGTTTCGGAGAGATTTCAGAGAACAAAAATGCTGTTGTATTTACAAAAAAGAATATCTCCGACAAAATTTTACCTACATGTTTCCAAGAAGGAGCTTTGAAAATAGTCGTAAATAAGTTGGCGTTCTAGTTTATAAATGCTCTAGCAAATAAGTTGCACGCAAGAATAAAAAAAATTATAAATTGTCAAAGGAATTTAAATCACAACTAGGCCTGAGATTTTAATACGGATAATATCTCAAAGAATAATATCCTCTGTTTATAGTGTACACACTGACTAGTTCATTAGATTAATATTTTTTGTTCATTTTAGCACTGATAACAGTCCGTATTTGTGTGAGTATTGAGTCCACAGTACTTTTCTTTATAGAGTGCACTCATCTCCATAAAATACCATGCATTGACTACGTAGACTGCATAGACTATCTTGACTAACTGCATAGACTATAGAATATCTTGTAAATTAGATGGAAGAGGTGATTGTTATCGGATGTGCCTTTCCGAAATGTGTCAACATTTTTTGTATGGTTTTATTGGGTCTATAGTTGAGGAAGGTACTGGAAGTCAGGTTGACGTTCGTTGAGCCAATATTGTACGCTTCTATACAGTTGCATTACTGTCCATGACGTACGGTGAACACAAAAAAATCAAATAATTTGAAATAGTTAGATATTTAAGACTCGATTTCTCGTGAACTATTCGACCGATTCTATTCAAATTTTGTGGGTTTTTTGTAGCGGAGGTTCAAGGGTTGGAGAAGTGGCCTCCTAATGAAGTGGCTCGGGCTCAAATCTCAGCTATAAATGGTAGATATGAATTCCGCATTCGGTATACACCAACCAGAGTGCTGACATAAAATATACTTAGTGATAATAAAATACACTTAGATCATGGATTAGAGTCCCCTTGTAGTCTGGCTTACCGTAAGAGGTTTTCGTGATGATTTTCTTCTACATGTAACACAAATGCGGTTAGTACCCGCGAAATAGTCCTCCACGAAAGCAAATTTCTCCCAATATTTGATACAGGAGTTCCCTTGTCTTCTAGTTCTAGTTAAAAATTATAAGGCTACGGAGTTGAGTATTGGTAGTCGTAAACTCCAAAATCGGGTTGGATGTTCAAAGACGTGAAAAAAAATTGGGTTTTGCCACATAAATGTATTATTATTTAAAATGAGGCAAAGATTTGAATCCCTTGCAATTCAAAATTTCTTTAAATGAAATAATTGAAAAAAGTATGAAACATTATTAAAAATAATTTTTTGTGTGCATAAAGGTTTCTATAATTTAGACGGGGGGAATTTCAGTTCGCTTAAAAAGTTCTTGAGATAAGACGAAATACACAAAGAATGCAATTAACATTAAGGGGTCCGAACTTGAGACCGGACTTCAGACCAAATCTATTGAGATCATATTTCTCAGATTGCGGCTACCCCGAAATTTTGAGGGTCAAAATTCCAAATTCATTGGAGAAAAAAAACTATGTTTATTCAGAGAAAGTACACTTTTGTGTCAGATTTCGTAACTTAAAATATATGCACTATCTAATTGACATATTTGAGGAAGCACCCTAAACCATTAAGATTAAGTCCTAGTAAGTAAAAGTCCGAACTTTAGATCAAAAGTTATTCAGGGTGTTTCGTTTATTTTTTTGCGCACAATACCTGTCGCCGTCGCAATAAAAATACTGCAATTCAGGAAGAATTTGATACGTCAATGTGTCCAGTTGCTGCATGATTCTTTGCTTATCCTGGACTAGCTCCAAGACACCACTACCATACCAGCAGAACATGTCTCACATTATGATACTACCACCAGATAACCTGTACACAGTACGAACATGGCAAGAGAAAACCGCTCTAGTTTCTAAATCATTGTCCAGCGTGTGCATTATAATGATGTCTGTTAATTAATAAGTTTATTTCAAAATTCAGATATTAATAAAGTTTTTTATGAATATCAATACACAAAAGCGTTTCAGATATTTTTAAATCGGATCACAAGTAGCTAAATTTTAAATTAAATTAATGCGTAAAACTTTTTTTTTCCAATGCCCGCCTAGTAAACGACCTTTCGTCATACAGGCATCTGAAGGGCAGATTTATTGTCCACTTTTTCATGGGCACCATATTAGGTGGGCCAATGTTGCTCACACGGTAAGAATAGAGAATGAAAGAACATCTCTGCCATGCCCGGGATTCGAACCCAGATCCTTTCTGATGCAAAACGAGTTCCTTGACATCTACATAGCCGGGGTCGGCTTGATGCATAAAACTAATCATAATCATATAAATAAATATTTATCGTCTAGGAATTTTTTTGTGAAAATATGTTTAATTTTACTTTGAAATATTTATATTAAAAGTAGAAAACAGTATAAATTTACTCGGAAATACATAGCTAAAATTATCTCTAAATAATATTTATGTTATATTAATTGCTATTTCATTACGAAAGAAGACAAAAACTCGGTATATAAGTAGAAGAGATTTTTTTTCGGGACAAAATAGTTTTTTACATTTATTTATTACTTATTAATTTGTTTATTGGTATATTCTTACATAATCACAAATTATATACACAAATTAAATACACGAAATTATATACACGAATGTGTATATAATTTCATTGCAAATCTCATACGCATTTTTCTAACCTAAATATCTTCCAAAAAATGCTTTAGTGTCTTTTTTTTTTCTAAGATGCTGAATGCATGGATGCAAATCAATATGAAAGATGAGATGCTGGTTATTATAAAACGAATTGAAACAGTTTATTATTTTATTAGTTTTCATTTTAAAACTTAAACATATTATACCTAAATATACTTAATTAAATGCAATTGTTTTAAATAATTTATTTTCTTTTTTTTTTCAGATAACATATAATTTTATTCCCTTTGTATTTTCAATAGCCTATTCTGCTTCATTTATACATTTCATAATGTAAAAGTTTTTAAACTTTCAATTTTATTTTGATTCATATTTTAATACTTAGTAATCTCCTGAAGCATTTCAACAAAAAATAAATTAAAACAACTATGAAATTATTTTATGGATGCATTCATATTCGATGTATCTATATATTCTTATGAATGTATGTGGAGTAATTCAGACGAAAACCATATCTGAAATAAATAGAACATTGGAAAATTGTATACAATTTTTATAAATTTTCATGTTTCAATTTTTTGAGTTTAAATTTAAAATATTCTAATATTTCTAAACGCTGATTCCAGACATATATTTTTGATTTATAGATTTTTCTTAGAGCATTGTATACAGTTTTCCTTTATTCTTAAATTATTTGAACTCTAATATTCCAACATAAAAAATTTCTTTATTATATTAATTTTAAACGTTCCATATTATAATAATTTAAAATTTTTCTTTAATGATTTTTTTTTTAAAAAAAAAATATGCTTAATGATAGGAAATAAATTTATTTCAATTAAAAAACTAAGTTGAAATTTTTAGAATTTTTGTATTTCTACCAAGTTTTTTTTAAAACTAACATTTTTAAGAGACAAAAATATAGCATCGTTATTCATGAATATTATACTATATTATGTTATGTAAAAATGCTTGAACATAATAACTCACCAAGTTTTTTTGATGACTTCATTTTTAATCCAATAAATAATCCAATGGGTCTCTTTTTATAATTCACATGTCAGGTAATCCACAATAAATATGTTTTCCTTAAAATTTTCTAAACCCAAATTACAGAAATTTTAAAAATATATAGTGTATCCATTCGCAATTAAGCACAATTTTTTTTCTCTCAAATTTTCACAACCATGGTCACATCGGAGTTAATCATTGAGTAGGGACTTATCTATTTGGAGAAGAGAAAGAATAAAAAAAGAAGAGCTTAGAACTGAAAACTATTCATTGATGAAAGTTGCGTATCTGTCACTAACGGGGTAGTAAAAAAAGAAGCAACAGGTTTCACTGCCATATTGGTATTCTTTTGGCGATAAAATGCACGACTTGGCGACGTTCATTTATTCAAAGAGATTCAAACGAACAAACAAATATGCATTTTATCTTATTTCCTCATCTCCTCTTTAATACCAATGACTCGCTTAAAATAGCTTATTAGAACAACAATTGCATTTAATGAATATAGATAATTGCATTGGTTAGCCAATCAGATTCATTGCACAATTTGCATCCACAATCCTAAAGATACTAGGAAAATTCTTAATATCTATGAATGTGCCTTGAAATATTTTATACAGTTTATAAATTCTATTTATTATTTAATAAACTTTCGAACCACTTAATGTTATTGTTTAAGGCAAATAAGACAAATAAATAGCCATTCAGACTCATTGCAATTTGCATTCACCATCCGAAAGATACTAAGAAAATTTTTAATATCTATGAATGTGCCTTGAAATATTTTATACAGTTCATAAATTCTGTTTATTATTTAATAAACTTTCGAACTACTTAATGTTATTGCTTAAGCAAATAATACAGCACAATTATTTTTAAACATTCCAGCAAGTTTGAAACACACGAGTATTTTTCCAGATTTCAGAAGAACATATCACTAAAAAAAGTGTCTTAATTCTTTTATTGTTGCATGAATAAATTTTAGCTTCGTTTGATCCAAGTTAACAAAAAAATAATTTAAAACATTTAATGTCAATTAGTTCAGCGAAATCAATTGAGACGGTACACTCAAACTTCTTTAATTTTACGTAATTAAACAAAAAGCTGATTTATGGACTTTTTATCGTATTTTTAGAATAGAAGTATTCAGCATTATAGTTAGACGAAACACTTATGAATGAAATGGGTCATCGGGCGGTAACTTAAAATAACACCCCCCCCCTGAAAAAAAACGTATTGTGTAATTGTTCTTTTAATAAGTTCAATTCTGGTTAATAAGTTTTCTTGCAATCAGGCTAACCGTAAGGTTTGTGTGGTTTTAATCTCAATATAACGCAAATATGGGTTACTTTTGCTGAAAAAATTAGTCACAAGAGCTAGTTTCTTCCAAAGCTTTATCTAATAATTACTTTATTGTCTGGGTTTGGTTTTAAAATACAAGGATATGAAAATTTACAGTATCAAATTATTTATATGTTCATCGTTTGCAATAAAATCTAACTTCAACGCGGTTCTCAAAAAATAGGATTTTATTCTGCCTTAGTTCCTATTGCACAAAAGTTATGTTCAAGTGGATAATTTTTTTAAAAAAAACTTCTCATTTAAAAAAATTTCATTTAAAATATCTTCCTGTTATTAAAATACTTTAAAATTATCATACTTTTAAAAAAAAGCTACCACAATAAATATTATTAAAATTTAAGCACTTAAGCTAAAAAAATGAATAAATTAATAAACCAACCATTAGCAACTTTTTTTATTGCGAAGTCTTACATCAATCATGCAAAAACCGACTAATATTTCTGAAATTCTTCTATATACTCGTTTAAATATGGTTTAAAAACGCTTAAAAATATTTTTTAAAAAGTAAGTGCTCATGTCCATGTTTACAAAAGCGCGAACGAAATTTTGCTAAAAACTTAAACATTTATTAGATAAGAGGTTATATTATTTTACAAATTATTGTGTAATTGTAAATTATTGTGAATTGTAAATTATTGTTTATTTTGGAATTTATTATCTTTTGCAACCCCCCCCCCCAGACAGGAACTACGTATATATCCGTTCGGAAAATTACTCCAATTTTCACCGGACCTGAACATTAGCTTTCTGAATTTAATTTATAATCTCAGAGAAAAAAATTATAACAGAAGTAACTTCAATGAAATGTTTTATTTTCAATAAGTTATTTTGGTAAAAAAAAAATTAAAATAGCTGTAGTTAAAAAATGGTTTATTGACTCATTAAAATTCAATCCATTTTTTTGAAAAAAATAGTAGTTAATATGATTGTGTGGCCCACTCTGATTTATTAACTGCTGCAGTATCAGAAAACCACAGTACCAGCCGTGTAGTTGAACCATAGTACTATACCAATTTGTTGCAATATTAATAAGGTGTTAAATTGAATCATTTTTCAGTAAAAGTAGAGCTATATAATGTAACAAAATTTAAAAACTGGTAAATTGCACAATAATGTGGTTTAACGTGTCACTTTATTAAAGTTGCTACAAATTTGAATGTTATGATGATTCATAAAAGATTCAAAATTTCTAACAGCATATGACTAATCAAATGCGAAATAGATATAGTAATCTAATAATAAACAAATAAACAATAAATCGAAAAGCAATTAACTATAGGTCATGTTTCTTATGGGACCCAATCTTAAAATGAGCCTTATTATCCAGATTACTAGAATGGATAACTTTCTCGAAAATTTCACCCTCATTTAGAACGTTTGTCAAAATCATCGTTGAACTACGGAATTGAAATTTAGATACAGCCCAAGTAGACACTTAATCATGAATGGACGCTTAGATGGAAACTTTTTCAGTTTAATGCTTGCATCTAATTAGCATTGCAATGAACTATTTTAGTTGCAAAAATAAATAAATGAATAAAGTAATTGAAATCAGGTTATCATAGTCTGGGAAGATGACGACAAAATTAGCCATAATATCAAGTAGTTCAGCTGTTTGTAAGAAAGGATATTGTACCTTTCCAGAGTAAAGATCTATTGTGAGTCTAAGTGTGTGGTGAGACAAGTGCAATCAGCAAGTTAAAACGTGAAATAGTAGCAAAATTAGGAATAACCACTTTGACGAATGCTTAAGGTGTCACATATAGACTTTGACTTCAGAAGAATAAAAATACAGGATAAAAAATAAATTGAAAACGCTTTTGCAAGATGTTCAGCTACATCGAATCAAAACACTGATGGTATACATAAATTTCTAACAATAACAAAATGTTTGTGAACTTTGCAGACCACTTATGTGAACACTTATGCTTGCAGTGTTATCACATTTAGACATAAAGGACAAAAGAATTTAAATCATCTCAACTTTGGATTTAAAAAAATTGACAACACTGTTCAAAAGATACTCTACTACATTGGATTGAACCACGCTTAAAAATACAGTTAATAAGACACGAATTTGTACTTATTCTTGTTGATGGTATTAGGTGACTTTGAGAAGACATCTACTACAGCACTGAGAAGAAAAAATATTTCTAGAACTACCAGAATATGGTAAATTTACCGAGTGTCTGGCTCTTTGGGATCACCTAAAAAGTCGGTAATTTTTACCGAAGCGCTTTGGTTATGATTTCGGTAAAAATTAACATTAAATTATAATATGTGATAAAATTTGGTAAAGATGGTAGGATTTGCTAATTTCATCATGATGCCTTAAAGCATGGCATAGAAACCATTTGTTCCGTTAAATTTACTCTACAGTTTTGCATTTTTTACTAAATGTGTGATCCTAAGAACTGTAATTTTGAAAAGCAGAATTTCCTGTAAACGTAAGCATATGCACGAAAAAAAAATTCAAATGAATAGTAATACCAGAAATTTCGTTTTTATATCCTGAATAATGTTGTAGTTTTTTACCAGAAATTTCATTACCATACAGCACGGAAATTTTAACAGAATATTTTTCGTTTGTGTATGATATATCTTTATTATCTAATTTTAGTTAAGATTGTTGTAAATATTAAGTCGTTTTGGATTAGGGACCTTAAACGGTGAGGGAAGTGCTTACGAGAAAATGTATGAAGCTTAATTTTTACTGTTTAAAATGTCTAAAATCACATTCTTCTTCTTTTTGAACCAGTGTTTTTCTTGGATCTGCATGAATCTGTATTGCAACGATAAACGAGGAAAAAATCAAGGGGGAAAGGCTCGCAACCGAAAAAAAGTCCCACAGAACAACACTGGAAAAAGAAAAGAATCTATTTAAGATCGCAATGCAAATAAGAGCCAGAATTTAATGTAATTGAATTTTTATCTGGAAAAAATTAGATGTTTTTTATTTATTATTGTATAAGAATGAGTTTGAAAACACGAAAAAAAAATTCACATTTTATACTTTTCAACTAGAAGATCAGGATTTTAAGAAGCTATAAAAATTTTCTTAATTTCAATAAATACATCTATCATATTGTTATAACGAGCACAACTACACAGTTAAAATTTTCCTTCTAAAAATTTCCTTACCTATACAGTTTTGAAACCGTTTACAACTGGTAGAGTTAAAAATATGATAATACAAAATTGTAAGGTTTTGTAACCATTTTCCACTAGCATAGTTTCTAAACCATACAAATAAAACTTAAACGGACATTGGAGATCTGTGAGTGCTGCGTTATTTGTACGTTATTGATAGTTTTGTATTCTAATTGTTTAGAGTCACAGATTGAAGAGTGCAGGGCACTAAAAAT
This sequence comes from Parasteatoda tepidariorum, assembly GCF_982258835.1. Taxonomy (NCBI): domain Eukaryota; kingdom Metazoa; phylum Arthropoda; class Arachnida; order Araneae; family Theridiidae; genus Parasteatoda; species Parasteatoda tepidariorum. The sequence goes on from NC_141755.1 coordinate 51,274,741, forward strand.
TCTTCATGTATAAAAGGAAAGGAAGAAATATTGCTGTATCAGCGCTGGGATTCGAACCCCCGTTCAGCCAGTTTTGAGATTGACCGATTAACTCTCTCAGCTACAGTATGTACCCAGCTGCCCGGAACAAAAGGATTTCATAAAATAAACCGAGTCTAGTTGGTGAGGATGAAATTCTAATAATAATGTACAGTATATGGTAAAAATAATCAATCACTGCTTTTTTCTCACACTTAGCAGTTTGGATTTTATATTTTTATGGTTATTTGATTGTTTTGGTTGAATATGGTAAAATAGCAATGAAATAGATTGCTATTTAACTAATTTTTATCTAGTATTTATTGTGTAGATACAAGATATTTGTTAGAAGACTACTACTTTTTGTAAAAATTAAGAGGGGTGCTAGTAAAATCGTTTTTAAACTGAGTTCTGTTGACGTCAGTTTTATTATATGTATCAGAAATATTCTCTTAGTAACACATACGCCCTTTAATAGAGAAATATTTGAAAAGTTTGTTTCCTCGATTTTACCTAAGAAAAGAATATTATGCATTTACAAAACTTAGAAATAATTCTTTATTAACAAGGATTTTAACTCACTTAAAAAGAAAACCCAAAAAAGTTCTAAAAATTATACGAGATTTGAAAAAAAAAAGAAAGGAAGAAAAAAGTGAATCAAGCGTTTGAATAAGACTTGATTTAGATTCCCCCCCCCCCCCCAAAAAAAAACCATCACTAACGAAGTCAGATTCTTGCTCAATGCTGTATCCCAACTTTTATATTATCTATTTATTTATTTTTAAATTAAAGTATTTAAAACAATAAGTAGGAAAAAAATTTAAGCTAAATATTCTCACGAAATAGGAACAGATTATCTTATCCCGAAAGAAGAAGAACAGCTCTATAGACTTCAGATTCTCTCTCTATCATTCTAATTTTTATTTTGTATCTATTTAAAAAAACAAATTTCTGTTTTTTCCTAAACTTCCTGCCGAAAAAGATGTAATAAGTTTACTGTAACTACGAATTGAATTTTGTTTAGGAAACTTAAGCAAACACAAGAAAAGTAAACACGATATCAGAAATTGAAAAGAAGAAGAAAAAAATAAGTCGACAATTTTCAAAATCATGCTTCTGGTCCCAAAGTAAACATTCACTATCATACTTCTAATTTTCCCTCTCGATGCCAAGTTCCCAAGCAATTTTAAAAAGTGAAAGTCACCCTCTTTCTATGCTGTCAAAACAAGGAAAAGATAAAAAAGAATTTTCTATATTTTTGTTCTTCATTGGCGGCTTTTTGAGTCACTATATGCAGCATTGTTGCGTGAGAGACCACTGGCAGTAACCCTGCTGCTACAGAGAGTCTTTGACGGAACCATGCGTCGCTGGACTGCGCGTGCGCTGAACCGTAGAACAATTCGACTTGACCTCCTGCTATTGGCTAACTAAGACTCATCAGCTTGGTAGTTCAATGTCAAGGAACAATTCCAGAGAAAGCGATTATGATGAAGATGAGTGTGGAATTGAATCGTCACGATTTGAAATCGGCTTGATCATTATTTGTTTAGTTTTCGGTTAATGGCACTTTTTGGAATGGAACAAAGCCATAATGTCGTCTAGGTAAAGTGAAAAAAATTGTCTGGAAAGTTTATTCGAATTAGTGTCGCATCTTTTATTCTCTTATCCTTTTGTTTAAAAGCCAACAGAGTAGTAATGTGCATTATTTTGGGCATGAACCCATTGAATAATTGTCACACCTAACAAGAAAAACAAAGTTGATGAGCGAGACAAGTATAATAATCATTCGTGCATATCTTTACAGGAAATGCGAAGGTATTTTTTAATCCATTCAACAAAGAAGTTTAAAAAAAAAACACTAACACGCGCGCCCACCAGCTGTTCATATAAAACATTAAAATTTCAAATCCTGTGAGACCTTATGCTTTAATCATTGAACAATATCATTTTTATAGAGGAATTAGAAAATTAAGACATTTTTGTGGAGAACAAGCTACATCAAAATTCAATTTCTCAGAAGCTGCAATAGGGGATACAATATAATACTAATATTAGACTGAGTCTTTAAAATTAATATTAGAAAATAACATTTGTTACTTGTCTGCATTATTGTCACATGTACGCGTGACTGCTGTAAATCACTAGGGAGCATCCAAACTTACAATACTCAAAAACACCGCAGTGTATTCTCAAATTAAATAAAATTAAAATATTACAACTCCGTCAAATCCAGAAAAAGTATCCTAATATGGGATTGAGATTCTGCAAAGATAGTATTAAGGTATACTAAATACCTAAGCTCCAACTTAAACATGGCTATTTATCGACAAATTTATAATAACGTTACATTATTATGACATATAAGCTTTTACATTATTATGACGTATTACATTTTACATTATTATTACCTTACATTATTATTAACGTTAAATTATTAGGCTCTACAGATCTATTATCAACTAAAGTATTTTATTGTATTCAGGATTAATTTTATGAACCTGGTAAATTTTTCGTACAATCAATTTGTTCAATTTATTTAACATTGCTTTGTGTCTGTTTTTGTGTTAAGTAAGAAATAAACCAAATCTTTTTTGTGAAAGAATATTGATTGGGTTTTAACAGCTAATGAGAATTCTTACCCCCGATGACGTCGCTTGCAGGTATCCAATTAAAATAATATATTTAACATGTATTTCAAATTTGATGCAGTTCACTTTTATAGGTTTTAAGATATTATCGTGAAAAAGTATTTTGAAGTTTCAGCATCATTGTGGATAAAAACGAAAACAGGTTTTATTTCATATGTTCTAATTCAAATTTTACTAATATTCAAATATTTCAGAAAATATTTGAATATCAATAAGATATTTCAAACTTACTTTTATCTTTTATAAATACAACGCTTTAAAATTGAAAAAAAGAAACAAATCATAATTCGAAATCAAGTCTTAACATCACTTGAAATTTAAACTCAGTGGCGCGACAGCCCATAGAGGGCCGAGGCTTACTGTGCTCATCTCAGTTTTCTTGACTTTGGGCTCTGGGGGGCAGGAGACGATGTTCCGGTCAGGTGGTCAGCCGAACGCGGAACCCCCAGTGTTTTGTTCTCAAGCATGCTTGGTGTTCATTTATCGACCCACTGATGGGATGAAAGGCTGAGTCAACCTTGCCCGTTTTGAGGATCGAACCAGGGACCTGCGGCACGACAGCACGAAGCGCTACTGCTCAGCCACCGGGCGTCACTTGAAATTTAGCGTGAGATAAAACAAACCCAAGTTTTTTCTTCTCTTTTCAATTGAAATAAAAAGGTTTTCAATATTTGAAAAATAATTAACCACATTCATTACATTTTAAGTCAGAAAACACTTTCTAAACTTATAATTGTGAACTTTTTTTAACGGATTTGCTTATACTTAAAGGGCAAATTAACTAAAATTACCGAACATTTAACTAAAATACCGAACATTAACTAAAATTACCGAACGTTTACAAAATAAAGTTTTATTTCATTTATTAGAATGAATAAATACACAACCATTTCTTTAGTAAGTATTTGCATCTAATAGGTAGCTACTATTAATTAATAAGACAAGAAAAAAATTCTATTCAAACGCTAACTTTTGATGCTAATGTAAAATGAGCAGTTGTGAAAATATTAAAGAGAACCAATTCCAATTAAATCAATAAAGAATTTCCATTGTTTTGTCCCATATATTTATGACCATCATTTCGAAAAGTGGCTTCCAGGTATCTCTTGGAATGCTTCATTCCGAAAATACGATAAATTGATATTGCTTTTATTTTGCACCAAATTTGTTACGGATTGGAGTAATATAAGGATATAATGAAATATGATTATTCGATATTTTCGGGGTAGAAAAAATCACTGTTAATGGTGCATTTTATTCATTGTTTGAATTATGAAATAGAAAAACTAAGAGTTATATTTCTTTCACAAAGCTGCTTTTTTTTCTTATTATATACCTTTTTTGTTATTAATATTCTTAACAGTAGCGAAAATGTGTTAAAATAAATATTTATAAAATTGAGTAAAATGCGTGAAAATGAAAATATTTCAAGCTATCAACTTTACTTATAAGTTGATAGCTTACATAAGTAGACATAAAGTAGGAAAATAAAAATAAAAAAAGACGTAGCAAAACTGAAATATTATTTAGCACGACTAAAATGATTTAATGTTTTCACTTGTCTGAAGAACATTAGATTTTGTAAACTTTTTCGAAAAAAATTCATTCCACGATACAGTTTTTAACAAAAATACATTCCTGAAATAAAAAAAAATCTATCTAATTTTGATGCATTTTGTATTTTACGTTTTATTTATTTTAACCTTGCTTCAATTTGTTTATTCAAAAAACTAGTTATTTTCCTTTTTTTACAAAAAAAAGAATTTTGTGTCTGTTTATTTAAATTATTCAGTTTTATCAAAAGAAAATTTATTTGTTTTCAGTATTTAAAAATTTGCTCTTTGTTGATGAATTTTATTTATGTGTGAATGAAATTTCAAAAGAGCATAAATTAAAGACACAAAACATTTGTATCACTCGTTTCAAATTATTACAGGGGAAAGAAAAATTACATTGTTAAAAGTAAATAAATAGCAATAGCACTTATAATGATTACATAGCACCCTAAAAAATCCCTTAATGGAAACAAAAAAGGTACTCAAATTTCATACATTTTTGTAGTTGAAAAATTAGTTATAAACAAATTAATGAAGAAACAGAGAAAAACAGAGAAAAGATAAAAACTGAACCAACTGAAACTACAAGGTGACTGAAATAAAAATTAAATACAAAAAAATATCAAAATTTTAACATAAATAAAAGCAATCTGACAATTAGCGCTAGCCTCATAAAACAAAAGCACTAAATAGAAATAGCAGAAGTTCATGAAAATTTTATTATGGATGGCTTTATAGATTTTGTTTTGTGTTTTGTTCTGTATTCTCTGTTTTTTTCCTTGATACGTTTAATTTCGTGTATATATTTTACTTAACGAGTTCTATTTTTGTTTCAATTTTCTCCTCACACTATTGTACTGATATATTTTACTTTGGCTCTATTGATACAATATTAGAAAGCACTCCTTTCTAGCGGATATAATCGAGTGAGCTGATGCTGATCTTTTCATTATTTTGTTTTCGGCCTTTTTAATATTTTTTTCTAAATAAATTTTTTTAAATATTTTATTTTTCTTCTTCTATTTTTATTATTTAATCTTTATTATTTTACATGTTTTCTTTATAGTTTTAACATTTTTATGAGTTCTATATGCTTGCAGCTTATACGCAGTAAATTAAATTTTCTTAATTTTCTACGTTTTTCTCGTTTTTCCTTTTATTGTTTTTATCGTTATTGTGCTATATAATCTATATTATCAGAATATATACATAATAGAGATTGTATTGTGCTATATAATCTATATTATCAGAATATATACATAATATAGATTGTATTGTGCTATATAATCTATATTACGTACATAATCTATATAATAAAAATGATTTAACTAACGAAACTTCTTTATTCATACAGATCAAGAAACTTTAAATCAGTACACAAATGTAAAAAGCAAATGACAACTATAAAAGATGCGGAGCATTTCATTTAAAGAGACACGTACGCCGAGATAGTTGGCATTCTGCAACCAGTTTCAACATAGTTTTGCCCCAAAGGAATAATTGTCATCCAAATCAAACTCATTTGTGTCTTGCATATACAAGACTTCACTTTCAATGAAGTTAATTTGTAACGAGCAATGAACTTTTCTCATTGTTTGAAAAATGAATAGGTAAAGTAACTCATATTTTGCACTCTTTCATAACCACAAACAAACGCCAAGTTTATCGCCAACTCAGATTAGACCATCGTTGGCGAAAGGTGACTACAAATTAAAGAGAAATATTTTTCCCACCAACTGGCCGGAAGCTATTTCTATTCACTCTGCAAATGTGAAAGAATAGACCTGCTGGACACACAAATGCGGCGTCATATCCGGCATTAAATACATATTTCAAAAGTTAAATAAGCATGGGTGTATGTAACTTAAAAAGAGGGATTTTTCGAACAATATTCCTGGTAAAAAATGCACACTTCCACCTATTTAAAATAGTGTAGACAATAAAGGATAACAATAATAAATGGTAAAGGTATGAAAAACATTCCATTACAGCCAATGCTGACACGAGTAGAGTGAAAAAAAATAGTGTTTTCCAGGAAGGGTGTTATTAGAATTCATTGGCGATGCTCTAAATTCTATAAATGCGCTTAACAAAAATAAATACAACTTATTAATCATTTCTTATCAAAATTAGTTTAAAGATGAATTTTTTTTAAATAAATTTCCATTTAGTTGATGCAAATCAGTCATTTTTGCAAAACGACTATTATAGACTTGGTACATAGAAAGAAATATTCTGGTTAAATTACCGTACTGTACGGTAATGACATCTCTGGTAAAAGAAAAAACTTATAATCCTGATAATAAACAACCAAAATGTTCGTTATTTAAACCATTCATTTTTGTAATTTTTCGTTCATATGGTAAAGGCTAACTAGAAATTGTGGTTTTCAAAATTATAGTTCTTACTACCACACATTTATTGAAAAATACAAAACTGAAACGTAAATTTAATCAAAGCTATGGCTTTTATGCCAAGTTCAAAGGCATCATGATAAAGTTATCAAATTTTACCACTTTTACCAAATTTTATTTTTTTACCATGTTTTATTGTTAATTTTATCAAAATCATAGCTAAAGCGCTTCGGTAAAAATAACTGAGCTTTTTGGTGTTCCCAAAGAGCCAGAAGCACCGTAAAGTTTACTATAATCTGGCAGTTTTGAATATACTTTTTTTTTCAGGGTAGAGTCATTAAAACTGTAAAACAAAAACTGGAGTTCAAACTAACCGTTTCAATCCGTCTGTGATTGTATAAGTGAAAAACTGTTTTCTCATTAAAACGGTTTTAAACCGTCAAATATTCAGAAAAAGTTCGTGCTAAAATGAATATTTTCACAGTGTGGTAAAGCAAATCTGTGCGTTAATGTAACTCAAACTACCGATATTATGGTTAGGAATGTAACATTGGAGCATGTTTAAAAATGTTTTGGTTCTGCAAAAGTAATGCCAAAGATGCATGTAAGCCATGCCATCTCAATGAAGAATGTGGTATTTCCAACTTAGAAGGTAAATTTTATCACATACTGTAAAATAATATTTTACATTAATTATATCGAAATCATTACCAAAACGATTCTGTAAAATTTACCGATCAGTTTGGTGTCTCCTAGGCCAGACACGCGGTCTAGTTTACCATATTTTGGTAGTTTCAACAGTATTTTTTTCTCAGTGTAGAGCCTTGCTGCAAAAATGTTATTTCAACACTTAAACTGCTATATTATTTTAATAAAACTCAATAATTGCAAATTATTTATGAAGACAATTAAGTAAGGAAATAGGGAACATGTTGCCTTTCAAGTTTCTAACATCTATACAAATCTTAATTTTGAAGTCTTCTCTAACTTTTCATCGCTTAATTAGAGTGTGGTTAAATTCAAAGAATAACATTTCATTCTCGCATTCTTTCCTCGATACTGACTTCGTAGTCAAAGGTGCATGGTATTCATGAAAAACAAATTTCAGAAAAATTGTGATTTTGGGACTGATTTCATAACTCAATAATAAATCTCCTGCTTTGTGTAAAAAGCATATAATACGCCCCCTGAAATTTTTGAGATTACGCTTTAAAAAGTATCTTTTTTTAAGTGTGGAAAACAAACCCGCTTTTTCTTTCTTTTTTTTTTAATTTGTGACAGTGAAAAACGTCAGCACAATGTTTAAACACCAAAAACTTATGACTATTTACAAAATTAAAAAATTAATTAAAAAAACTGAAATATTGTTAATATGCCATTGTTATTTATAATATACGTTTCTTGTGTTAAATAAAAACATTAAATAAAAAAATACATAAATATATAACAAATTATTTTTAAAAATTATTTTTATATATTAATGGTTTTAACTAAACTCAAATCTCTTCTAGTATTCTAACAGTTTAAAGCAAGAGTAGAACTACCAGGTTATTTCAATATGTATTAAAATTGCAAAGGAAAAAATTTTTTCCTTAGTTGTAATTTTGTATCTCTTTTATTTAAAGGAGTTTGAAGAATGTAATACATGTTTTCGATTCAGAGTCTATCTATAAAAGTATAGTATTTAATATTGCATTCATAACTAATATAATAAAAAGCATCATTATTATATTAATTATTCAATTAGAGCATTAATAATATGAGTTGAAAATTATAGAAAATTAAATTTCTTGATTTTCACTTTCAACTGAAAACGACTGATAATGTGTTTATGGCTAGAAAAAGGTTATTAATTTCCTTAATATATTAAGAAAATACGGTACAGAGTCTGTTTGAACAGGATTTTATTAAAAATTTCCCTTTTTCTAAATAAATGTTATGAAACCTAACATATAATTAGAGTAACAACATCACATTATTCATATTATATTAAAAAGATAATGATACAGGTAATTAATAATAATTAATGCACACAGATTCTATTGATTATTTTAAAAGTTTTATACAATATAAATTTTTATTGTTTTATTTTCTAACGCTTTCATGTCAATTATTTAGTGCTTATTTTTCATAAATATTCGTTAAGAAATCTTTACTTTTTAACTATAATTTTGATAATGTATAACTTTAAAACAAAACGCTTTTTTGTTTCGATTGCGTTCGCCCATTTAGCTTTCTGAAAATAAAATGAGGAAATGAATTCTGTTTTTAATATTCTCGTATAAAATTATTTTACTTATTTTTAGACCTGAAAATTTAAATTTTCAGTTAGTAGTCAGATGCAGGTAGAAACTTTTTTTTTTGTTTAGAGTCAATTTTATTTTATTTATTTTCAAAAACTCATATTAAAAATAATCTACGGATATGAAAAGTTGATTTAACAATATATATAACATAAATATGTAACAAAATTGAGTTAAAACATACTGACTTTATAGAGGTTTATATCAAAATATTTAGGGAGGCAAAACAGTCTTATTGTTTACATTTCAACTTTGAAATCCATAAATTGTTAGAATAAAAAAAATTAAAATAAACTCTCTTTTCACATGAATCTTTCCGTCACAAATTGATGGATTCTGAAGGATATAAATTTTGAATGATGAGATTTGACATTTGAATAAAAATTCTGTTTTTCAAAGTCTCTTTCTACAATGATGTACTTTTTTTTATAACCGTCGTTGAACAGCTGACCCAATTTTGGGTTGACAAGTTCTAATGTTCTACTCCACAGCCTTGTAATTTTGAACCAATCCAAAAGACGAGGAAACTCCTGGATCAGTACCCCCAAAGGTATTGATTTGTTATAGGAACATGTAGGACTTTGTGACTCGACATATGCAGCGTGCATCAGTCACCCTTAACTACAAGGGGAGTCTTCGGTCGGCGGGGAGCGAACCCACGTCCTCTTGGACAAGGGCCTAGTGCCCTACCAACCAGGCTATCCAATGATGTACTTTCATCATTAAACGATTTTTAAAAATATCGATGGGAAAAAGTGACCGCTTGTTTGTTAAATTCAAGTCTCCACTTTTTTGTTGACTCGCCACGTGGCGAGTGGTTATTTTCAGATCTATTACTTACCATAGGCTTTTTTTTTATTTCTGCCAAAAGAGAAAAAAAAACGTTTTGTTTCATATTTAATAAATCAAATAATTATAATTTTGAATCAACAGGAAACGCAAACGGCGAATTTAAGAGGTGAATATATAAAATCAAATCATGTATTTATAAATGTCCTAAATAACTTAAAATAGACATATGTTTGAAATTTCACGATTTGCTCGCAATAAGCAATTAAAAGTATTGTTACAACATTCATAAAACAATATTTGGTATATTTTTGGTAAATGAAGGAACGACTTTAAAGTAAAAGCATCCCTCAACCGCTCGTAGAAAAAAGGTCATTTGGAAACTGATGATTTAGAAATTTCCACACGATTTCTCTTTTTTTGTCCGTCACGCCTTTGGAAAGGATAAATGAGTACTCAAATAACTAACATTATCGTAAGTTTAAAGATGTACTTAGCCTCGTTTTAGAAAACTTTCACTCCATAAACCATCCTCTTTTTTACCTTTTCTTGATAATTTTACTTTACAACACTTGTAACGCTTTCGACTATTCGCATTGACAAACTATGCAATTACTGTGCAGCTACTTTTTTTAAACGATGCAAACTAAAACCACGATTTAAACTATAATAGTTAAAAATATTCCATGTTTAGCTTAAAACCAAAATAAGATGAAAGTACGAGATCACGACGTTAAAAAAAAATTTTTGTCATTAAAATATGAAATGTGGTCTACAAATGTTCTCGGCGTGAGTATTTTGTAGATAAATATTTAAATATACCAAAAAATGATGTAATTTTAAATAATGAGTTCGAAAAAAAAAACATTGCTTGAGTTTCTATTCTTAAACTCATTATATTTATCATATAATAATAGACTGAAGTTTCACTAGTATTGTAACTTTTGTATTTATTTTTTGTATTTTTATTATTTAAATTTTTCATATTTATGTTGAACTGTAACGTTCTTTTTTATTTTTCAACAAAAATATTTGCATTGCAATTTTAACAAAGCCTGCTTATTTAAATGGCTTAGTCATCAAATTTTAATAGAAGTATAACAAGCAAATCTTCAATGCATTTTAAAAAATTTCTGAAAATGAAATTCCATGCATGTTTACCTACAATATTTAATTAAGTAACAAAAATAGAAAAGAAAAAAAATCAAATAAAGGACTACTTAAATTTAAAATAGTGTGGTTCATAAACGTTGAAAAACGTGCAATTTGCATTGAAAAATGGCATTCATGAATACTTTTAAGAAGAAAAAGAATGTTAAGTTATTCCATTAATATAATACTGTTTAAAAATGAATTATTTATTAAAATGAAATTTGTTACTTAAATGAAATTCCATTATTCAAATGAAACCTGTTTTCACTTCAATGTATGATATCATAAGGATAGTGTTAAAATTTAAAACAATCACTGTTAAGTGTTGTAAATAAATATTAAAAGTCGTTCTATTAACTCTGTGTATTCACATAACAACTTTATTAGGCAAAAGGCAAAGACTTATTTTACCGTAATTTTTTATTTTTATTTTGAACAACTTCAACATTTGTTTTCAAAATAACTACATTCCCAATAATTATAAACTTTCGAAAATGAGATAAAAATTAAATGTGAACGTGTTAATATTAAATATATATATATATATATATATATATATATATATATATATATATATATATATATATATATATATATATATATATATATATATATATATATATATATATATATATATATATATATATATATATATATATATATATATATATATATATATATATATATATATATATATATATATATATATATATATATATATATATATATATATATATATATATATATATATATATGTATATATATATATATATATATATATATATATATATATATATATATATATATATATATATTAACACTTTCACAGTGGTAATATATATATATATATATATATATATATATATATATATATATATATATATATTAACACTTTCACAGTGGTATTAAATTTTCTAAAAACTGCTATTGACTATACGCTTGATTCTTAAACTATATGCCCTGATTTTTATTAAAGAATTAATAATAATGTGTACTTTATTGGGAAAAAACTTCTCTAGATAAAATTAAAGTAATTTATTACCTAGCTAATTTCATGTTACATTAATGTTCAATTACATGTTCAATTGCATCGCATAATACAAATTACTATACAATTTTGTCCATTTTTTCTCCATTTCAGGACACCTAATCCAGTTCGACTCAATGGGTGGTAGCTTTCATTTGAGATCAATTTCCTTATTTACCATAGATACAAATTCCGACGAGAACTTTATCTGACTTAATCTAGTAACCAACTAACCCTAGAAACAGGACTTTCGGTAGCATGCTTCAAACTCATAAGAAAAACTCCTTTTCACATAATCATTTTTCTTAGAACAAAACTCCACGAATTTCGTGCCTCAGCGATTTTCTGGCGTTAATGTTAGATCTCGACCTTGGGGACTTGTGCAAACTGTGCCATTAGAGCCGATAAACATCCGAAATACACCATTTTACCAAGTACAATGACAAGGTGTGATCTTTGTCTCCCATCCCCCAACTATTTTGGGGGTTGTTGAACGACATCGTCACGTTTTGGTGTTTGAAATCCTTTTCTGAATACAGAAATTACCTTTTTTTTACGAAGGACGTTGAACTGAATGACGACAGGTTGTTTGAAAACGATATTCTACACTGCAAACGACAATTGAACTTTCGATTGTTCGAACACGGATGAGAATAGAATGTCAGCATTTACGCAGTATTATTCGTGTAAGGTCACTATGTTAAGCTAAAATGACTAGTCATTAGGCATTATTACATAATGATCGAAACTTAAATAGCTTTCATAGGCTTAGTTAAAGCGTTATTACAAGAAATCGATATGAAATCAAGAGTCAAAATCAAAATCGAACTTCTTTGTTTTACGTAGTAGTCAAACAATGCAACTAACTATGTAAAATTAATTTGATAAAGGTTTGTTTAGGAAAAATGTAGGTAGGTTTTAAAGTGACACCATTACACCAAGCTTTTAAATTACATTTTATTTCATAGAATTATTTCTAAGTGGATTAATTTCCTCTTAAAATCTAAGCTTTACAAGTTCATGAGTAAGGAAACGTCTATTTAATCCTAAGTCGTCAGTTTTCCTTCTCAATAATATACGATACAATTAAGTTCAATGAAAAGTGAATTTTTATTTCAACTGGATTGCATAATACTAACGTTAAGAAAAAAAATAATGATTTTATCCTAAAAAGTTATAGAATTTCTATTTTTTTTAAATTGACATGTTAAAATTTATGCTTTTCTTATGCTTATAAAATGTAGAACAATATTTTATTTACGAAGTTGCAATCACGAAAAAAGGATTATAAAAATTTTATTCTTAAGATTATAATAAAGATAAAGATTATAACAGTTTAATTTTCCAACTTCTCATAAATTTGTTTGATTGCTTATTTACTTAGTCTAGGCTATTTTTTTCATAAATATTAAGAAAATTATGATGAAATTGAATTTAAAAATTATGTAAAGGCAAATGTTAATTATGCTAAAATAGAATATTTAATCAGTTTTCAATTTGTAAAAATCATTATTTAGTAAAAGGAGTTATTTTTGAAAACCTTATTATTATGAATATTATTATTTGTGTAGCAGTAAATGAAATCAAATTACTTAAAACACTGGCAAACGGACATTATTATTACAAAAAAACAAAATGTAAAACATTTAAAAATGTGTAGAAATAGTTTTATGTAAATAATGTAGAAAAATATTAGCTCAAAAAATATCATGTTGGAAGACAAAGTTAATTTTTTTATGCATAACGTAATTTATGAAGCATTAAAAGAAATCAAATTACTGCAGGCATTACATATAAGATTCTAAAAAAATATTTTCTCCAATCCTTAAGATCTAAATGCATTAAAGTATGCATTTAACAGTTGATGTCAACTTTTAGAAAAAAAAACAACAAAGATAAACTAAACCTTAAATATTGATTGCAAGTAATAAAAATTTAAAATTTAATCTGGTGCACTTAAATAAAATGTTGTACAATTCCTTGCAGTATCATATAGTCAGTTCCAGAATTTTTGTAAAAGTCATTGATTTTGTGAAAATTTCAGTAAAAATTCTTGAATATAGGGATCTTGATCTATAATCAAGTAATTGTTCAAAAACGTCACTTGTCACTAGTCATTCATTTTTACTAGTCTTTTTAAATTCATTAAAGTGTCTTTAAAGTTACTATCAACCATACATTTATACTTTTTGTCCAATTTAATGCTATCAATAAAGCATCAATTTGCACCAAATACATAATTTTTTATACAAGTTAATTGCATACTATTATGCAGGTTAAAGTTTAATGTTTTATTAATTACATGTTAATGATATAATATTTGATATGTAAAATTTGTCACATAGTGCTTCTAAGAGTCAACCCGAGATTTCATAATAAAGAATCTGATTTCCTTCTGTATTTGGTGTCTATTATTTTATGTTGAGAAAAAAGTTTACAATCATTTTAATCTCTATAAAACGTTAAAGCATGAACTAAAAAGAGTCTAAAATTATTCATTATTATTCGGTAAAAATTGTTTAACCTCTCGGTGTAAATTTTCATCAGAAATTAATTGAATCATCTTGGCTTAAAATAATCTAATGTTGTTCATTATAAAGGTAAAAATAAAATAGCTTCTTATATATAAAAAAAGCACATAGAGCTACAATGAGTGAATAAGTTAACACATAAATTCTAACTTGATAAGCTGATTCATTTCTTTTCATAATTAACTAATACTAAGCTAAAAACACTCATAAATGTGAACTATTCACTGTTAAAATTTTCATTCTAAAATTACGGTGAAATAACTGGCAGCTGTCTGTCCATCCGATTAACCGTAAATTTTACGGTAAAGAACATTTTTTTCCTTAATGGTTTTTTCACCATTTGCAACTAGCATTTTTCAAAACCGTAAAAAAAAATTTTTATTTAGCTAGACATAGGAGCCCTACTTTTCGTAAGGTACTGCGCATTGGAGAGTGCCGAATACTGGAAATTCTTCATGTGTTGAAGGGAATGGAGGAAATATTGCGGTGTCAACGCTAGGACTCGAACTCCAGTTCTGTCGGTTATGAGATTGACAGGTAAGCCACCTCGGCTATGATATCTACGAGGGAATTGCAGGACAACCACGCAATGTGAGGGAATTGCAGGACCAGTTGGTGAGCGCTTGGTACCAAATACCTCAGACTACCTATCAGCACCTTGTGGAATCAATGCCACGACGGGTGCCAGCAGTTTTGAGGGCTAAAGGTGGTCCTACATGTTATTAGCAGGGTGGTCATAATGTAATGGCTCTTCGGTGTATATTGATATTTGAAAAAAAAAACTATCGCAGCATTCACCATTAGTGCAAGCTGAATGTTGGCATTTGTCGGTGTAAGTGAGAAATAATCATATTTGGCATACTTCTTAGACATTTTTAAAAGCGTCTACGTGTCATTGACAGCATTTACTGGACAGCTAAAGTTACCAAACTAAAAAAGTTACCAAAAAGACAGTTACTACCTTCGTTACATACACAGAGACACATTATGAAAAATTTATAAAAAGTTATAATATTTTGTTGAGTTCTCTTTCACATTATTTCCTTAAAAGAGAGATATTAAATCAAATGCGTTAATGTTTCGAATATAATCAAAACAAGTAATTCAACTTCAGAAATATATCTCAAAGAAGTTTGGTACACAAAGTTTTAATTACCAACTTGGTGACAAACACACACACAATATGTTTCTCCATTTCTTTAAACTATGCACTTTCGCCTGAATGCGTAAAAAAATTTTTTTATTTAGCTAGACATAGGAGCCCTACTTTTCGTAAGGTACTGCGCATTGGAGAGTGCCGAATACTGGAAATTCTTCATGTGTTGAAGGGAATGGAGGAAATATTGCGGTGTCAACGCTAGGACTCGAACTCCAGTTCTGTCGGTTATGAGATTGACAGGTAAGCCACCTCGGCTATGATATCTACGCAGTTGCAAAGAAGCTTCATTGGGTGGCTCTAGTTGGTGCGATAAAATTCTGGTCGTTTAACTGTATAAGTTGAAAGCAGTTAATAAACAGTTTTTCTCAAACTTAACAGTTTTATTACCATTTTATTTACGGTTATTTGACTGTTTTGATTAAATATAGTAAAATAACCATTCAATAAATTGTTACTTAACCACTTTTTGCTAGAAATTTCTAACAGGGTTGAGAAAAATAAGCGTATAATCCTTTTGATCTCTATTAAACGCTTGAACGCAAACTTAAAATGCGTTTTTATTTTAAGAGCACTACAATTTATTCAAATGCAAAAAAACAGCTGAATCCTAAATCATCATTTACCATGCCAAGTCGAACCAAATCGTAAGAAAAATCTCCGGAAATCTTTTTTTTTTCTTTTTCGGAAATGTGGTATAAGAACTTACATGAATTTTTATTTCTTTATCGTCAACAGTTCTACTGACATTCTCAAAAATTAGGTTTGTCTTGGAAAAACGTCTATAATAAGATTTAATGTAGGGGGGGGGGGGCAACTCAGCCTGACCGCCTTACGCAAGCTCTGTGACGCATCGTAAATCAAAACCGCGATGTTTGTCTCCTTTCATGCGCATTCAGGCGAAAGTGCATAGTTTAAAGAAATGGAGAAACATATTGTGTGTGTGTTTGTCACCAAGTTGGTAATTAAAACTTTGTGTACCAAACTTCTTTGAGATATATTTCTGAAGTTGAATTACTTGTTTTGATTATATTCGAAACATTAACGCATTTGATTTAATATCTCTCTTTTAAGGAAATAATGTGAAAGAGAACTCAACAAAATATTATAACTTTTTATAAATTTTTCATAATGTGTCTCTGTGTAACGAAGGTAGTAACTGTCTTTTTGGTAACTTTTTTAGTTTGGTAACTTTAGCTGTCCAGTAAATGCTGTCAATGACACGTAGACGCTTTTAAAAATGTCTAAGAAGTATGCCAAATATGATTATTTCTCACTTACACCGACAAATGCCAACATTCAGCTTGCACTAATGGTGAATGCTGCGATAGTTTTTTTTTTTCAAATATCAATATACACCGAAGAGCCATTACATTATGACCACCCTGCTAATAACATGTAGGACCACCTTTAGCCCTCAAAACTGCTGGCACCCGTCGTGGCATTGATTCCACAAGGTGCTGATAGGTAGTCTGAGGTATTTGGTACCAAGCGCTCACCAACTGGTCCTGCAATTCCCTCACATTGCGTGGTTGTAGCGTGGCAGCACGAATTTGGTTTTCCAAGTTGGACCACAAATGCTCTATTGGATTAAGGTCAGGTGAATTTGGGGGCCAAGACATGACTTGAAAGTCACTGGAATGTCGACGATTCGACCCTTATGACATGGTGCATTATCCTGTTGGTAAACACCATCCCCCGCAGGAAAAACTGTTGCCATGAATGGGTGAACCTGGTCTGCAACTATGCTCAAGTAGCTTGCAGACGTCAGGGATTGTTCTATGAGGATTAGGGTCCTAATGTGACCCATGAAAGCATTGTTCCTGGGCGAGAAACCATGAAAACCTGGGCGATCCCATTGTAATAGATGGAGGGTGGTCATAATGTAATTCCTCTTCGGTGTATACCGCTCACATAAACATATGTCGACATAAAGCAGGCACCTATGGTAAAAGTTTTTGTTAAACATCACGCAGAAAAATATTCTACTAAAATTACCGTACTTGCATGGTAAGTGACATAAAAAAACATGAATGGGATAATAAAGCCAAAATATATGATATTAAAACCATTCTTCTGGTATTTTTCCTGTTTGAATTGGTAACGGTTTATCGAAAATTCTGCTTTTCAAAATTATTGTTTTCTTACCACACATTTTTATGCCGTGCTCTCATAAATTACCAAATTTTACCACATCTACTACCTAACAGCATAGAAATAAAACCATATTCTGTTGATAATTTTACCAAAAGCTTCGCTAAAAATTACCATGCTTTTGGTGTTCACAAAGTTACGTCATTTTATATTGGTTATACAGATTTATTGAAAGAAAAATAAAGTCTTGCTTTGTTTTTAATAAATTTAAAACAAAAAAAATTTAATACGAAGAAAAATTTCTGGTAAAATTATCGCACTGTATGGTAAGGACATTTCTTGTAATTCTGGTAATAAAACCAAAATATACGGCATTTAAACCATTCATTTGGTAAGTTTCTGTTCATATTTTAACGATTTAATGGAAATTTTTTTTAAGTATTATAGTTCTTATTATCTCACATTTAGTAAAAAATAAAAATCATGAAAATAAACTTAATCTTACAAATGGTTTTTATGAAATACTCTAAGGTATCAGGATGAAATTTCTAAATTTTTCGCATATTATAAAACAGTATTTCAAAGTTAATTTTACCAAAATCATAACAAACGTGCTTCGGTAAAAATTACAGCGCTTTTTAGTGTCCCTAAGAGCCAGAAACACATTACCATATTTAAGTTGTTTTGATCCTATTTTTATCAGTATATTTGTTAATAATACGAATCCAATCGAAGAGAAATCAGTCATTCGAATCCAATTGAGTAGTTAGAATAATAATCAATAATAAAAATATCCAGATCAACAATAAAAAAAAATTCAATTGTATTTTTAAAAGAGTCACGTACGGTAGTTAAATATTCCAAAGAAGATTTTTTTTGTTTTGCATTTCAAACACCTGCTTACGAAATCGAACGAAACGCAAACAATCAGCTTCACCCGGACCTCATCACTTTCAAACTTAGCGTGCAAAACCCATTTTAAAAAAAGCCACTTATATGGTTAACCTTCTGATGTAACTTTAAAAAGCAATAAATAAACCTGGTTCCGTTTCAAAGCAATGACAATTTCGTTACATACTTTCTTTTCTCCTCATTATCTTCTTCACTTCACTTGAGTGGACAAACTAATCGAAGACTTTTTTTAAGAAAACAAAAAGTGTATTCAATGAAATAAAAATAAAAACGAAAACTAATACAGTTCAAGACCAAATCGGGAACACTTTTTAATCCCTGACCTAGTTTGTTGAGGAGAATCCGTAATTTTTTATAGCATCTTTTTTTACTTAAATGACACTTTTATGGCTTTTTGTCCTGTTACTCAGAAGACAGTGATTTTATAAATTGATTGACTTAATAACGAATCCTAGTATTGTGATAAAATAACAATTTAAATCGTGTTGGGGATTTTTTTTCCTTTTCATTCAATTAACCATTCTCGAATTAATGTTTGCGCATTGAGTAAAAAATATGATTAAAACTACTACAATATGGTAAAACTTACCGAGTTTCTGGCTATATTTCTATCTATGGGAACATCAAAAACCTAATTTTTACCGAAGCGCTTTGGAAAAGATTATGGTAAAATTAACAATAAAATATGGCTATATACTGTAGGATAATGTTCGCTATTTGTCGTAAAATTTGCTAATTTTATCATGATACAATGAAGCACGAACGAAATTCATTTATTAGGTTAAATTTGGCTTCCAGTTTTCTATTTTTTACTAAATGTGAGGTAAATAAGAATTATAATTTTGAAAACCTGAATTTCCTGTAAATTGTTACCATATAAATAGAAAAATTATCAAGCAAATGATTTAAATACCATATATTTTGGTTTCAGTTACCAGAATCATGTTTTTTTAGCAGAAATGTCATTACCATACAGTATAGTAATTTTACCAGGATAATTTTCTCCTTGCGGTATCAGCATAATAATTTTGAAGAAATAAAAATTGAACTCCTTTGAAAATGCTATGAAACAAAAATAATTTCTAAAAGTTATTTCACTGAGTTATAGTTTTGCAAAATTGAGTTAGTAATGAAATTTCTATTATAAAAACTTGACCCTATTTAATTATAAAATTAAATATGACTCAATCCACATTGTAAATCATTATGTTTGTAAAATTAAAATTCCCCTGCGATTAAAGAAATCACCTCTCGATTAAGCAGGGAAAAATATTTTTAAAAAATTTCTTCAACTTTGAAATCAACAACAACAACACGCTGAGAAAGAAAAGTATGGTGAAAACTACCAAGATATAGAAAAAATTACTATGTTTCTGGCTCTATGGGATCACCAAAAAGCTCGATAATTTATACAGTAGCATTTTGCTAAGGAGTTACAACAAAATATAGTTTAATAACATGTGAGAAAATTTGGTAAATATGGTAATGTTTAGTAATTTCATCGTGATACCTTATAATATGGCATAAAAATCATTTATACTTTATTTTTCGATTATGTATTTTTCGCTAAATGTGTTGCAATAAGAACTATAATTTCGAATATCAGAATTTTCAGCAAACCCTAATCATATGAGCGAAAAAATTGTAAAATGAATGGTTTAAATACCATATATATTTTTTAACCAGAAATATGCTTTTTTTTTTTTTTTTTACCAGAAATGACATTATTCTACAAAACAGTAATTTTACTAATATGTTTTTCTCGGAATAGACAGTTTTTTAAGGATGTTTTTTTCTCATTTTCATAAGATTAGCCATTCTTGAATTGACGTCTCCTATACATTCATAATCATTCTGAAAAACAAATATAGAATTCTTTTAAAAATATTATTAAACGAAAATAATTTCTAAAAGTTATTTAATCTGAATAGTTAAAAGTTAGTTAGTTATTATAGTTAGTTAAAAGTTATTTATGTTTTGCAAAATTAAGTTTGAAATTAAACTTGTGCTCAAAATTTTTGATCTTACTCAGAGAAAAAATTCTGGTAAAATTACCGTACTGCATGGTAACGATATTTCGAACAAAAAAAACGTAATTTTGGTAAATGAAAGTCAAAATAAACGATATTTAAACCATTTATTTGATTATTTTACCATTCATATGGTAAAGGCTTACCAGAAATTCTGGTTTTCGAAATTATATCTCTTATTACCATACAATTAGTGAAATCCACAAAACTGAAAAATAAATTTAACTGAATAAATGGTTTTCATGCCATACTCTGAGTTAAATTACTAAATTCTCCAAATTTTATCTCATATTAATTTTATCAAATTTATTACTAATTACCAAGCTTTTTGGTATAACCATAGAGTCAAAAACACGGTAAATGTTACCATATTCCGGTAGTTTTGACTACACATTTTTTTCCTCAGTAAACAGCAAATTAATGGAAATGAAATAATGCGTGATTAAAATAGATATAGTAAAAAATTATTGAAGCAATTTTATAGAGATAGATAGATTATATTCTGCAAAAATATAAAAACAAGAGTTCAAACTGAAATTAATCAATATGGAAAAAAGAATTTCTAATTCAGTAAAAGATCAGCAATAAAATGCAAGTAATTCTAATATATGATAGTACATAAAGATCTTTAAAACTTTTAATCTCTAAACATTTCATAAAATATAAATACAAAGAAATCCTATTAAGTAAAAGAGAAAAAAATATTTGGAGATCGCATCTGTAAAATGAAATTTGGAAGAATGTATTGAATTTCACTTCTTCTACTATTCGCCGATTTTTTTCATACTATCTGACCATTAAAACTAAATTACTGTTATTGGCATAATATTAAGGGCGTGAAAACACGTTTCATTACCTATTTTCCTTACTTTTTCTTAAGAATATTCATTTCTTCTTATCTAATTTGGCGATCTATAACTCGAGAACAATAAATCGTGGAACTCTTTCGAAAAGAGTTACACAAATAAAAGAAACGATTAAAATCAAAACAGGTGAAAATTACTGCTAAACTTAAATGACAAAAGGATTAAGAAAAATAAACAATTGCAAAAGCAAAAAAACAAACAAACACTTTCCGATTTTTTTGTTTCATAACAAGGGCGAAGGCTTTTTCTAAAGCAGTACTACGATCGCTTGTCATCTCTCTTTTCTTTTATAATTAGGGTGTACGTGATGTGGAAAAGATTATAAATAATTTTCTAACAATTCGATTTATTCCACTTCCAAATTCATCTGATATTTTCTCTATTAAATTATTTTTTTAATTGAATAACTACAGAGTGGCTACAAAATGCTGTTACAAATATCAAATCATTTTATTGTGCATATATTAAATAGAAAATGATAAATACACAAATATAAAGAACACAATAAATGGAAGTTAACCTTAAAAAATTTTTGTTCGAATGGACAAACATCTATATCGATTACTAAAGATAATATCTTACGCTATAGTCCTTTGACTGCACAAATCATTTTAAAAGGTAATTTGCCCCATTCACGCAATAAAGAAGCTCTGAGAGAGTCCAAACTTCTGTGCTGCTTAGCATTAACTTTTGATTCTGGAATTCGTCAAACTCAAAAGTCTAAGAGATTTAGATTCGCTAAAGAAAGGGGACAATCTTCTTGCTTGATAAACTTCGAGCAATTTACATGGATACAAGCTGGTGTTGTTTTGGCACGGTGCAATGGTGCAGAATCTTGCTGAAATATCCATTCCGTTTTCAGATACAATCTTTCAGAATGTGGCAATACTTCCTTTTTGTAATATTTAGCATTGATTTTTATTACTTTATCGATGAACTTCGACGGAAATTTTCAGTTAATTGACACTGCAGGTCAAACCATTCTTGTTCCGAAACCATTGTACAGTTCGAACACTTTTGGGAATATCATCCAAGGTTGCTGAGGATGCAGCATTATTTTTAGAGTTATAACTTTGTTCTATGCGAAATATTTTCTCATCTGAAAAGATTATTCTGTCAACACTTTTACAAACGATCCGGTTCAGCAATTACTTACATCTTTGTAACCTTTTTAATTTTTATGTTGCTGTCAAACCTTGAACTTTTCTTTTGCATTAATCGCGAAAACCCACGTCTTTATTTAATATAACTTAAATAGTTCTTCGACTCACGATCTTTTCTGCAGTCATTTTATTAGCAGAACGTTGTGAATTTATTCGTATCTTTTCACGAATTCTTTTTAAGCTCTCTTTTGTACGAACTGAGTGTGGACGAGCAGACCTGGGTCTATCTTTAGAGCTATTAATATCCAATAATCAATTTATAGTTCTATAAGTTAATGTTCTATTAAAACCACGAGATTTTAAATACTTAAAGATTCTATCGGCAGAAAATCCGCTATTGAATAGCTGTTTAACCATCAACCCTTTTGATTCCATCTTTAATCTGATACTAAATATTTTGCTTTAAACAAAAATCGCCTGCACTTATAGAAAATGCCACTCACAGGAACAGTGAGGGAGCAATTGTTTTACCAAACAATTAAAATTAATTCCTATTTTTAGGAGTATTACAGTATTTGGTAGCCACCCTGTAATGTTCTATAAATCAGTACGTGCTGCAGTATGTCTAGCTCAATATATATAAGGCAATAGATTATAGGTATAATTTTGTAACATAAATTAAAAACCTATTTTTAAAATCTATAATTGAATATTGTATTGCAGAAACAAGGTAATAAAATAATATTATATTCAGGAGATAAGATCAACCGTCACGACTCTATTATTGAAAGGCAATTTAAAATTATTGCACAATTATAAGAAAATAATGTCTCTCTATATTGAAAAAAAAACATAAGCGCAACAGTTGTCTTGGATGTTCAACTTGACGTTGCTTTTTATTCTGCGCAAAATCTATAAGAATTTTAAAATTTAAATCATAATGGTGCGTAGAAAAATATACAGGCAGTACAATGAAATAACAAAAGAAATGAATAATTATATTATTAGTCCAAGAAATATAAATTGTTACATTTGTTATAAAAAATGTCAAGATTGCTGCTTCACAGGCCGGGTAAATGCAACTATAGAGTTAAAATTTGACGTGGTGAAAAGGACATTTTTATTTATGAATTAAAACGACTTTTTTTTTGAAATTTTCCTTTTATTAAATTTAAAGTTATTGCAAGTTTAAGTTTTTTATTCACACTATCTTTTCACTTTTGTTATTTTAAAAAAAAGGACTCCATATGCATTATTGCAGAAAAGTTCATTTATTTCAAGTTCACGTTTGACTTGAAACCAAAAGTTTAAAAAAAAATAATGAAATTAGGGAAAAAATAATAAAAGTGAGAAAAGAAAAGAAAGAGTAATTAGATGTTGCCATACATAAATCTTGACAATTATATCGAAATTTTCCCAAAATAGGAAAGACTCTAGATAGGTAAAAACCGTTTCCAATTTAAACTGTTATATGATCGAAATTTTTACTAACATAATCTATTTAGATTATACTTATTTTCTATGATCTTGTCATGCATTCTGTATCCGTAAAGTCAAATTTTTTTCTTAAGTTAATTTTCTTCAGTTTTCTTCAAAGACAGTTGATTATTTTTCAAATTCAAGTAATTGTTCATTTCATTACGATTATTAACATAGTAATGAAATTAAGATAATTATATATTTTATAAACAAATTTATTATTTTTCTTTAAAAAAATATCAACTTTTAAGAAAAAGAATTGAAGATGAGTAAGTGGAAATTACGGGAATTGCAGAGCTGAGCCTCTTCGTATAGTAAAAATTCAAACTAAAGCTAATATAAACCACAACGACGATATTAAAATAGTACAGGGAGAAAAAAATTCTGGTAAACTGCATAATAATGATATTTTTGATTTAGAAAAAAACATAATTCTTTTAATAGAAACCAAAACATGTGGTATTTAAACCATTCACTTAGTAATTTTTCCGTTCACATGATAACAGTTAACTGAACATTCTGATTTTCAAAATTATACTTCCTATTACCATTCACATTTAGTTAAAAATGCAAAACTGAAAGCAAATTTAATCGAATAAATGGTTTTTATGCAATGCTCTAATGTAACATGTAAAAATTCTCACATTTACCAAATTTCTCAATCCTAAACGCTTCGGTAAAAATTACCGAGCTTTCATAAAGCCATTATACGGTACCACCAGAATACGGTAAACTTTACCATATTGTGGAAGTTTGGACCATGCTTTTTTTCTTAGTCTACTAATGTAATTATAATGAATAATTTAAGCTAAGAATGAATATTTGAACTATAAATTGAAAATTATAGATCTTTTATTAAAAACTGCAGTAAAATAATTGAATTTATCAGTATTACTATTTAATTTAGTTCTAAATGATTTATTTTACTGGTAATAAAAAGCTTGAGCCTCTTAATAACTAACTTTTTTACCTCTTAATAATTAAATGCTGAAGGGATTGCTAAGTTGTGTTGCAGATGTTGATTACTGAATAATTACACGCTATATTCTAGCCCAGTTATGGTTCAAAAAAAAATAACTTAAGCAGTATAAAGTTTGTTGGTTCTGAAAAGCTTATCATCAACAATAAGGACAAATATGAAAAATAAATGAAGAAAATAATAAATTGAAAGAATCTTAAGAATCAAGATTTTAATTAGGGCAAATAAGTGAACTACCTAGCAAAAATATATCTTATGTTGCTGCTGTCGTCGTCGGCCATTACGGCAGAGGGGGAGCGATTGTTCTTGTTTTTAGTGGCGCCATCCTTGGCCCAGAATTTACTACAGAATTCAGAATTCTTCTGCTACACCCATACGTCACACTCGTTTATAGGACAGACCAATGCATTAATCCACTGATCGTAATTTTGACTTGAACCAGAGAACGATCTATCTCCAATTCAGTTCTCCCAGAGGTATTGGTTTGTTATAGGAACACAGAGGACTTTGTGACCTGACAGATTTAACATGCACCAGTCACCATTTACTCACAATTATTACCATGTCTTCGGCAAGCTGGATTCGAACTCCAGTTTTTCCAAACGTGAGTTCAGTGCCCTGCCAACTAGGTTATCCCAGCCAAAAAAAAATATCTTATAAAATTTAAAAACGAAAGTAAGCGTTCGAATTAATTGTCTATTTCTAGATTTTTGATAAATATATCCTTGTTTAATACAATTTACAATGAGACAACTTTTCAGCAGCATCTGAATCGAGTTACAATAGTTTAAACAATAATAAAATTATTTTAAAAAAATGTGCACTTTAAATAACCTATTCAAAATTACTTACCGTATAGCTTTTATTGCTTTAAAATGTTTAAGAACATTAGTTATCATTCCCAGAAGTTATAAAATTTATCAAGTGCTATTTTGCCCAATCTAATAGTGCGGCGCTTTTATTTTAGAACTTTCTTTCAAAAAATAAATTATAAAAAATTATTAGAAAAAAAATATGATACTTTCGGCAGATTATTTATCAACAAAGGTTTGTTAAGTCAGAACGAAAATCAAAAATTTCATCTAAAATCAAACATGGCGAATAAAAAAGCCTCTTAAAAGATTTCTCCTCCAATACAAACTTATTCAAAATTTCATTTTCAACTGAAAAAGCTGAAATATTTTTCGATTGACTCAAACCTAAAAAACTCGTTTGATGTTTCAGGATTTTAAACTGGAATTATAGAGTTTTAGTATGTTCTTAAGGCAAATTATACCCAAAGGAAAGTTTTCTAAGCTATACTTATTAACAAAATGTGATGTTTACGAACATAGCTCATGCATAATTACGAACGCTCACTTACCTTATAAGGACTAGTTTCTAGAAAGAGAAGTACGTATTTATTATGCTAATCCATTCTGCTCCAGTTTTTCGAGTAGAAAAATCTTAAGAAAAGAAGATTGACACCGTACCTGAAAAAAGAAAGGGAAATCATCAAATTCTAAACTATTTAAAAACTACACGAGGCTTGCAACATTTTTTGTTCTGTCATTCTCAGCCTCATCACTTCTTATTAAGTGATCGAGAGAAAAATATTTGAGACTTATTAACTATTCTAGGCCATAAATGTCCGTTGAGAGTTTTAACTTTTAAAAAAAAATGATAAATGGTTTTTAAAGATGTGATTGCAATGGGTAAAAGTGTTTTTCTTTCTCGTTTACCATTAGTAGTTTGAGAGAGTAAATAGGTTAAATAAATTATTAGTATTTCCTTTGAAAAAAAAAGTAATTTAAATAGGAGGTTGCTTTTTTTTGCTCGGTAACGCATTTGTATATTAATTTCACAGAACAATAAATTACTTACATTGTATCGCGTAATTTTGTTTCAAAAATAATTTAGAATAATTTAATATAAATTTATATCTTTTTCAGATACATTAAAAAAAATAATTTTAAAGAAAAATACAAAACGCTTGCCTTTTTTGAAGTTATAATTAAGGTTTTTAAGTTAAAGAAACAACCTATAATTTCCATACAAATTGAATTGCTATTAACTTACGAAATAAGTCTATCTTATTACTGGTATTGCATTAAATTAAATTTTTACTAGTATATATTAAACAAAATTCAATGTCCAGTGTAGTATAATTATACTCTATAATGATTGATGATGGTGTTAAAGTAAGTAAAGTCTTGATAATAAATCTAAAGAAAGACATGTTTTTTAATGCTTGAAGTTGAGAATATAATGAAAGGTTTTGATAATTTTAAAATATTTGTAGGCGATGAAAATTTTTTTTATAATCGTCGTTGAACAGCCGACCCAATTTTGAGTTTACGACTACTAATGTTCAACTCCGTAGCGGTTCAATTTTGAATCAATCTAGAAGACAAGGAAACTCCTGGATCAGCACCGCCAGAGGTATGATTTGCGATGGAAACATGGGGGACTTTGTGACTCGATGGATTTAACACGCATCAGTCACCATTTACTACACTGGGAGTCTTCGACCTGCTGAGATCGAACCAACGATCTCTTGGAAATGGACCCAGTGCCCTACCAACCAGGCTATCCCGGCCAAATGAAATATTATATCATTTTTATTAAATGGAAATTCTGGATCTTAATAATTTCAACCAAATTCTAAAGTTTGTACATTGTTTAGTTCTTTTATATTCGCCCTTTAAACTAAGATCATTGAATTGAACGTTTTCTATGCGGACCACTATGCAAAATTTCTAAGCCAAATTTTAATCAAATATCATATTAATACGGCGTGATTTAAATATTATTTAATAATAGCAGTTTGGCGGCTGTCTGAAAACTTAGAGGAAGAGTTCACTTTTTTATAGGTTAGAAAGGTTTTAGTTTGCTAAATATGAGAACATAGCAAGTAAACCGATAAAAAATAGCAGCAATGAGAATCTGAAAAATGTTCGATTGGGTGAAAAAAATTTCAGATGGAATGTGAAAAGACAACAATAAAACTTCAAACAAGGCGCCTTATATCACTTTCCTCCAGTTCTCCGTTTTTCTTTCGCTGAAATAAACTCTATCGATGCACTTGCACTTGACTCTCTCTTTGTACGTTCCAACTCGTGATGGGAGATCTATACACCAAAGTAAAGCTTGTTTACGGGCACTAATTAGATACTTGCAACTCGAAAAGAAGTGGTTATGGACTTAGATCAGAGTTTAATTGGACATCTATAAGCGAAGTCATTTGTGTGTGTCGAACCTGATTGGCTTTTGTATCAAAAATGCCAAAATTTACTTACGATGACTGTGATGCCAGAATTGGCATACACATATTTATTTTCTATCTTTTAAAATATCCTTCATTACTTAAGCTTATTTTTATTAATAGAATTACTTTTAAAATAAATCAAAAACTTAATCTTTTTAAGCGAACATAAAATATTTATTTCTTCTCTTCCAGATCAATGTAACGGATACTTTCTTTTTATTTCATTATTATGCAGACATATAAATTTACTGTCGCCTCTAATCGAAAACAAAAATCTATTTATAACTTTTGATTCTAATTTTCCAACGGCTAAATGTTTCGGTTGCATGGTTATAATAATTCACACAAATTTGTTGGCGACTCGTGATCGCCAAGGTGTTCTTTTTAACCCATGTGGATATGCTAGTTGGCTTTGTTTTTGGCTATGATATATTATGATAAATCGCCAAATTTTGGATCTCCTACCCATACTCTTTCTCTGTCCGTTGAGAATAAATATATTCACTTTGAATTTCTAAATTGGAAAGGCTGGGACCCCTTCGGGGAACTCCCAGTCTTAATTTTCTAACGGTCAGAAATGTTGTTCTGCCTTTATGATCTCTCAGTAGAGAGTATTATTCTTTTTTCATCCCTTTAAGGGATTTCTTATTTTATTGATGAAGTGGCCACTATAGAAATTTTAAGTTATGATTAATAAAACCTAAATTTTCATTCAATAATTTGCACATTATTTCCTGGAAACTCAACGTTATTGTTTTTATTCATTCAATATTGGCCAAAATGAACATTCATAATTCCACTATCAACGACACGCCTAATGAAGGAAGCAGCAAGCTTTCATCATTACAAAAAGTGGTGCCTAATGACGGGGAAACGTATCCTGTAAGAATATTTACGTCCATCATGTATCATTCCTATTTGCATCCTGTTTGAAACTCCAGCCGACGTCCAACAACACAACAACAACCAAATCTTCAAGATCCTGATAAAAATTTCCGAATGTCATCAGCAGCCTACCAGTGCGCTTGAAAAACGAGTCTTCTGTGCTTCTCATATTATTCCAAAAGATTGAAATCAATTTCTATGGTGTTTTTTTTTTTTACCTCTTCAAAAGTGTGAATTCCGGTTTCATCAGTTTCAGTATGTTATTCAAGAAAGTGTTTCTCACTTTGAAAAGATGAAAGTCAACTGTGTGTGTGTCTCTCAACAGTGAATTTTTTTTTCTCTCTCTCTTTCATCAAAATCGGAGAGAAATTTTTTTACACAAACTGCAGTGCTTTTTTTTTGCAGTAAAATTGTTTTTAAATTAACACAATTAGATAATTGCATTTAGTGCTTTTCAATTTCTAACTGATTATTTTACAGATTCAGTACTTAATATTTTCAATGCATAACATTTTTTAAAGCAATTATTTCTTATTCTCATTAAATATTTTTGGAATTAATTTTCATTTAATATGAATATCTTATATTCTATTTATTTTAATGATTACAATTTATTATTGCTGTTATATTTTCATTTTTAAAAATGATTATTTTTTTCTTAACTTGATATTTTAATTGGTATAACTATTTTTCATTTATATATATCTATATATAATTTTAAGTTATCTGATTATTAAATATGTCTAAACGTAAAAACAATATAAACTTTCATATTCAACCCTTTGCTGGTGATCCAACCACATCAAAGTTTTTCTTTCTTCAATTAGAAGATTATGTTAAGATTAATTCTCTAGATGAAGAACAAGCTATTGCAACTTTTAGATCTTTAATCTCAGGCAATGCTTTAAAATTTTATATTGAAGAACCTTCATTGGTTAAAATGAAAACACTGAATGAAATAAAACATAAATTTTTGGATTTTTTTAGACAAGATGATAATTCATCTATTTTTGCTTTGAATAATATTTTGTTGAAACCTCAGGAAACAATAAGATCCTTAGCTCATAGGATAAACATAACTTTCCATAAAGTGTATCCTAACTTAAATGATTCAGATGCAATTGATACTTTAAAGTACACGCATCTAATGGGAGCTCTTCCTCATGATATTAAGGTCACAATTTTGAAAGAAAATATTAAAAGTTATGAGAATGCTGTCGAAAGAGCACAACAACTTCAGAATATAGACTCGGCTATTAACAACCAATTTAAAGGGAATGATGAAATTTTAAATCTAAATTCGGAAATTTCAAATTTAAAAGAGCAGATAAACAATATTGTTTCAAATAATAATGATAATAAAAATAAATCTGATGGAAATAAGAGACAATTTGAAAACAAAAATAGAAATTTTAAATCGAAAACTTATTCGAATAGTAGTAATTATCGTAAGGCCCCTTATCATAATAACCAACATACCTTTCGGCAGAATTTTTGTGTTTTCTGTGGCAAGCATGGTCACATTATGAAATTTTGTAGAGAATTTTTGAATATTTCTCAATAGGATGTGCAGATTAATCAACATAATAGAAATTTTCAAACTCGAAGGAACTTTAGAAGCAATAAATTTTACCCCAATAGAAGTTACCAAAATAATAGAGATCACTCGTATAATAATCCTAATTATAATAATGATAATAGACAACAAACTTATCCAAATCCTAATGCCACCACTTTTAACCCCAATTTAAACTAAATTTTAGCTCAAATAAGGCTGATGCATTTGAGCTATCACCTAATATTTTGTCATCAGCTAATATTAAGTCAAGCATTAATGAAAAGAAAGATAATTTTACGCAAACAGTTAATAAAATAAAAATGCAAAATGAATGTTTTACTCAAACTAATGAATTTAATGAAATTATTGCAAATGTTCACAATGAAATACCTAAACTACCCCTCATTAATGTACAACTTAAGGATTATTCTGCCCCATTTCTGATTGATTCAGGCTCTTCTCTTTCAATAATTTCTAATGAAACATTTAATAAACTTAAATATAAATATATTTCTCGTTCAGTTTCAATTAGTACTATAAACTCTAAGGTTTCATTTTTAAGTTGTATTCAAATCTCATTTAAAATTAACAACAAACTATACAAACATACACTTTTTGTTACACATTTAGATAATTCAATTTTTGAAGGGATATTGGGATATGATTTTATGCTAATGCATAATATTCAATTGTCACCTAAGGGCAATTTTATAACAATTAATGGCGAAAAAGTACCATTAATAGGACAAAAACAAACTACGGATAATGTAGACATTGATTTTGATGGAGATATTGTGTCGGATATTTGTGGAGAGATTCATAATGTAAATAAACAAAATGTAAACAAACAAAATTTGGACAATAAACAAAATGGACAAGCTGTACTAAATCATAAAATTTTGTTGAATCCTGAAGAATATATTTATGCTAAAGTAATAGTTAAGAATCCTTTGAATACTAATGTAATTTTTGAACCAAGAATAGACTATAAAAATATTGAAATTTATTCTTCAATACATAATTTAGATCAAGTTAAAAATTTTCATGGATTCTATAACAAAAAGAATAAGTACTATGCTTGTAATATTTTTCTTAAAAATAAATCTGAAGAGACTTTGCATTTAAATAAAGGACAAGCTATCGGCCAAATGTATCCTATAGATACTATCCAAGATTATGACTATTCAAAATTAAATTTAAATGATTCTATTGCCAATAATCAAGAACTAGACCAAACTAAAAGACAGGAATTTTTAAATTTAATTGTACCAACAAAAGATATTGTGGACTTAAGAAAAAGGGAATTGAAAGAAGATGATTTCCAGCTAGGTCATCTTGATGAAGCAAAACAAAAGCAATTAAAACATTTATTGTTAGAAAATTACCAAGTCTTTTCAAAATCTTTAAAGACACTCGGGCACACAGATAAAGTAATACCTGAAATTTCTTTTATTCATGATTATCCTATTCGCACTTTGCCATTTCCTGTGCCTCAAGCTCTTCAACAAGAGACACTTAAGCAATTGCATGAAATGGTCGAAGCAGGATTGATCGAAAGAAGTGCAACACAGTGGTCTTGCCCAATGCTTTTGGTTAAGAAAAAGAATACTAATGACCCCAAACAAAAACAAAAATTTAGATTAGCTTTAGACCTACGATTAATTAACAGCATTGTTAAACATTCGGCTTACCCGCTTCCTAAGATTCAAAATATTATTCTAAATTTATCTAATTATAAATTCTTTTCATCATATGATCTTCCTAGTGCTTTTTGGCAATTGAACCTCCCTGAAGAATACCAAGATAAGCTAGCGTTTACAACCCCTTGGGGAACTTTTAAAAATAAAACATTAGTTTTTGGCTTAAAAACAGCTTCTGCAACTTTTCAGGCCCTTATGGATTCAATAATGGAGGAAACTCGACTAGAGGGAATTTTCGCGTATCAAGATGACATAGTCATTGCAAGTAATTCTTTTGAGGAAACTGTAGAAAAACTAAAGGTTCTCATTTCTGTTTTAACTAAATATAATATAACTCTTTCACCAAGTAAATGTAAATTTCACCTTCAAGAAATTGATTATTTAGGATTTAAAATATCAGAACAAAAAGTTTTACCAATTGAATCAAACATCATTAAAATTACATCTTTTCCTATTCCAAAAACTAAACGACAACTTAAGAAATTCATTGGTGTTTGTGGATATTATAGAAATTTAATACCATGTTATGCTAAGCAAATTCAACCGCTAATTGATTTGACCTCCCCTAAAGTTAAGTTTAAATGGACTCAAGAACATCAAAATGTTTTTAATTCTCTGCAAGAGATATTTTTCAATAAACCATTCATTAGACTCCCACAATGGGATAAAGATTTTATTTTAAATACAGATGGTTCAAATTTTGCTATTTCTGGTGTACTTTTACAGGAATTTGATGGTAAACTGTCTCCTGTGTCATATTTTTCCAAAACACTTAAAAATGCAGAAAGAAAGTACCCTGCTATCAAAATAGAATTAATGGCTATAGTAAAATCAGTTTTGGCTTTTAAACATTATCTGTATAATAGACATTTTATTATTTTATCTGATAGTAAACCCCTTAAACATTATAAGAAAACTTCTTCTCCCATGGACTTAACTACAAAATGGTTAATTCAGTTAAGCGAATATTCTTTTACTTTTAAGCACATTTCTGGAGTCAAAAATGTTTTGGCAGATTATTTTAGTAGATTAGAACAAGAACCTCCCCAACAGGACATATGTAGTAATCCTCAATTACTTCAAGTGAATGATGAAATATTTCCTTTTATTGAAAACTCTAATGATGATGAACAAAATTATATAAATAATACCAATGTAAACAAAGACCCCCTTTTGGAAATTTCTAATCAAACATTTTTAATTGAACAAAAATTGGATAAAAATATCAAGAAAATTTATAGCAATATTGAAAACAAACAATTCACTAAATCGAATCAACATTACTTTATTGATTCTGACACTAAATTATTAATGTATGTACATATGGAAAATGATAGAGAATTTCCTGTCATTGTTGTTCCTAAATCCTTAATATCTAAAGTTCTTGCAATAATTCATCTTCCACATTTTGGAATTAAGAAAACTTACCAATTTTTAAAATGTAGATATTTTTGGTATGGTATGTATTCAGATACAGAAAATTTTGTTAAATCTTGCCCCAAATGTATGGAAAATAAACATCATAGAATACCTCACGCTCCTTTACAAAATAATTTTATTCCCAAAAGACCATCTGAATTTGTTTCTTTAGACATAGTAGGACCTTTTTCTAATCAACAATATATTTTAACTCTTATTGATCATTTCAGCAAACATTTAGAACTTTTTACATTAACAAAAATTACTACCGAAGCTGTCACTGATTGTCTTTTTGCATATATTTGCACTTATGGCAGACCTGATATGATCTTAACAGATTTAGGTACTCAATTTACATCAGAAATATTTGAATACTTTTCAAAGTCATTAGGAATTAAAATGAATCACACTACTTGTGCACATCCTGCCGCTAATTCTGTTAGTGAACGGATTAATACCAGCATAAAATCAACAATAAATTCTTTAATGAAAGATGGCATAAATTTTAAAAATGCAGCAAGAATTCATAAAAACTTGTATAATGGTGCTAAGCATAGCACAACTGGATTTTCACCTAATGTAATACATTTCGGTCGAAATTTGTCATTAATTTTTGATACTTATAATCCCGATATTCAAGTACAACAAATAGATAAAGGCCATTATTTGGATAAAATTCTTTCGGAATTAAATAAAATGTATGATAAAACTTATGAAAATATTGCAGACGCCCAATGTAAACAAAACAAAAGTAATAATGAAAAATCAAAACTCAGATGCTTAATACCTAATGATATTGTGTATATTAAATCAAGGAATAAATATAACAAAAAGTTTTCTGGTCCTTACAAGGTTATTAAAAAGCATACTGATGTAACATATTCAATTCAAATGTTAGATAATCATCATGGTAGGATTTTTAAAATACATATTGATAGATTATTATTAATGAATAAAAGAAAGGAACATTTAAATGATAACGATAATGTCTCTAGGAATAATGATAATTATAAATCTCATTACAATTTAAGGAATAGAATCGTTTAGAAAATTTTTTTGGTTTTGCGAATGAAAGATATATGATTTTTCGAGTCTTTCCTACTGTAAAGGCAGTAACATTTTGTTTACAAATATAAAGTAAAACATTTTTTTTCCATTCATATAAATATATTTTTATTTCAAGTGTATTTTCAATTTATATATTTACTATTTTTGCATTTCAAGTTATATATTTTTTTTAGTTTTCATATGTGATAATGAAAACAAAGACTTAAATAAGTTGCAATCACAGTAAAATTTTGGTGTAAAGATATTTTGTGCAGTTAAAATATGAAGAACTGTATGATTGATTAAAAGTTCAAGCAATATAAATATTTACATGAAAGAAATCGTTTACTCTAAGAACTCTTCAAAATTTTTATATTTCAATCTTTAACCCTTATGCACAATGGATGCTAACACAAAGCATTCTAGGATTAGTTGGTAAACAATGAATATTTTATAAGATATGGAATTCATAAATAATACTTGTATTTATATATTTAATTGAATTTCAACCACATGCTCACATTTAACAAGTACTATAGTGCAGTAAAAATAAATTTTGATATCTATATTGATTAAATTCTATCTCATTGTTGCTGTTGTTTTGCATGGAGGCATCTGTGCGGAATGATTTATGGTGATTTTCTTTACTTAGGCGCCAGGTAATTAAATTCATTAAGTGACGTAGAGATAAGATTTTTTTATTACAATGTAAATAAACATGAATAATAAATTCAATGGTAATATTTCTTTAAATTTAGAACAACTGTAAAGATTACATGGATTATAAGTTGTAATAATGTAACAACAATAATTTTTATTAACAATATTGGACATGTTACTCAGTCCTAAATTTTTTTAAACGTGAATTGAAATAAGATAATATATTTATACTTTCCTGTGCATAAGAAAAGGGTTATTTAATACAAGTAATACACACCAAAATACTACTTTTTGATTTAAATACTTTTACTGTGAAAAGCTAATGCAACTTTTAGTGAATGTTTTTAAATGAGCTATTTAATAATTGTTTAAAATAAAGATAAGAATTCTTTTTGCTGAGTATAAATATTTAGATGAACATAATAAAATGTTCAGATTTTTTTTCATGCTGAAATATATAAGTTTGAAATAATGGAGGCAAACAAAACTGAAGTAAATTATTTTTCTCAAGAAAAGGACTTGTAGGAAAAGGAAGAAATAATAATATTGTAAGTTTGCTCTTCTCTCTGAGTTGAGAGAAATTAAAAACATCCTGGCCAGGTCATGACAATGCTCAGCTAATGAAACATTTGAAATACTCAGCAAATTTTTCATGTATAGCTCAGAACATTTACATATGATATTTAGTAACTTGAGTGTTAAAAGTATATCTTAGAACTACAACTGTATGTTCTAAAATTTTTTTGAATAATAATTTTTCTTTGATCTTTAATTATACATAAGTGTATATTTCATATTTTGTTCCTTGAATATATTATGTTTCAATGCATAAAATTTTTTGTAACATGGGGGGAGATCCAATTTAAAAAAAAAAAAATATGTATATATTTTTTTTCTGTGTCCAGCGGGGATATATGTGATGCCAGAATTGGCATACACATATTTATTTTCTATCTTTTAAAATATCCTTCATTACTTAAGCTTATTTTTATTAATAGAATTACTTTTAAAATAAATCAAAAACTTAATCTTTTTAAGCGAACATAAAATATTTATTTCTTCTCTTCCAGATCAATGTAACGGATACTTTCTTTTTATTTCATTATTATGCAGACATATAAATTTACTGTCGCCTCTAATCGAAAACAAAAATCTATTTATAACTTTTGATTCTAATTTTCCAACGGCTAAATGTTTCGGTTGCATGGTTATAATAATTCACATAAATTTGTTGGCGACTCGTGATCGCCAAGGTGTTCTTTTTAACCCATGTGGATATGCTAGTTGGCTTTGTTTTTGGCTATGATATATTATGATAAATCGCCAAATTTTGGATCTCCTACCCATACTCTTTCTCTGTCCGTTGAGAATAAATATATTCACTTTGAATTTCTAAATTGGAAAGGCTGGGACCCCTTCGGGGAACTCCCAGTCTTAATTTTCTAACGGTCAGAAATGTTGTTCTGCCTTTATGATCTCTCAGTAGAGAGTATTATTCTTTTTTCATCCCTTTAAGGGATTTCTTATTTTATTGATGAAGTGGCCACTATAGAAATTTTAAGTTATGATTAATAAAACCTAAATTTTCATTCAATAATTTGCACATTATTTCCTGGAAACTCAACGTTATTGTTTTTATTCATTCAATATTGGCCAAAATGAACATTCATAATTCCACTATCAACGACACGCCTAATGAAGGAAGCAGCAAGCTTTCATCATTACAATGACGTCACTTACAGGTGTCTGATTTCGACATCTAATTATTGACAGAATTTGACTGTATGCATAGTTGAGAATATTTCCTTAAAATGTCAAATGTAAATGTTCATTTGCATGTCAAAACGTATGTGGATGGCGACGATATAATATGCGTTTTGATTTCAGACAAGTATGTTTGGCTTATGGTTTCTCAAATCCTAGATGGCTTTTTCGCAAAATTGTGTTTCTTATATTTGTAGACAGGGGAATTTTTTGCATTTCCAACTGCTTATTTAATTTAATTTTAAAGATATCTTTATTACTAATACTATTTTCCTTATATCCAAGATGATTTAATTAACTAAATAAACACGCAGCATTTCCCTATAAAAATAAAATAAACCTGCTCATATTCCTTTTAACCAACATTATTTAACACATTTAAAATTACAGGTTATGTAACTAAAAATTACTTCAAATTATTTTTTATAATTATTATTTTTCTTTATTTAAATTTTGTTACTTTTTAAAAACAATACAACCTATTTATTTCAAATTGTAGATTATCATATTCTTTCGTCTAACTATCCTAATTCAATTAAAATTAACTAAAGGTCTTATTAACACAGTAAAATTGGCTTTTGTAAGGGAACGGGAAAAAAATGGCTAAATAATATCATTTTGCCGTCTTAGAAAGGAAGGCAATGTCTCTTACCTTCTAATTGAAAATACGAGGCCTGTCTAAAAAGTATCCGACTTTAATTTTTCCCGCACTAAGTAATTATTCTAAAGCGACACTATCGTGCACGGTGGAAGGAGGAACCTTAATGCACATGCTTGAATTTTTTCACCGCGTTCGGTTGTGCCAGTCGCTGGCTGGTGGTCGCCAAGTAAGGTGCTGTTCGTAGTGTTCGTCGGATTTAGTTTTCTCGTAAGATGACTAAACAAATTGAGCAAAGATATTGCATCAAATTCTGTCAAAAGCTTGGTGATTCTCAAAGCCAAGCAATTCGTAAGATTCAGCAGGTGTTTGGAGAAGAAGCGATGGGTGTAACACAAATTAAGGAGTGGTTCATACGATTCAAAGATGGCCGCACATCAGCGGAGAGTGAGTAGCGTTGTGGCAGACCCCAAACAGCTCGGAGTGCAGCTAATGTTGAGAGGTTGCGAAATTTGGTGATGGCAGATCGTCGTTTGACAGTGTGGGAGATTGCAGAAGAGGTTGGAGTGAGTAGAGATTCTGCACAAGCAATTTTGCGTGAAGATTTAAACATGAACCGAGTAGCTGCGAAATTCATACCCAAGTTGTTGTCCCTGGAACAAAAAGACCTCCGTTTTGACGTTGCACAGGACCTTCTGGACACCGCCAACACTGATCCTGGGTTTCTGAATACCGTGAGAACTGGAGATGAGTCATGGGTGTACGGGTACGACCTAGAAACAAAAAGACAGTCGTCGCAATGGAAGCATCCCGATTCTCCAAAGCCGAAGAAAGCGCAACAGGTGCGAAGCAAAATCAAGGTGATGCTGACTGTTTTCTTTGATGTCCGTGGAATTGTGCATCGCGAATACGCACATTAAGGACAAACAGTGACAAAGGAGTACTATCAAGATGTTCTCCGGCGACTCCGTGAGGCAGTTCGGCGCAAAAGACCAGACTTGTGGAAGGCGAACAACTGGCACTTGCATCATGCAACGCCTCTGCACATTCATCCCAATTGATCCACACTTTCTTAGCCAAACATGGAATTACAACCATTCGCCAACCTCCCTACTCTTCAGACCTGGCTCCTTGCGACTTCTGGTTGTTTCCAAAATTGAAGACGCCGCTGAAAGGATCCCGTTTTGAGAGTAAAGAAGAGATAATGCGGAACGCGACGACGGAGCTGAACACCATTCCAAAAGAAGACTTCCAGAGAAGTTTCCACCAGTCGAAGGATCAGTGGGCTAAGTGTGTGGAAGCACAAGGGGCCTACTTTGAAGGGGATTAGGGTCCCAACTCCATCAGATATTTGAAATATTTTTTCTGGCCAAAGGTCGGATACTTTTCAGACAGGCCTCGTATATTCTTTTTGAATGAGACTGCGTGGTTAGTACACATTCTTAACATTATTTATACGGAACCAAAAAAGAGTTCAATGGAACTCTAATGTTGCAATCTTGAACCACAATATCAGTAATTTAAGCTACATTAAGGCGCAGATTTGTTGTGACCAAACTGTGTTAAGAAATGTCCGTTTTCTCCGGAATTTCACCGTATGTTTGACTGTTCAAAGCTGTTTTAATGACAAAACGGTTTTTTACTGTTTTTAACCCTAATGCCGATAGGATTTAAACAAATTTAAAATGTTAATTTTGAACTCCAATTCTTGCCAAACAGCTTTGCTGACAGTATAAAAGTATGGTTAAAACAATTTTTTTCCAATGCCCACCTAGAGAATGACCTTTCTTCAGAGAGGCATCTGAAGGGCAGTTTTATAGGACATATTGTCATAATTTCCAGTATATACTAGAATTTAGTGTGTTTCTGACTATGTGGTAGTTAAAAAAAAATCGATCATTTTTACCGAAGTCCTTTTGTAATTATTTTGGTAAATTTAACAATAAAATATTGTTTTATAATATGCGATGTAACTTGGTATATCTAGTAAAATTTAGTAATTTTATCATCTAGCATAAAGCATGGCATGGTAATGTTATCATCTGCAGTTTTCAAAACCGGAATTTCCGGTAAACAGTTACCATGCAAATGGAAAAACTACCAAATGACTGGTTCAAAAACCGTATATTTTGGTTTTATTAACTGGAATTATGGTTTTTTTTTAGTAGAAATGCCATTTACATACAGTACGGAAAATTTATCAGAATATTTTTAATCGTGCAAACTGAGCCATATTACATGACAAGTTTTGCCTCTTGCTTTTGGTTACACGACACCATTGTTCAACTTCTGGAATTAGATTCAATTTAACACTTTATTAAAATTATAAAAATTTTCAAGATCTTATAATTCAAAGAGCCGATATTGTGATACAACGTTAAACCAATTTTTCGAAATGTGTTAAAAGAGTTCTAAAATGCGCTGAAAGCAAGTGCTTACCATCTAATTACAGTTTATTTTATGAGAATTGTTTAACTCGAACATGATAGCTTAGCTTAATACTTAATCGCCATATCAGGGTAATTTGAACAATGGTTAACCTTAACAAACCGATATTGTGCCAATAAACGAATATTTCGAAAGCAAAATTTCAGAAGTTATTAACTGAAGCCAATAAGTTGAAGAAGTTTAGGTTGATAAGCTTTTAACCTACGAACATTAAAATATAGATTTTGTGTCTCTCAAGCTGACCTTCGTTTATCTGAATTGAACTCTAATGAATGTTCCTAATTTCCGGTTTTCAACGGCCAATGAATACCAACTCACAAAGGGAAGCAACAGATAAATAAATCGTGTATGAAATCACGCAACCGGACACACAAATAAAAAAAAGCCTTTTCCATCTGTGCTCTTCAAATTGAGTTGATTAATTACGCTTTCGTGTCTTTCTCACTTTCACTAACGCTGTCCAGGAAACAGCAAGAGCTGACCATCGTCTGATTTGAATGCTGCCATGACGGTGAGAGGCTTAGAGCATGCCAAATGGCAGGGATTTGTTTATTTTGCAAAAATTTAACAAGTAGAAATCAGTTCGAAATTCATAAAATGTTTTTTTTTAATTTACTTATTTTATCTAAAATTTTGCAATCATCAATGTAATTTTTTGTCATCTACATTTATTAACGTAATTTTATGTCATCAACGCTGAGAAAAAAAGTATAGTCAAAACTACCAGAATACGGTAAAATTGACAGTATCTCTTGCTGTATGGGAACACCAAAAAGTTCAGTAATTTCTTCGGTTATTATTTTGGTTAAATATAGGTTTATAACAAGTCATAGAATTTGGTAAATATGATAAAACTTGGTAATTTTATCCTGATACCTTAGAGTAAGGCATAAAAACCATTAATTCGGTTAAATTTGCTCTTCAGTTTTGCATCTTTTTACTAAATATGTGGTAATAAGGAGAACCAGAACATTTTGAGAACCAGAATTTCCGATAAACCGTTACCATATAGACAGAAAAATTACCAGATGAATAGTTTAAATACCGTTTATTTTAGTTTTTATTACCAGAATTTTTGGCCATAGGTAGCGCCACTGGAAAATAAGAAGAAGCGCACCCCTCTTGCCTTAAGGGGGGTCAGGACCCTTTAACGCCTTAAACGATACAATGAAATACCATATTTTCGACACACTGTAACTATCTTTGAATTTATCCTAAAGCTATGAAATTTTTTTTATCATTTACTAGCACTATTATCAATATAATTAAATAGCTAAATTCAAAAAAAATCATTCATAAAAAAAATACAGACTTTTTTTAATATAGTGAAATTTTTTTATTTTCGAAAAAGTGAGTTTCATTGCGCGCAAAGCGTACGAGTCAAATATCATCAAAATAATGTCAAACTAATTTTAAATTAAAGTTATAATTACCCTAAACCTGTGTTACCTAATATAATTTTGATATACATATATTTTAATTTTCTAAAAATTAAAAAAGTTTAAGTTTTTCAAATTTCTATATTTTTGGCACATTACACAATTATTTAAAAAAATTTTAAGAGAGTAATGGTTTTTATAGTAGGTACCAGTTGTAGCAAACCATATCATAAAACTTTTCCTAAAGTTTCGTACAATTCTATCAATTAGTTCTTTGTACGCAGTGCGCACAAGTTCAACATATCACATTTTGAGAAAAATGACTTTAAAGTTAAAAATTTGTTTTTTTCGAATACCACTCAATATATTTTTCTAAAAATGCCTAAATAAATAAAATAAATCATTTTACAATACCTACATACAACTTAAACAGTAATACATTAACTAAATTTGACTTATAAACAAAAAAAAGTAACATTTCACAACGACTTGTCACATAACGAGCATCGAGTCAAATAGTAATCAACTTTTCAAACATTAGAAATGATTGATACAAAAACCAAACCAACCTAAATGATAGATTTTTGAGATTTATAAAAATCTAAAAGATGATGTTTTAAAATAAATTTTCAAAAGCAAACAAAAGATTTTCAAATTAGTAACTTTTAAAAAATTGTTTATAAAAATGACCACAAAGTTAAAATTTTGATTATTATAACAATATCCATTTTTATGTTTATCTAGAAATCCTAAGTAACCTCAAAGACATAGATATAAAGGAATAAATTTCTTACATTTTATTATTTTATAATAAAATCAATATTAAAAAAAACATTTAAAAATTAAAAGCCACCAGAAATATACATATCCCCCCCTTCACTTTTTTTCATTCTCTCATTTTCACAAATCTTTTTTTGTCGTTTCACTCTACGAGCTAC
The DNA here is from genome assembly GCF_982258835.1 of Parasteatoda tepidariorum. NCBI lineage: Eukaryota > Metazoa > Arthropoda > Arachnida > Araneae > Theridiidae > Parasteatoda > Parasteatoda tepidariorum. Next base: position 51,317,381 of record NC_141755.1, read on the forward strand.
AATAGACTGTTCACTAGCTCGCTTTTCAGCTTTTGTTACGCGGAGTTTATCTTGAGCATGAAAGTTTTGCTTTGCTTTTTTGTTGATTTGTAGCTCCAACAGTTTCATAATAGACATCAAAGACTTTTTTCCATCGTTAAAAACACAAACACCCATACATGCAGCTATTTCGGCAACATTTTTGCCAGCACTAGCAAATTTAGGGCAAAACTTCCATATGAGTGAGTTCAACGACTCATTTGGGTTTTGGGTCTTACCCCCCAAACATCTTTTCAAAAGAGACGGATGAGACAGATCCTTAAATATTGGCTTTATTGCCTCCATAACAACTTTAGCAACCAGCATTGGGTGCTTATACTCATGCACTTTGTTGTTATGCACAGCTTTATTATAGCTGCACCAACTATTTTCGCCTTTCGGACAAAACCAGTGCATCGGCTCTTTATCCGTGCTGCAAGTATGAGCCCATATGGCCCAAATCGCTGTTCGCATGTTGACTGAGTTATTGCTGTTTTGGCGAATTGCATTGCCATAATAACTTGTAATTCTATTTATTGTTACGTCTGTCAGTCTTCCCCGACCACCTATCGTCTTACCATCTGAAAGCCTTTTTTTGCCATATGAAGTTTTGAGTTTTCGCAAACGAGTGCCCATTCTCTTCTGTATGTGTCCCACACACTCCACTTTGGTTATCGAAACATCTTTTCCATATGGCTTTGCCTCACAAATAGCCTGGAAAGTTTTACAATCACCATCGCCAATGTATGTTTCATACTTGACGTCATATTTTTCTTCAGATCTTTGGAAAATCCTCTTCATGCCGTCAACCTCCATTTTTCCAGAAGAGCCGGCATGATTTTTCTGGCACACTGTTTTATGAGAAGATAGCCACTTATGATATCTCAAGCCAAACTTTGGACCCTTGTACGAAGCACAACCTTTGCAGAATGTCGACATTACTTCTATGTCAACAGCTTTTCCTGTCTCGCCGCCTACCAGGGTACATACGCCTATTAAAGACGTATGACCTCTGGTTTTCCAGGTGCCGTCTCCACTGACGGTTAGACTGTTTGGATTATCTGATAGACACTTTTCCTCGTTAACTGCCTGTTCCATGGATGACAAAGCAACTTCTTTTGATACTTCCAATATTTTAGAATTAATTTTATCATAAGATTTCTGAGTTATGGGCTTGGGCAAGCACATCACAGAACAAAATGTCTGCAGACTTGAAAGTCCACCACCAATGCACCGCATTGCAAAAACAGATCTTCTGTTTACTTCTGGAATGTTCTTATTCACTCCTATCAGTTTGCAGCTTTTAAAAACATCCCTTTTCTGACATGCTTGACATGTTATTTCAAAAGAAGACAACAATCCACACTGGGATTTCTCAGTCATTTTCAAGGAAGCATGACAAATTCCACAAGCAGCTACATTATTGAAAAAACTTATCAAGGAAGCAACATCAATAAGGCGATAACCATCAAAAGTCTCTTTAGTTTCAGTTTCGATATCCTTGAAACTGGAACATGACATCGAAAGCTTTTTCTTAGAAGCACTTTTAAAATCCTCTTTTTCAATAAAAACATTGCAACTGCCCACATTTACACTTTGCCGAAATTGATTTCCACGAAATCTTCTCTTTTTTGGTCTCTGACCAGATCTACGAGGATTATTCATGATTATTTATAATAAATAAATCAAACCGAAACTAGATTTTTGACTAAAATGAAAGCTAATAGACGAATGTACAAATATTAATCTAAGATTAAAAAACGCATGCAATTCGAATATAAACAAATAAAATCTGCAAAGGGTTGGAGCAGAGTTGAGTTGTAGACACTTTAAATCTCAGATTATTATTAGAAACTATAAGATAAGCCCGAAATGAAGCAATTCGCGACCACGCCCACTAAAGCAATTGTTGGTGAGTGACTTGTCTTCTAACCCTTATAACTTTTGAACCAATTGAAAGATTTCGAAATGTAAGATATGAAAATGCGCAGAATAATGCAAGGAATAAAAAAAAATGATTCTTGAAAAATCGATTTTTTGAGAGTTTTAAGGGTCCTGACCCCCCTTAATGGCATACGACAAAAACAACAAACATGAATTAAATTACGAAAATTCAAGCAAGGGAATTAAAAATCGATTTAGTTCTATCTATTGGGTATTTAAGAAGCCTAAATTCAAGTTGTTCTTATTTTCTAAGTTATGAAATATTTGATTTATTAATGTAAAAAAAAATAGTCAGTTGATGCTTTTAACTATTTTGGATTTTAATTAAATGTATTTGTTTTGTGCATTTTTTATCATTATTTTCCTTTTCTAGAACTCTACTCTTAAAAAATTTACTCCTAATGAATTCCTAGATATATCTTTGATTTATTTGTTTTAATTTTCATAAAATATGTTAAGACTTCCTCTGTATTTTTGTACCATTCCCAAACTGCAAACTTCTGTATCATTCCCAAACTATGTAAAACTTTTTTAATTTTTAAAATAGTTTTTAACACACGGAAAAAAATAATTTTAAAATTACCATACGAAGCTAAAATAACATTTAAAAAAAATTATTCAATAAAATTAAAATATTCGGTGTATAGAAACTTTTCCACTTTTCCATTCACTTGGTAACAGTTTATAAGGAATTCTGGTATTCAAAATCTTTGTTCTTATTACCACGCAATTAGTAAATTTGCATAATTAGTAAAAAATACACCAAATTTTACCTCATTTACCAAATTTTACTGCGCATTATAAAACCATATTTATAGTTAATTTTACCAAAATCTTTAATTCGGGGATTCCCATGGTGCCAGAAACACGGTTAATTTTACCATATTTTGGTAGTTTTAACCATAATTTTTATATCAGTGCATGTCGAAACGGTTTCAAATAATGCTTTAATGCCAACCTTATCAATCACAATCTTAAGCATTTTTTCTTCTTCTTTTTTTTTCTTCTTTTTTCGTAAAACGTATTTTGCATTTAATTTATTCTAAAACATAATATTTAAAAAGGAATTAGTTCAACTTGAAGATATCGATTAAAAAAATTTATTCCTTCAATGTAACCCACATACTTATCACAAAATATTCTTTCATCTAAAGATCCTAACCTATGATTTTATTCGATTAGTAATCCGATTTCGCTAATAAATCAAAGATTAGCTTCGTTTGTTGACTCGCTGATAATCTCAAGTGATTTAGATATTGTTTTCTGCCCATTTACAACAACGGAAACAATTTACAACAGAACAGATACGCATCTATTAATTTACTTCTTTTTTAAAAAAGATTACAATTGAAAGTAACATTTAAAAAAAAAAACGTATCGTATTAGGGTTGATGTTTAAATCTCTTTTAAATGTTAGCAAATTCCTGAAATAATTATTTCGCCTGCCTAATCAGGCGGATAATCAATATGATACAGGAAGACAACAGAAATCCATGCTCTCAGTCAAATCATCGTTGAATTAAAATATTGGTACCCAGAACCATAAAATGATGCAAATGGTGCAGATCTGTTTAATTGTCGTGTTTCAGTTCAAATTGAACTACTGTATCGTATTCTCAAGTTTAGGAAATATTGTTCATCTTAAGACCAATTTATCTCAATTTGAATTGGAGTTGAAAATGTGAATTTTTTGAAAGCAAATTTAAAAGACATTATAGTTTAACATATTCCGAAATATATAACAGTGTATTGTTTTTTCATAGAAAAGCTTAATTTCCAAACAATAAAAATTTACCCTTAGATCAGGAGTTTAGTTTTTGAAATTTTAAACTGATTTTGTACGTGTCACGTGTAATTTTTTTTCCTTAATGCTCATTACTTTAAGCATGACTTGATGGTACTTGGGGGGGGGGGGTTCAGTTGATTTCTTTTTCGTAGGGATAAAAGGAACAGATGGATCAGAGAGAGAGAGAACTAACATTCATGCTCGAAACGGGATTCGAACCCGATATTTTCCTCGTATATGGCCAACTCCTTGACAGCCATACAAGTCGTTCGACGACGAATTTTTATGTCTATGATTTATATTTTTCAAAAGTTAATTATATTGCTTTAAATGTAAAATTTTAAAGAAAAAAGGCCATGATAGTTGAAAATTAAATTAAAATTTTGCAATATTTTCTCTTATATTGCAATAATAAAATTAGTTATTATTGTAAATTTCTTAAGCATTTAGCATAGCCTTAAGAAATTTAGTAAAGTCAAGTTTTGCTCTATTTTGAACACTGTTAATAACACTGAAAAACTATCTTGTACTTTGAGTTTAAAATCGTTCAAATTTTGTTCATGAAATTTAGATAAAGTTTTAGGAAAATTCCATTAATTACTAGATAGGAATATAATTTAGTTCTTAAAATATAATATCAATTACAGAAATAAATGTTATTACTTTGCATTCATTTTTTTCTTAATTTCTCAAGCTATTAACGTTGTCCAAAAGCTTTCCAACCCTACTTAAATTTCAATAAGGTGTTCAGAATAGATATGAATACATGGAAATAGATATGATGCACCGAGTGTGGTCCAGTCAAATATGAATTTTAGTAAAGTATTCCGACTACAGCCAGTTGAGTGCTCAGAGGTCATGGAGTATAAGGCTCCACAATTTCATGACCAATAATCTGATGGCAGCAATGTGATCAGAATTGCACTTAGCACCTTTACTTCCCAGACAAGCTGGTATCCATCGCTCAGAAGCTGGGTGGGCTAAGCCACCACCGAGAATGGAACCCCACTCTTAAGGTTGTCTTCCTGTAGTTTGAAATTTCACGATGATTACATAAATATTTTCTTGAAATCTGTTAAAATAAGATCGATAAAATAATTATTTTCAGTTGAAATGGGTTTTATAATACATCGTGTAAAACGCTTGTAAAGTTTTAGTGACATAGTGACAAGCCTTCAATTATTCTAAATGTTACATTTTTACATCAATCTGCTGTATAGTAATTTTTCCAGATAGTACTTCAGAAGTTTACAAGGAATTTCCATTAAATAAGCACGCGTGGCACAGAATTTGTTTACCTATTTAAAAATTGAAGTGGTTCTTACCAAAGATGTTCTTTTGAGTAATTTGCAAAGCTGCTCAATCGCCCTAAAAATGTCATGCATTTATCATTATTGGTTTCATTTTCTCAATTTAAAATATTATGATTTAACTCAAAAATGCTAGTTAAGCCTATGCGCATTAGATTTCGTCTTTTTTTTATTTCTTAAGAGAAAAACACTATTTGATTTGCAATTATGGACTTTTTTAATTTAAATAGAATATAGATTTTAGCAATTTTTAGAATAGTTTCTTAGCTGGATAACAAACTATTTATAATATATGCAATACATCAATTTTATAGACAAATATTTATCCACTACATCAATTTTGTTGACAAATTTCAGTGGTTAAGGAAGTTTGAAAAACATAATAGGCTAAAAGTAAAATTTTTGTAATTTTGCGTGTACTGTATGAATAAAATACTACAACATATTATAGCAAATAAGAGAAGTGTTAAGGATATAACATTATAAATAGTGATGAAATCAATAATTATGCGATATAGGGGTAAAAAAAAGACTAAACATTAAAAGACTTCGAATTATTTATCACTTTTAATCTGACGTATTTTGACAAGCGAGTAATATCTTTCACTTTGATTGTGTGGAAGCGGCCTGAATTAGCACTATGTCAACAGTTTGCGTTCTTACAAACAATATAAACCTTTCATCAACGTCTTTTTGTAAAACTTCTAACCGAAAATCTCTTTTCCTTCATTGTTCGTAAGCCGTAATCCAAAGAATTACACCCGATCCCATTTATCTCACAAAATTATCGGATCCATCTCCATTTTGTTCTCTGAATCGATGAACCGAGAAATGAACTATAATCGTGAAAGATTAAAATTAGTAACAGACGCATGAATACCTTTTTATTGTCGTAATGATATAAACATATCAATAAACACAGAGTATGTAATTGCATAACGTACGTTAAAATTTTCCCAATAAGTCAATCAATTGTTTTGATACATTTTACGACAGCTTACTCATAGTTATAAATAAAATTTACATTTTACTCGTTTTCTTTTTAATTTATTAGATTTTAAAAATAAAAAAGTGAATTCCTTTCTTTCCTCAAATTTACTTATTCTTATTTTAAGTGGGTAGAATTGATTGTTTTGATACATTTTACGATAGCTTACTCATAGTTATATATAAAATTTAAATTTTACTCGTTTATATTTTATAATTTATTAGATTTTATAAATAAGAAAGTTTAATCCCTTCTTTTCTCAAATTTACTTATTCTTATTTTAAGTGGGCAGAAATGATTGTTTTGATACATTTTGCGATAGCTTACTCATAGTTATAAATAAAATTTAAATTTTACACGTTTTCTTTTTAATTTATTAGATTTTAAAAATAAAAAAGTGAATTCCTTTCTTTTCTCAAATTTACTTATTCTTATTTTAAGTGGGCAGAATTGATTGTTTTGATACATTTTACGATAGCTTACTCATAGTTATAAATAAAATTTAAATTATACTCGTTTACTTTTTAATTTATTATATGTAATAAATAAAAAAGTAAATTCCTTTCTTTTCTCAAATTTACTTATTCTTATTTTAAGTGGGCAGAATCGATTGTTTTGATACATTTTACGATAGCTTACTCATATCTATAAATAAAATTTAAATTTTACTCGTTCACTTTTTAATTTACTACATTTTATAAATAAAAAAGTCAATTCCTTTATTTTCTCAAATTTACTTATTCTTATTTTAAGTGGGCAGAATCGATTGTTTTGATACATTTTACGATAGCTTACTCATAGTTATAAATGAAATTTAAATTATACTCGTTTACTTTTTAATTTATTATATGTAATAAATAAAAAAGTAAATTCCTTTCTTTTCTCAAATTTACTTATTCTTATTTTAAGTGGGCAGAATCGATTGTTTTGATACATTTTACAACAGCTTACTCATATCTATAAATAAAATTTAAATTTTACTCGTTCACTTTTTAATTTATTATATTTTATAAATAAAAAAGTAAATTCCTTTCTTTTCTCAAATTTACTTATTTTAAGTGGGCAGAATCGATTGTTTTGATACATTTTACGATAGCTTACTCATAGTTATAAATAAAATTTAAATTTTACTCATTTACTTTTTACTTTATTACATTTTATAAATAAAAAAGTGAATTCCTTTCTTTTCTCAAATTTACTTATTCTTATTTTAAGTGGGCAGAATCGATTGTTTTGATACATTTTACTATAAATTACTCATAGCTATAAATGAAATTTATATATTACTCGTTTATTTTTTTTTATTTATTATATTTTATAAAATAGAAAAAGTAAATTATTTTACTTTCTCAAATTTAAATATTCTTATTTTTAAGTGAGCAGAACTATGAACTATTGAAATACATATTGTTTTGACTTATACCGCATAATTTTAAGAGATAAATAAAATTTAAAAAATTTATAAGTCAAAGGAAATTTCTGAAAAAAGTAAAAATATTTCTGGTGTGTAAGGATATATGACTTCAAATATATTTCGCAAGCCGAGTTTGATATCAACTGAAGCTCATAATTTTACTTTATAAATATTTTAATTCTATAGAGGTAGTTTTAAATCACTATATCTTAGTCAAAAACATCCAAAACTGCCAATGAAAAAATCCAAAAGTAAACCAGTAAGATTAAGATATCCCTAACATTCGCATTTTTAAGATGAAAATATAAGAAATCTTGCTGTACATACATTTATGAGTTAAAACTATTTTAGTGCTTCATAGTTTATGAAAATGCTAAAATTTAAAAAAAAAAAAAGCTTTCCCGAAGATGCGGGATTATAAGAGGATTTGTAGAAAAATAATTATTTCCTCTTTACTTTTATATATTATTTTTTAACAAAATAAGCCATGTCAAAATACTTTTTGGGTAATAAAACTAAGTTGTTTTTTATTTACATTCAAAAAAATATATATATAGTCATTCTGATTTTTAATACTCCTTTTGCTTAAACGTTAGAGAACAACAGACCTTAACCTATCAACTCTTTGTAGCAAACGGGACAACGGTGTCTCTTTTTCGATATTTTTTTCAGACACTCTAATTACAAGCAAAAATAAAGTTTGGTACTTTTTTATTATAAAATAGAGTGTAATTGTTACTAAAAACACCTGTTAGATTATCGGAATTATATTTCTACAAAAATAAAAATCTGGAAAAGTAGTTGGATTTTTTTTTTCAATCAATGGATTTATTTTTTTTCAATTCAAAAATTTATCGATAATTGATTTTATAAATTAAAGAACTTTTATTTATGAATAACTGTTTCTCTTAGACATGAATAACTGCAAACAAGGGAAAATTTGAAAAATTATTGTTTGGAAGTGAGCCGTGTTTGGAAGATTTCACCTGTAAACACAGAAAAAGACGCTTGCGTTCCATGCTGTATTTCATAACTATAAACTATTGAAGTTCTAAATATAATATTTTTCACTTATTTCGACCTTAATTATTACAAAAAAAATTAAAGAAGTATGATAAATATTTTTTATCAAAATTCTACGTCAAAAAGTTAATAAGATATCAGTTGATAAAAAAATTGCAGTTATACATTACCACATAAAAATATTTCGTATAACAAAAATATCATTAATTATCAGATGAGAAAATCTGATTTTTGTCATATTAGATAGTCACTCCAAGTTATATTTATTAATATTAACCTCATAAAATGTTGTTTTTTTTCATGAGAAATGAAAAGTACTTTTTTATGTTTTGAGTTGACCTCAAAAGACAATTACTACTTCATGCCTTGATTTGGATTTAGTCCTTATATCAACTAATTATTCGTTTAAATCAGATTCCCAAGCCTTTTCCCAGTGCAAAATGTTATTTACTTACATTAAAATATTATGAAATGAATAGTTTCAGAATTCTCAGTTAAATTTAACATTTCAAGGTGATAACAATTCTGCGCACAGCTGGAACAGGTTAAGTACATACAACGCATGAAAACAAGAACAGGAAGAAAAAAGAATAGTTCGATTAACGGTTCTTTGAAGAAGAACAGCCTTTTCATAAATAAGAAACAAATTCAAGGATGATATTTTGGAATGTATCAGAACACTTAAGTACACAAGGTCATATTAAAATAATGTCTTTGGAACTTAAATTGAATAAGAACAGGAATAAAATTAGATATAATGGCGTTTGATTGATAACGGAATTTTAAATTGTGTCATAATACAGACAGGTATAGAAAAATTACGCAAATAATTAAAAAATAACAATAAAAAGGTGCTATTTTTTCTCTGTCAGTGTTTTAAAGCCAACGTTATTTTTTTAAACATTGGCTGAATTGCTTAAACAGTTTATATATTTTTTATATATTTAAAATATTTGTCTTTTTTAAAACAGGTCAGTTATTTTCATTAAAATTTCATTATTCGAAACATTAATTGATAGAATTATTTTAATAATTTAAGCATCGATTCGGAGTTTAAGAAACTAATATCAACTATATTTATTGAAACTAATATTGGCTAAAACTTTAAGTGACTCAAATTTTTAACCGTTGATCGGACTAAATTTTGGCGGCCATATTTTCCTCACTGTGGCTATACCTTCTATACATTAAATTTCATAAATCTAAAATTTGTATCCCTCAAAAAAGAAAAGGAACGTTACTTTGGATTAGTTTTTAAAGTTTTTGCAACTTTAAATAATGCCTACACTAATTAACTGAGCATTTTTAAGACTGACCCCTTAAGCCAATAAGATTGCATCCTAATGCGTGAAAGTGCGATTATTTTCCCAGAAACTATGTAGCTTTTTTCCCCATTGTTCATTGAATGGTTTTGCAATAATTAAAAATTATGGTAGAGACTGTGACTTCCCAGATATTTACACTATTATCCCAAATATTTACACTATTCTATTGAATTTAGGAAACTTAGTCAGACATTTGGAAATTTAGACAATTATCTAAGATGCCGAATGTGTTTTAGGTAGAACTACACTAATAAAAAAAGTATGGTAAAAACCACCAGAATATGGTAAAATTTACCGAGTTTATGGGTGCACCAAAGCGTAAGGGGAAAAGTGGTAAAAAGTATTTAGGAAAAGTGGTCATTTATACTGAAGGGCTTTGATAACGATTTTGAGAAAATTAACAATAAAATATTGTTTTATAATGTGTGTTAAAATTTGATAAATGTGGTACAATTTGATAATTTTATCACGATACCTTAAAGCATGGCATAAAAATCATTTATTCAGTTACATTTACTTTTCAGTTTCGCATTTTTACTAATTGCGTAGTGATAAAAGCTAAAATTTTGTAAACCAGTATTTCCGGTAAACCGTTAATACATAACAGAAAATTTTTTGAAATGAATCTTTTAAATACAGTATATTTTGATTTTATTAACCAGATTTATGATTTTCATTTTTCAGAAATCTCTTAATAATACAGTACCACAATTTTATTAGAATTTTTTTTCCTTGCATAAATCCATTCTGATGAAAACAACTCAAAGTCAGTTTATCGTCTAGACTTAAGATGCAAACTTAAACAAAAAACATCATTGTTTGTTTATTTAAAATAGTTTAACCATTCATACTTAGTAAATTTGTTTTTACAAATAATTGTATCAGTAGAGATCATTTTTAATGACGCTAAATTTTATTTATTGAACTAGTTTTCGTGACGCCCACGGAAGTGGCACTTCTGCACCAAGAAAATGACACTGAGTAAAATTAAACTCACATGCGAAAAAAATCATGCACCTTCGATAACATTTTGAAGTCAATGAAGGTAACCCCTAAAAACGACCAACCTCCATTAACGGCCATTTTACTGAGGAACAGAGAATGGTTGCTCGAGAGGTTTCACTGTCTCGTAATTTTTTGTTCCGTAAAATGACCCTGTAAAAATGGATTTTCGGTTAAAGGTACCGACAATCTGCGTGCCGGTACTTTTTACCGTAATTTGATCCGGAATTTTTTACAGTGTACACTACAGTGTTCCATGCGGCGGCGATTTGAAGCATATATTACGTTTGGTGGCCGTTTTCCCTAGAACTTGAAGGAGCACGTTAATTTAATAAAATACCATTTACCCGCCTCTAGTAATGAAAATTAACCGGTAAACTTTTTAAAAAATTCGAAAAAGAAAAAAAAATTCTTTTTATTGAAATACAAAAAAAAATCTATCTACATTTATTCACTTATGAATTTCAAATTACTAATTAAAGTGTCATTCAAAGTGAATAAAGCATAAATCAAATGCTCCATTCACGTTGTTTTAGACTTACAACGCACAATGTACGCAATACTAAGTACACCCTTCCTTTTGAAAAAAAATCAATGATTTCTAAGAGTTTCGAAGAAAGGAATTTATTTGAGGTCTTAATTTCCAAGATCACATTTTTTTTTAAAATATTTCTATCTTATGAATCAGTACATGCGAACTGATGTGTATTGCGATTATTGTGCTTCAAGCGTTTCCTCGTATTTTGAGTTGGGTCCAGACGTAAAATGTCGCTTATAGTACCAATAAATACGGAATCCAAAAAGCAAACAAAAAATACCTAGAACACATTTCCATCACACAATAAAAATAAGATTAAAATAAACACCAATCCAAGCTTTGAAAAAAATCAGTTTCAAAATCGAACTCCTATAAATAAAATTTTATGTTGTATATCCTGAAAAAAAAAATTCGAACAAATTAGGGAGGGTGCAGAGAAGCTCTAAGAGAATAGTTTCGATTTAGATAGTTTGTTCTGCTTCGCTCGGTTGGCCACGTTCTACATCCTGCGCGTTCTACTACAAAAGGAGGTCGCGATGAGATCAAGGTTGCAAGCGACAGTTTTTTTTATGCATTATTATTTATTTAATGCTTTCTTAAAAAAACTATTTTTGATGAAGTCTTTTTTTTCCTAGGAACAAACTTGGAAGAACCGGAAGAAATAAAACTTTTCGTATAATTTAGGTTTTAAATTGATTCGTCATTTATCGATTTCATTTGTCGTTTGAATAATTCAAATGTCTTTTAAATAAAAAAATATTTTTAAAAATAATATAACACGTAAACAGCAATAAATTTGTTCATGAAAAAATAAAATCGCAAACTATATTTAACGATAGTAAGTTTATTCACATAATATTTCAATCGAATAACCAGCAATTATAGTTTGCTGAACGAAAACGTGACTATAATTAAAAAAGAAAATTCCAAAGATAATTATCTAGAATTTTATAGTTCCAGAAATCCTAGTTATGTTAACATCATCATCTAATCTTAATTACATACATTCTTAGAATCAAAACCGCAGTTCCATAAATATTAATGGAATACTAGGAAAAAGGCAAGATAGTTAGAATGTCGTCTGCATTTGGTTTGGCTTTAATAAGACTGTACAAGTGTCTTATAAAACTGTATATTGCTAAATCGAGATTCATGAGAGGTTATTTTGATTGATTATTTTGTAATAGAAGTGTAAACTAGCTCATTTGTGAAAATTCTAAACTTGACGCAACATTAATTGCCTTACTTGTTTTACTTTTGCAATTATATTGACTAATCATTATCAAAATTGAGAAATCACAGACAGCGTAAAAGTCAATTATTCTTTAAAGATAGTAGGACTAGTCAAAAATAAAAATAATAATTTTTTTCTTTCATGTTTTTTTTATATTTTAAAAAAATTTGTCATTTATAGTTTTTTTTCTCAATTATTTCAAACAAAATTTAAAATTTAAAAAAAAACTAAACAATAAACTCTACGGAAAATTGAGACAATCTTAATGATTAAAAATGCATTTATTTTTTCACGTTTTTATTCTAACTTTATCAGAGATTAAAAAGTGTTATAAAAAAGTGTAGTTCCAAGTTCATTTTTGTGTTTTAGTTATAAATTTGATATCAAAATAGCTCATTAAATAATGGAAAAACTGCAAACAATTACTACAAAAATACTTTCCCAAATTAAAACTATGAAATCAACACCACTTTTAATTTACAATCAATTCATTTTAACCACGTTTTATTGATTTACTTCAAGGTATTTAAATAAATATAATAAAAATGCTAGTTATTTACTTTTAAATCCATTCAAAACCAACTTTTAAAAACTTAAATATAAATTACATAGGAGTATTTAATCTAGGTAATCGAAATAGTCAATGCACTCCAACATTTGCTTTATTAAAAAATCAATTTGAACTTTAAAAATACATTCGCTGACTGTGAGCAAAGATCAGTAATAGGTTTCTAAACTTACAACTTCTTTTTCCTGGGATTTTATTAACATAACATTATTGCATTTTTTACAAGGGTCAGTATTAATTTTTTTTTATCGTTTCTATAAAAATAATCATTTTGTTACTTATACTAATTTGTTTAATCCCGTTTAGTCTGAATTTAGGTTGTCTAAAATTCACTTATTTTTTATTTTAATTTTTTAAAGAAAAAATATTTTATTATTTTTAGGAGGAAAACTGCCGTTATATAGTTTCCACAGCACTGCGGTATTAAAAAATAAACTATTTTAATAATAAAACATCACTAATGTTGCTTTGAAAAAAATTAACCAAATCATATAGTTAAGTAATGTATGCTTCGAAAAAGTGTACTAAATGTGTACTCATATGCTTCGGAAAAGGGTACTACAAAGTGAATAGACAGTTGTCACAATGTGTTTTGTGTTAAACGTTCATGTGGCGCAATTGGTTAAGGCATAGCTCACACTGCTGGTTGGAAAGGTGAAGGTAGTGAGTTAGATCATGGCTATAACAACTGGCAATAACAGCTGATAATAGCAACCGGCATGCATACGCAGCAAGGAGCACGTAAAATCTGCTGTCGTGACTGAAAGATATCTCGATGACTGTTTGGAGTAAGGGTACCAGCTCAGACGCTGTCCACGTTATCTGACTGGGTTTGAAATTGCATTCCTACCATAGCCGTTAAAAGAAAGAGTCCCAAAAAAAAAGAAACTATGTGCTTGGCCATCATTGGGTGGTGTGTGTGGGTTCAGAGTTCCCCGATTAGCTCCGAGATTATAAGAGACATCGGATAAAACATTTTCCCTACAGTTGCGAGACACACACGTGATCATGCAAAATACTCATCGATAATAAAAAAATATGAAATTCTGATCACGTAATCAAATTTTTAAAAAAATAAGTTAAAAAAAAGGGTGTGGTAGATATTTAAGTCTTACAACGTGATTTCATACTGGATATAAGAATGTTTGGAATTCCCATTAATTCAACAACGCTGTTTTCTGGTCCTAAGCGATTCTCAGTAAGAGACGGCAAGATTAAATTTTTCTCCCAGGAGATTCTCAGACATGTTCTATGCGGCTGACGTCTAGAGAACATAGGGCTCCAAGACTTTACTTACACCCAGTCAAAGTCCCGATCTCTCATGACATATCAGGCCATTAATCAAGAAGCTGTTCTCACCATCTCTACCATGATGATGAATCTCTTAAATATTAGAGTTCCGTGAAAACTGTGAAAAGTTTTTCCCTCGACGTAATACAAATGTATGTCAGTTTCACTCAGAGAGTGAGTCTCACACAAAGACTGACTTAGAGGCCAGTCCCAGTGTATCCCGGGTTTTCATTAATTTGATACCTAAATTTGAACGTTCTTTTAGTTTTGAACATCATTGCAATGGAACATCAACATATTTACTAAGGACCTCTCACTTGAGTGGTCCATTTCACTAATGTAAGGAATGCAGATGCATTAAAGGAGAACAGAACACTATTAAATGTAAGTTTACAGCACATTAAGACACACGCATGAACTAACACAAGTGGACTCAAGACTAACATGGATGTATAGCATTTGAAGAAGTCAATTCACTCGTGCATGTGACCCTCATGCTACAAAATAGTTTCCCTTTGTTACCCTGAAGTTGATCAGAGTGTGGTTAAATACTCAAGATTAACTAGTTTATCACCTAAGTCAACTAACGATGGATTTAATTAGTTAAGTCCATATTGCAAAAGTTGGAATGAAGTGTTTTAGGATTTGTTTAACAAATCATGGCGATACAAGTTACATCAAAATGAAATTCGATTAATTTAAGAAAAAGGAATTTATGCACTGTTAAAAATTCCTGTTTTTTTTACAGTCTTCATCTGTATATTTGACGATTTAAAGCTATTTTGTTGGCGAAATGGTTTTCTCTGTTTTTCAACCGAATAATAAACGGATTAAAACCATCAGTTCAAATTTTAGTTTTTGCCATGCAGTCTTGCTTAACGTACTACAATACTACCTTTTTTTTAAAATCGCTCTTATTTTTTTAGCAAAATTTCATGGTTTTGAACATCGTATAAACGAAACTGCGATTCGATTTTCTTGTCAAATTGATACTTTACCTATAGTACCTATAGATATTATGTATTTCCTTCAATAAAAATCTTTGGTAAAATTAAGGTGCCAGACAATTTTATACTGGTGGGCCACTTGTTTTTTCACTTTATCATCATCACAATATTATTTCAATAAGTATGACTTTTAAGATAAAAATAATTAAGATTTTTCTTCAGAGTTGAGCTGCGGTAGCTCAAGGAACAGAGCTCCCGACTTCCCCACGTTCGCATCCCAACGTCAACTGGTCATACGAATGCTACTGTCGATTCGCATTGACTACAATATTGACTACAATATTGACATAATCTTTTCATCGAATTTTTTTTTAATATAACAGTTCTTATTTGCTCAGAAAACAAGAGTCTGTTTGTAAAAAACTGAACTTTTCTATGAAATAAACTGTTTTATATTAACACCAGCTAACAGTTTTTTTTTTCTGAAAATGTAACAGATATTTTTTTTACAAGTGTATGTTAATTGCATATGTTGACGTATATAAAGCCATTTAATAATAAAATTAGTATTGCCTTAGAAATTTTCATTGAACAAGAATTTGCGCAAGTAAATGTTTGAAAAATTAAAATAGCTGGAAGGGGGAGAAACAAATAAAAATCAATTTAATTCTATTAATCAATCCTGTTAAAAAAATCAAAAAGAAATATTCCCGATTGTTGTACCAGCGAAAGTATTTCAGGACGCGTTTCATTTAGATAGTCAATATGTCTCTTTTTCATACTGACCAAGATTTAAAAACCTAAAAACCATTAAAAATTTTTAAAAAGTAATTGTGAATAAAATTATCCATTAATAATTCAAATAATTATATAAAGTGTCAATCTCATTTTAATGATAAAACTTCAAAGATTCAAGCGGAAATAACTATATTTGTAAAAAAAAATTTGCATTAAAAGTTATTATAACACACATTAAAAACTTGAATAAATATATGTTATTACAAAAAACCTTAACAAAAATATCAAATCATTAAAATGTATTTCATCTGTCTATATTCATTCAACAATAGCGACACATTTAATTCATCCGCGAAATTACTTTTCACTTCAATAAATCTAACTATTTCTCGATTTGATTTAGGTAAAAAACAATATGCACATTCTTATTACTTTTGTTTCAATCTGTTTTTTATTTATTTACTTAGATTTGTGGTTTTTCTAATTTAATTTTTTTATTAATTTTTTCAGTGAATAGCGGTTAGTAAAATAACAAAAACACTATTAAAAAATAATTTTGTTATTATATAAACTCGCAAAAATCCGGATAAACTTTTGTGAATTAAACAATAAATAGCCTAAAATTAAAAAAATATTTTTTTATTCCTTTTAACCACGATATGTTGCCGTGATTAATTTAATAATAATAATTGGAAGAAGTTTTTCCACCAAAATAATTATGTGACATCATTTGTATAAAAAACAAAACGAAGGTCGTGTTTTCTTTAAAAAATCCCTTTAACATATCTGAATTTAGTTGACGAAATCAATGATCAATAACATTTTTTAAATGAAGAAGTAAAAACCTTAAGCATTCTTTTGCCAATTAATTGTTACTTTAGCCTGAAAGATAATACATAATATAAATAGCAATGACGCGTAAAATTATAGAAACTAGTTCGAAAACATTTTCATAACATTTCTAGTATATTTTCGAACTTATTTAGTAATGTTAGCAAACATAATTAATAGCAAACTTTGTTAATTTGGATTTAAAATTTTCACTATAATTCCTAATTTTTTTAATAAGGAAATAGTTAAAAACTTTGCTTGCGAACTTATTCAAGAATTTAATTTTTTGCCAAAAATTAATAAAAACCTTAAATATTAAGATTCTTATTGCGTTAGAGCATTAAGAAAAAAAGTATGGTTAAAAACATGTGCTAAATGTTACAGCGTTTCTGGATCTATGGAAACGCCAAAAAGCTAGGTGATTTTAGTAAAACTAACTATAAAATATGATTTTATAATATGTGATAAAATGTAGTAAAATTCAATATCATTCTTTAATCAAGGTATTTTAAAACCTGCAAAAAAACTTTTTATTCGGTTAAATTTAGTTTTCAGTTTTGCATTTTTTTCTAAATGTGCTGTAACAAGAACTATAATTTTTAAAACCAAAATTATCGGTACCATATGAATGAAAAAATTACCAAAATAACGGTTGTTATATTGTGTATTTAATTTTATTAACCATGATTATGGAGGTTTTTTCTATATCAGAATTGCTATTAACATACAGTACGGTTTATTTACTAGAATGTTTTTCTCCGAGGATACGAATGTATACGAAATATTTCAATATATGATTTCAATGTCTAAAAATAAATAAAAATATCTCTGGGATCTTTTAAAGCTTCCTTCGTCAAGTAGAAGAAAAAAAACATTTGAATATTTCGAATTATAAAGAAATATTTTATGGAAGTTTATTGAAGTTTTTTTTTTGCACTATTTGATTATTTTGTGTGCATATTTATCTTTTAACCACATTGTATTCCACATTGTATTTAGCATAAAATTCAAAATTCAACCTAACAATATTCTTTCTAGCATTTAGTGAAAAGGCTTCCAGTTTTATTATTTATAATATTTTTTATCAATAATTACACCTAATATCATTTATCCGAAAAAACGAGATGGCTCGACAAAAAGAAAATTTTGTGACAATAAACAAAGGGAAAACTAAATTTCGTAACTATTTATTAAAAAAATGAGTTTTATAAAACTGTTCTAATTATTCATTGTACATAAAAGAATACAGAAAGTTAAAAAATAAATTTTGCTTTCTTCTGAGAATGCGAGTTTTTTCTTACATAAATAATTTCAATTTTGGCAAGAAGTAATCCACTTATATTGAAAAATATCTTGGCAAAATATTTGTATTTTAAAACAATAATTTTTAGTTCGATTTTCATTAAATGGTAAATATTTTGTTTTAATATGATGATTAAATGGTCATATATATAGAAAAATGTTGAGTCTTGTCTTGGATCGTATGCATGTACCTCGAACCAAAGTAAATATTTGCGCCACCTATTGGAGAAATTCCGCTTTTAGCATGTGTAGTTGATACTTGTAATGGTACTATATGCTGTGCTATACACCATTTCCGAGTTTTTAGGCATGTGCAAAAAACATTTTTTATTTTTTATTCTCTTGTTGTTGAGTAATTTTTTCATTCAATTAGATCGGAAAATGAAACCCTATACTAGACATTAGACTAGATATTACTTTAAATTAAAATTATGTGAAAGATGAAATAGAACTTTCATAACTTACAAACTAAGGCGAAATAAAATTTTATAAATTTTAAATATCTATAATAAATTTTATAACAGCTATTGATTATTTAAAGCATGAATTGCATTCAGATAATAATAAACAATTTTTAAAACACTTTTTCCTAGATTTTAACACAGTTCTTAGTTTAGAAACAGGGGAGATATTTTATTAAACTTTCTTATAATTTAAATCCTCTTATAATTCATAATTTTTTATGTAATATCATTTTTAATTATAATTTCAAGTTTAAACTAGTGTAAAAATAAAATTCCACCTTTTTGACAAACGGAAATTTAATATAAATGTCTTTTCATATAAATTGCCTTTTTTCTTGATGTTTACTTTTAAATATTGGTCAGTTAATTGATAAAGATGATGTTGAAACTTTAAAACTATATTTTCCACAATTTTAAGATAACAAAATTCCTTTAGCAGGCAAAAATAGTTATGTTAAAATGAAATTAAAGACTATCTTTTAAATATTTGTAAAATTTCTTTCAAATAAAAATTTTAAGTATCAGTAGGTAATAAATTAAATTAAATCACGTGTTAAGATGTGAACAGTATCTCAGTAATAAAAATATTACTTTTATCAGTAGTTAAGTTGTATCAAGTTTTAATTGTTTTACCTTTAATCATCAACAGTTAAGAAGGATTTAAAAATTTAATTTTAATAGCCATTATTAACAATGAATTTATGTTCGAAATATTTTAAAGGAGAGGGAAACTCTTTTGGAATGATTATCAACTTAGAAACATCAAAAAGTTTGCCCTAGTATTCTTTATTTACTTTAAAAATATATATAAACACAGTTAATAAACAAAACAATTTAAAATGAATGAAAAAATCACTACTACTATTTAAGGGAAAATATCTCAAATTAAAAATTTAGAAACATAAATCATCCATGTCTAGATCAATCACTACATATTGTATGATTATCTAAGAAGATTAAAAAAAAAACATGAAGTACTTATTAAAAAAATCTAAAGCAAAAAGCACCTTAAATGTAGTACCTTTAAAAAAATTTACCACGTTTGCTATAAATTAGAAAAATAATATATTATAAGTCATAAAAATAAAAAACATATACTATAAATTGGAAAAATACTGTGCACTTCTACAAGTGCCTATTCTTATTATAAACCATATAAAGCACTTATGACAATAAACCCTTTTAAAAATTTCATTTTTAAAAGAAAGTAAAACGCACCTCCACAAGAATATTATCCTTTAAGAGAATTCACACAATTGTATTCCACACTTCGAACAATATTATGCACATGTGATATAACATATTCTTGCGTTCAAGAAACACATTAGCATCCTTTGAAAACCGCTCATTAACCAGAAATGACATACCGTGTTACTCCTCCAAGACCGTTGACTGATCAAACGGGAACAAAACGATACAAGAACTAAGAAGAGCGCATGCGCCAGAATAGAGCGAGTGGAAAAGAAGAAAGCGCGTGTTTTTAGTTTCCCGTTCTTCTAAAGCATTTATAAGAGATTTGGTGATTTATGAAAAAACCTTCTGTTTGCATAGATGAATAACTTAGATTAAACAAAGTTTGTTATTAAAAATAAAATAAAAAATTCATTAATTGGAAGATCCGGAATAAGGTCCTAGTTTTTATTTATTTATTTATTTTTTTAATTTTATAAATATTTTTTTTTAAATTTTATATAGATTTTTTTTCAAAGTTAAAATAATTATTTATAAAAAAATACATTTTATGCAATATGTGAATATTTATTTCCTCATTTAAATCAATAAATCTCAATAATCTTTGGGAATATATATATATATTAAATTATCATTTTTTAAACAAACAATTTGTTTCCAAAAAAGTATTTTTTGTTAATAAAAAGTATTTTGTTTTATTATTTCATTAATTCTAGCAAATAAATAGTTTTGTTAAATAATTTCTATTATTAAATAGCTCTGTCCAGTTAAAATAGTTATTTCTATTTTATGATATTTTTAATAAAAACATGCTCATTATTCTTAAAATTTAATAGCAACGAGTAATATTTAATCAAAATTTATTTAATTTATTTATTTATTTATAACCCATTGGCAAAATGCGTCTTGATTTGGCTTTGATGGCGTCCACACACTTTTCAACTGCGTTCAAGAGTAATAGTAAACAGTGCGCATGCGTCGTCATTGCATGCGTAGCTATGGCGACCGCTGCTATTTTTCTTTTTATTTTATCTAGCAGGAATTTTTAATGTATTTACATAATAATAATTTAAAGTATTTTTATGTTATTTTTGTCATTTACATATGATTATTCGCCTGACGGTGATTTCAAAATAAATATGAATCTGCTGAAAAAGGATAAGTATTTTGTGACGTCCTGATGCACGTACATAGGCAGGATTTTAAAATCAATCCGACGACAAACATCAATTGTTGTGGCGTTTAACAGAGTCAATCCAGAAAGAAGAAGCATTTGACCAATGGGTGACCAGTGATCGTAATAAGGCGATCACAACTTTTTTGTTGATTTTGTTTTTGTATTCTTTTAATTAACTTCTTTCAATAAAAATTTTCATTTCATATCAATTCCGATGTTTTAAGTGCATGTCATTGATATTTTTGTTCTAATAAAATGTGCATATGGGTGTCAACTCTATTTGAATTAATATAATTGATCAAGTTTTTTTATTATTTATTTATTTATTTATTTATTTTATTTTATTTTATTTTATTTTATTTTATTTTATTTTATTTTATTTTATTTTATTTTATTTTATTTTATTTTTAAGAGATGTAAATGACTATTACGGTTACATACTATAAAAAATTTTACAAAAATATAAAATATTTCCACTGCAATAAATTAAAAATGCAAGAAATAAAAAAAGCGAAATTTAAGTTTACATAAAAGTTTAATAAGAATTTTATTTTAAATCCTTACATCTACTTACTATTTAAAAAATAAACAGTTAAACTATAAAATAAAAAATGGATCTTTTCTATTTTTTAGCTCCAAATAAATAACAAATATGATTTGATGTTATTAAATATTTTAATTTATGACTGTCTTCTCTTTCATTGTTTACAGACCCGTTATTCGCAAGCCCCTGAGATTTTGTTAAATTATTACTGTGGCGGAGGAGTTTGAAATGGCTAACATGTAAAAGTAACGAACAAATAATTTTACTTGATGACTCGAAAATCTTGATATATATATATATATATATATATATATATATATATATATATATATATATATATATATATATATATATATATATATATATATATATATATATATATATATATATATTTTTTTTTTTTTTTTTTTTTTTTTCTTGATCATGTATTTGCTCATACTTCAGATAATCTTTAACAACAAAAACTTACTGAATTCTGACATCATTTATAATTTATTAAATAAATATTTTAATGTATTATGCAAGTGTAACCATTTCAATGATAAATTTGAAGACGCGCTAAAAAATAACGATTTTGAGAAAAAAAATCACCCTTTCGATATTTGCTAAGAAATGAGTACGGATGTGTTGTGATTTTCTTTTCAGCTTTATATTAAAAAATACGATTAACTTTCTATAGTTATTTGATTAATGGACTAATTATATCTCTGTGAAACAGCTGTATGTGCATCCTTTACCTGGGTATGTATACATAATTTGAGATTATTTGAGATTACAGTAAAAAAGAAAGAAAAAATAATATCGTTTATTCCGAAATAGTACTGCAAAGGCAATTTATACAGATCATGTTTTAATTGGCTTTTGGCTGAGTATTACAAATGAATATGCTGTTTCATCAATAAAAAAAATATTTATTTATTTTAAACTTTCTACAGAATATATTTATTTTAGAATGCAACAGAAACTTATCTTAACATGATTTGTTACTAAAACTTTAAAACATTGAGCTAAACATTTAATTCTTTTGCTCATCTATCAGTCATAAATATCCTTTTAAGTTTCTTTTTTTTTTTTTTTTTTTTTGTCAAGACTTTGCATATATTTGTCTAAGAACCACACTGAAAAGAATTACGGTATAAAGTCCCAGCACTTTGGGTGTATCATCCGTAAAATCTTTTAATAGTTATTCTTTATTTTACCGTTTTGTCAGATTTCTTTACACTATTTATTAAAAATACAATAAACTATTGCAAGTAAATTGGATAACAATTCTATACAATACGTTATTTATTTCCCTCTTTACACGGAGAAAAAAATTCTGGTAAAATTACCGTAATGTAAGGCAACATCAATTCTGACAAAAATAATAAAACCAAAATTTATTTAAACCATTCATTTCGTTAGTTTCTACGTTCATGTTGTCACGGTTTACCGGAAATTCCGGTTTACACAATTGTTGTTCTTGTTAAACTGTCTAAGCTGTTTTCTTATAGGCATTAAATAGGATTTTTTTCTCTTTTTTTATTATAAAATAGTGACATAAATCTACAGAACATTAGTAATAATTTCAAATTAATATAATTAATTAATCTAAAGATTACAGTATAATGAATTTACTTATAATCACGATAATGTAAAGATTTTTTTAGATTTTAGATAAGGATTCATTCACTTTTTTAAAATTTATTAAATTTACACATTCAAACTAGCATTTATAATTTTAAATATTTTTTTAACGATGAAAAACATTAAGTGAGAAAAATAATAAAAATTAAAGACCATAAATATTTCTGTAATTTTCAAATGTAATAGAAAATATACATATCAGATTTTTTAATACTTTTAAATGCAAAAAAAAATAAAAATATGGGAAAAAAAACAATATTTATTATTATGGTTTGAAAAAACCACATTAAGAAAAACTGTAAAGCAAATATACAAAAAAATCAGCTTCAAACCCTACTCGAAAAACAAGGAACTGAAGAATACTATTTTCATTGAAGTTTTACAAAATTAGCAAGAAAAATATTAGATCTAACAAAATATATAGAGTCATTAATTATCCTTTTATTTTAAAACAGCAAATCTCTCATGAAACTTGTCTTATTTTAATAGCATTAAATTATTAACCAGTTTTCCGGAGACAGGGAAATTCAACTATTTTTTAGAAAATTTTATTTACTTAATTTAATATTTCTGTAAACGTCCATTTTGTTCATAGTGTTTAATTTGAATTTATTTTATAAACGGCATTGACCCAATTATGAGTTTACGGCTGTGAATGTTCAACTCTATAGCCTTGTAACTTTGAACTGAACCCAAAAAAACAAGGGAATTTCTCAATCAAATATTGAGACTTTTTGATAGAACTAACCCTCTTTGCGTTACATGGAGAGAGAAACCACGAAAATATCCCCCGGTTTGCTCGACGGCAAGGGGATTCTAAACTATGATTCATTTACCATTGATGATACTTTCTAAGTCAATATTGTGATCAATGTGAACCGTGAGCAGAATTCGTTCCAACCAGCCACCGCTAGAATTCGAACCTGGGTCACCTCATCTGGACGCAAGCGCTCTATCCCCTCAGTCATTCGAATATTGAATTTAAAAAAAATACAAAGAAAATAAATATAAAAAATGGCGACTTTTCGCTTGATTCCGGCTAACCAAAGTGTACCCATTAAAGTAACATTACATTAATATAACATAACATAATAATTAAATAACATGACAAAAAGGTATATTGAAAAAAAATTTGACATTTGAATAGAAAAAAAAAATTATTATTGTATAAATCAGCTATTGAATAAAACTCGATGAATAGTTCAAAAAAACTTATTAAAACATTGAATTGTGAGAAACATTTTAGGAATTTAACAAAAACGGATTCAAAATTTTAAGAATCGCCAGAATGTTTTTGAAAGACATCTTTTGTTCTCAACCGCAGTTTGAAGCAAAAAAATTAAACGTTTTTCTAAGAATCGATTATTTTTTAATATTTTCACCCAATCATAATATATATGCTCTAGAATTAAAAAGAAAATTATGTGTCTTTATTATGACACTTTCGTCTCATTTTTCCACTAAACTCCAAAATGATGTTAAGAAACTTGATTGGATTGGATGAAATGATGTTTGGAAACTTGATTGGTTTTTAAACGATTTCCTCTTTTTTGGCCTTTCTTTTATAAAATTTCTTTCATAATACGAGTTGGAGGAATTTTTTTTATAAAAACATACTAATGATACATTTAGGATCCATATAAAAATGCGAAATTGATTGCAGAAAGGTATAATTCTAATATTCAAACAATGTAAATTAAGGATTTTATTTAAATACTTTCTGAATGCATTTTTTTAGAAAAATTCATTGTTCGCTCCGAATAAAAAAAAAATTTGCCTAATTGAAAAATTATATTTTAGACATTTCTCAAATTATGCTTATATACGTGTATATGTATATACGTTCATACTTTTTTTAAAATAAAATTCAAACATGATCAATATCGGTTCAACACCTGAAATTTAATATAAGTATTTTAATTATATTCCTGCAAGATTGATGCAACCTTTAAAAAACATGTTAAATTGAAATGTATATGCGTTCTGTTGTGCAAAAAAAATTCATAATTATGGTTTAACTTTGCACCGTATTAAGGTTGCAATAACTTTGATCTATTTTATGATTAAGCACATTCAAATGTTTTCAACAGTTCTAATGTTTTTAACATTTTAATTTAGTTACAGAATAAATTTTAAAATTTCAATAATTTCATCAAAACTAAGAAAATGTTAAGACTAAATTTAAATGCAAAAGAATTATTATTAGTATCCATAATTTTTCCTAAGTATTTTATATTGATCAGCTAATTTCGAAACTGAGAATGAAGGAATTTTTTAGAATTAAACATTTTTTATGCAGTCTAGTTATTAAAAATATCAAAAAGAATAGTTAATTGCAGAACACGTTTACAAATTTTACTCACCTAATTGATTTTAATGATTTACTGGTGCCCAATCGAGGCATACAAAAAGTCCGATTACCTCTCAGCATACAGTACCCCATCCGCGACCACAGGCCGAATTGCTGAGTGGTCAGTAAGACCTCAACACTTCACACTTCCTCCACAAAATGGCAGTCACGACCTGTGGTGTTCCTGAAAGACACACCACCTCAAAAGCAACGAAACTAAAAAAACAAAAACTCGGAATACTCTTCACGCCGTGAATCTTCACACAAATCCACCAATGAATTGCCAATCGAAGTCAAATCGCATAGTTGCTGATCACAAACGCGGAAAACCAGAAAAAAATAGTGGGAAAAAATTTAAACCACAAAATAGGTAGAGTACAGACATTTGACACTTGAAGGCGTCATCTTTTTCTTTAATTTTTAATCCCTGAAATCCAAATTTGTCCATGTGTAACGGCATTATTTTGTAGAACTTGGGAAACTCTGACAGTAGAACTTTTTTTTTATTCCATCTCTAGATTCAATTCGTTGCTTAGTGACCGATTACAAATCAACAAAGATGATCGAATTTTCAAATAAAAAAAGCCTTTGGCGACGGTAGTAAGGCGCAAATTCTCATCAATGATGAAGATTATATGCATTAATGAATGCAGAGCTGTAGATCTTGACTTGCCCCGAGGGTTAGGTTTGAGGAAGACTTGTCACTCTCGATTTCTAATTAGCCTGATTGGGAATCAGAAATTGATAATAAAATGTTGGAACTGACACACTCTCTTTGTTTTTAAAGCTTGGAATGATTTTGCTTGATGGTAATGATAAAAATGGTTGAACGACTTGGTAATATAATCCTACAAGCTAATGTTAATTTGTCATGATTAAAATGAAACATCAAGCTTTAAATCTGACAAGACCTGATAAATTTTGGATGAATATTTTAAAAAGTGCTAAATTCGTATTTGTGACTAAATTATCTAATGAAACAAAACTGATTTCAGATAGCAAGAATAGACTGTTTAGTTGGAACATTTTTAATTTGTTTTACGGTAAACAGCTCTTTCAATTCAGAAGAAGAGCAACTACTGAGAAAAGGAAAATACAGAAAATGAGACAAGTTACATTCGAATCAGATTCTTTCTTTTTTTTTCCGTTTTTTCTAGTAACCTACCGATAATTATATGGATATAAATACCGTTTTTTAAGCCACTGACTATTATTTCGGATTATTTTTACTATTATCATTATTTTAGTTATATTATAATATTATATGTATCTATTTGTTAAATGTCTTTTTACTGAGCTTAATTACCTAATTTCCATCGATAAGAGTTTAGTTTTTTTTAAACTTTGCCATAAGAGACCAAAACTGCTGAAATAGCTTTGAGCAAAATTTTAGAAATTAAATAAACGATATAAATATGCTTTGTTTATTGTGATCTTGCAAAAAATAAAAAATAGCAAAGATTTGTTACTTGGTTTTACTAATTTTTTTTGCTTAGAAATTGTATTACCGATAAAATTAAGGAATATCTTACTAAACATTATTTTTGTATGAAACCGAATCCGATTTTTATTCAAAATGATTTCGATTAAAAAAACAATCAATATCAATTTGAAATAATATCATTAATAGCCATCAGTTTCGAAAATATTTTATCCCGTGGTTTATTAAAAGCTCTGGAAATTTATTTTATATAAAATGAAGCAAAGACATTGATTTACCAAGCAAAAAACAGATTCAATGCGTTTTTATTTCATTTTAAAAATATTTTCCGTCTAAAATTCGCAGAAGTCTTGATTTGTTTTACGTCTTAAGTATCTTCTTAAAGGATTTGAACTCTTAAGACAATGCATTTGCATTTGATTTTAGGTCAGAGTCTTTTACGAAATTATTCTAAACACAAAATATGAATTAAAATCTTTCACTAAACATTTCCTTTTCATCCGCAAAAGCCATCATGATTGCCGCCAATCAGATTTATCGCCAAAGGCCAAGTTTTGCACTTGCTTCAGTGAAAACTGTTCTCCTGGCCTTCATATATATGCAAATTTACTATAACAGTTTTCAGTAGGTTACTGCTTCATGGTTGGTTGGGTGGTCTTCCACCATATTAAGGAATTTTGGCTAAATTTGGAACGAATGGATCGAAAAAAATACTTTCGAAGAACGGAAAATTGCATCCTTTTTATTTGATTCCCGAAGTTGATAAGAAAATTGTGATTCATAACCACATATAGCCACAAATATTCCCATGCTTTTACAACCGGTAAACTTACAGTTCTATGTTGTTGAGTTCTAAGCAGTCGCACGCCAGAACAAGAACCTTTTAATCAGAAGCTTCTTTTTTTATTGTTAGCAAACACTTTAGGTGTTGTTATTAGAGCGAAATCAAGATCAACTAGAACTGTGAGAACGCCACTGTTATGTTGAGAAGCTGATTACTTCCTCCAAGTTGTTAAATGTGTGAGCGAATTTGCGTTATTTTGAGAGTGTAGTTTTGGCTATGTTTGATTATTGAGGACAAATTTAACATTCCCGTTTATGAAATTTAAATAAAGTTGACAATGAACTCATAAATTGAAAGTTATAAAATTTACATGTGATTTCTTTTACTGGAAACAAAAGCAAAAAAACACTATTCATTTTAAAACAATGCTGGCGATGCGCGAAATTTTAATATTTTTTTCAAAAAATTAGTTACTTAACGTTATAATAATTGCAATTTAAATAAAGCTGGCAATGAACTCATGAATTGAAAGTTATAAAATTTACATGTGATTTCGTTTACTGAAAACAAAAACAAAAAAAAAAACACTATTCATTTCAAAACAATGCTGGCGATGTGCGCAATTTTAATATTTTTTCAAAAAATTAGTTGCTTAACATTATAATAATTGTATTTTGCGTTAGCAAAAGCTGCGGCTATTCATTTCTTCAAAGTATTATATGAATTGCAAATCCATTTAATATCTATCCCAATTCACGCTACGCACTTCTGTACTCGGTTGTAAAAGTTTCTAGAGCAACTTTTAGAGTACACTTTCTGAATTCTCTTCAGTTCTGTGGTCGGGGCTTTGTTCTTAAGATCTTTAAAACCCTCTTCCATTAACAAATTTTTTAGTTTCGGAGGGTTATAAAAATAAATCATCCAGCATGCACATCGGTAAAAATTTTTGATCCTTATTTACTATTTCCTTATTTACTGTTAAGAAAATTTTGTAAGGGATCAAGGCTTAAAAATGTCAAAAGCGGTAAGACAATTCTAACATCAGAATTAAAAAAAAAATCTGAAAAAAAAAAGCGTTGAAACTTGCTTTAGAAAATTATGCAGCCGAATACAGAAGTGTATCGAGACAGATGGAGGTTACTTTGAAAAACAATAAATAGGTATGTAATAATTATTATATTTTTAAGAGTTCTCAGATCAATTCTGGAAGTAAACAGCACATCGTGTATTTAAGCAATACGTAATTGAAGTTTAGCACAAACATATCTTTAAAAATTAAATAGTACGACAGCGTAAATATGAAGCTATTAGATCTTTGTAAAGTTACAAACGATTTTTGATAGTATTAAAAAACAACACAAACACTATTTATTTTAAAATTATACCTGCAATAAACTGTATTAAAAACTCTGGTTTGATTACTTTTTTAAAATGACCCTCTAACTAACTTCAAGAAATTAACTAAATTGAAGCACAGAAAAAGCATTTCGTTAGAACTAATAGAACAATTACATATGTGTATATTTTTTACCAGAAATGGCATTAGCATACAGTACAGTAGTTTTGCCAGATTTTTTATTATTTTTTTATTTTTAGCATGTAATTAAATGAATCGTTTATAATTAAATGAAAGTCTCTTACTTGAAATAATTTAAATGATCTAAAAGAAAAGAAAACTTTTAAACAATGATAAAGTCATTTGAAATTTATATTTTTTAAAATTTTATATTGGTTAGGTCTTAGACTGATGTGCAGAAATTTCTTACAATATCTAATTGTTCGTAACCACATTTAAATTCCGGGAAACCATAAATACTAAAACAACTTGCAATTGTTGAAAAAAATCCTTTATTTCAGATAAAATTAATTTCAAAACCTTTTTATTATGAAATCTTTTAAGTGAGATTTTAATATAAATATCTTTCATAATAGCTTGTATCCGAGTTTTCTGAATTTAAATGTGGAAAATCTCTTTATTCTAAATAAATCTTTAAAATGATTTCACATATCTTAAGAAGTTCGTGTTTTAAGACAAGTTTTAAATACGACTCTTTTGAAAATCGGATTCTCAGGAACTATTCGATCGATTTCACTCAATTTTTTTTTATTTTGTCATGTAAAATTATGTTTCTTAAAATGATGTAAAAAATTATATTCCTTTCAATTCAAAATTCTCTGGGATTATTATTAATTAAAATAATAAAAAGTAATAAATATTTATTAAAAGTCATTAATTTGGTGATAATGAATATCATAATAGATAAATGAATTTTATAATTGTGTGCAAACATTTTTTCGAGATATGACGAAATAAGCAAAAACTAAAATTAACATTAAGAGGTACAAACTTTGGACCTCTCTCCTGACAGAAATATGGGAACCATATTTCCAAGATTACGGCTACTCCCTATATTTTCAGAGTCAGAAATACGTATCCGTTGAACCCCCCCCCCCCGTAAAAACTTC
Source organism: Parasteatoda tepidariorum (assembly GCF_982258835.1). NCBI lineage: Eukaryota > Metazoa > Arthropoda > Arachnida > Araneae > Theridiidae > Parasteatoda > Parasteatoda tepidariorum. The sequence goes on from NC_141755.1 coordinate 51,347,682, forward strand.
TTTAATTGGTTAATTATTAAAACTTTTAAATGAAAAGTTGCTGCGGTTACCAAAGTTAGTATTTAATTGCATGCAATATTTTTAGAAATATACTAGTAAATACCTCTATTTCAAATTTTAAAAAAATGATTTCTACATATATAAATCGTAAAAATTTATGTAATTTATTTAAAGCACATACTACATACACTGCACATAAGTACAGTGCTCCAAAAACAGAAACCATAATGAATAACTTTTGATCTAATTATCGGATTTTAACATTCCAGAACTCCATTTTAATGGTTCGAGGGGCTGACCTAAAACAAGCTAATTAATTAGTGCAGACGATATTTTAAGTTACGAAATCAGATACAAAACGTATTTTTCATGAATTAACATACCATTTTTTGATGGATTCGGATTTGTGATACCCAAAATATCGAGGATAGCCACAATCTGGGAAATATGGTCCCCATAGTTTGGCCAGAAGATCGATCCAAAACTTATCAAATTGGTTCAAAATTTCATTTGATTTCAGCTTTGCATTACAAGCATGATTTTTTCTGAAAATAACCAATCTCATTATATTTCTTTATGTTTTAATAAGCTTAAATTGGGAAAAATATAAATACTAATTAGAGCTACCATAATTAAACAACTTCTCGTAAAGTTTACAATACTCTAATAGTTCATCACTATAATTAATAGGTTTTGAAAGCACGTTTAGCATACTTACAAAGTAATTGTTTGATTTCATGCCATTTATCTTTATTAATTGAGGGTGTGTTTCCCTATTTTAGTTTCTAATTCCAATATGACCCATTTTAATTAAATTACTATGAAGGTTAAACAAACAATTCAAAATGCTCGAACTTATTTAACTGTTACTGTGTTTCCTATACAGTTATTACTACTCTTAGGTTAAATTGCCAGCAATTATATATTTAAAGTAGACAGTGAATAAAATAAATAATTGATATCGAAATGTTCGTGATTAAAAACATAAGAGCAGACAAATATACAGAATAGTTTCAGAAAATTGTTCTATTTTTTGCTTATTCAGTTAAAATTATTTCAAATGAATAATTCATTTAGTGAAAAATTAAAATCTCGAACAAAATGTACGAAATTCCTGAAATTGTCCTTAATGCTGTTCTAAAACGGTTTATTTCAAATCTTACGTTCGATATTTTCAAGAACAACTGGTGAAACAAAGTAAAATACTAAATTTTTCCTCATCATTCTAGTAAAAATGTATTAGAAGAGCACATACTTAATCAGTTTCAGTGGAAGAAATATTTTATTACAAGATTTGACGAAATGTACTATTACTAACAAAGAGTACAAGTCTGACTTCAAAGAAATTAAAATAATAATCCAAAAAGTCCGTTTTTTATTAAGCATTTCCTATTTAAATCATTAGCGTGTAGAAATTCGCGGGTCAAACTCCTTGATTATGCCCCAGAAAAGAGGAGTGTAATCACTAAAAGTGGCTAAAAAAGCCCTTTTAACTATAGAAATTAATATTGCAGCATCTATAAAAGTCTAAATCTGTGCATTCTACTGATGTTAGAGAAAATTATTCTATGGTAAAAATATTAATTATTTCCAACGAAATATTCTTAATTTTTACTTAAATGTAACGTGTACCTAAATTTTTATGACCAGGGGTCTGTCCAAACATTTTGTGAAAGATCCGTTTTTGTAAAATTGTGAAAAAATTACTCGTAATTTGTGAATATAAAATAAACGTTAAGTCACATTTTTTCATCCAGGGTCCGGCTTTTGTAAATTTGTGCAAATAGGTTCCTGTTATAGCAGAAAACTTTTAAAAGAGTTTTTAAATTGTAAAGACATACAAGATTATGCTCAATACTGTAAAATTATAATTAAAAAAATTAAATTTTAAAAAATAAACAGCAACTGCTGCTACTAAATTAGAGATGCAACATACAAATATTTGGTATTTAGCCTATACTGCTCAGCGCAGAATATTCATTTCGGACGAATAATGGAAGAAGCGTCTGCCGAATACAAAACTTAGTTCGTTTACATTTGTCTTTCATCCCCCTCCCCTCTTCCTGGAAAGGGTTTATTCGATTAACAAAAACAATAATGAAGATAACCAAATTTGTGAAGGGCCCGATTAAAAGATAAATTATTTTGTGAAGGGTCTGTTTTTATGAAAAGATATTTTGTGAAGGGTCCGTTAACGGACCCAAATTTCTTTTAAACAGACCCCTGATGACCCAAAACTTAAGAGTTAAATTAATTTGAAAAATATATTTTATTCTTCCTATTATAAAGTATTTAAAGTTAGTCAAATATTTAATTTTTAAAAACTTTAATTTCACAATAAGAACAAGATTTAAATTTAGCGTTATCACATTCGAGCGCCCTTTGGGTTGAACACCTAGAACGGATGCTCCGGATTTCCACATTCTAGGACGTATTCTCAATGATTCGAGGGGATGACCTCAAATATACTAGTTAATTGGTGCAGACGATATTTTAAGTTAAGAAACTAGACATCAAAACATACTATATCTATAGACATACCTATTTTTCTACGGATCCCGGTTTCGAATCCCCGAAATATAGGAGGTAGCCGCTATCTGGGAAATATGGTCTCAATAGTTTGGTCAGAAGAGCGGTTGAAAGTTTGCGCCCCTAAATGTTAATTTTACTTTTTTGCGTATTTCACCGTATCTGGAGAAATTTTTAAGCGAGTTAAAAAATTTTACACACTATCATAAAAATCGTTTAGCCAAATATAATATCATGCAAAAAATAACTTTTAGAAGTATTTATCATTTTTTTTAATTATTTAATTTGATATTGGTGGATGAAGTTTTGAATTGTAAGGGATACAATTTTTTACATTATTTCAAAGAACATAATTTTCATGAGAAAATACAAAATTTGAGGGAGATCGGTAAATTAGCTCCTGAGAAATCAATTTTTTTCAAAATACGACTTCTTTGAAATTCGATTTTTCAGGAAATATTCGACCAATTTTACTAAAATTTTGCATTTTGTCATGCAGAATCATATTTTTTGAAACTATGAATGAAAATTATGTACCTTACAATTCAAAATTTTTTCGACTAATATTAAATTAAATAATAAGAAATACTCAATATTTACTAAAAGTTATTTTTGCATAGACTTATCTTTGGATAAATGAAACGAATTTTATAATTATGTAAAAAAAAAATTTTCAATTCGTTTAAAAAGTTCTGATGATACAAAAAGAAAAATTAACATCAAGGGGTGCAAATTGTGGTTTGCTCTAAGCTATTGGAACCATATTTACCAGATTACGGTTACCCCTACGTTTTGGGAATCCGAAATCCAAATCCGTTGAAAAAAATTATGTATTGATTCAGAGAAAGTACGTTTTGTGTCTGATTTCGTAACTTAAAATATCGTCTGCGCTAATTATAATATTGAATATATTAAAATATATTGAAAAATATTAAATATATAGAAAAATACTAGATATATTGAAAAATACAAAATATATTGAAATATATAAAGATATTGAAATAGATAAATATATTATAAACTACTAAATACTTCTTTAAAAAAATATGCCTGAATTTGAATTTAAAAAGCAAATTAGTAAAATTCAAACTATAATTAAAAAAATAAAAACTTATAAGCTTTACATTGACGTGTGAAAACAAGTTCTTGTATGTGATTCATTTGAGCTTTCCTAATGTATTTTTTGATCAAGATAAAAATAAAAAAATCATAATTATCTGAAAATTCATTGTCAACTTTCCTTTTATTAAATAAACACCCCAGGGGCGGGTGTATACTTTGTCCGCGACATTTTCGTCATAAAACCTCGAACACGTTCGAAATTGATCACCGATTCCATTCGTATTCTAGAATATTTAAACGTGTTTTCCTGCTCAGTGTCCGATATTTTAACAACCGCTGTTTAGCCTTGAAACAGTTATCGAAACGATAACCGTGACTTTTAACTACGAAACGTATTATGTAGAGTTTGAATGATGTAAAAGGAAAAAATAGACATTTTTTAATTACTCGAAAATGAGCCAATCCTTTGCGAAAATACGGAATGAAATTGAAAAGACATGAAGAAAATACAGTTCGATACACCTTATTTAGTAATCATCCTAAATATTAAATATAAATTTACACAGTGTCCGTTCATCCAATTAACCATAAAATTAGAGGTAAAAAAAATATTTTTACCTTTACTGTTTTGAAACACTCTTTATAACTAGTATAGTTAAAAAGCCATAATTACAAAACTATACGGTTTTTTAACCATTTACAATTAGCCTGGTTTCAAAATTGTAGGAAGAAATTTGACAGGACTTTGTAGCTAGGTTTTTCGTTTGGTAATGAGCATTGGAGTTAGGTTAAGTTGGAGTTGTGTTTTATCAAAATGTGGTGTTATGTGGTTGTTTCACCCAACGTGAAAGATGGGAAATACTAGACTTTTTTGTGTTAAGAAGTTTTATGGGGCTGTGATCCATACATGAACGATAATATCTATTCTAATAGTCCAGGGTCACAAATTGGGGAGTGCAAAATTCTGGAAACTCTACATGTGTTAGGAATGGAGGAAATAGTGTGGTGTTAACGCTTAAACTCGCACCCCGTTCTATAGGCCATGAGAATGATAAATTAGCCCTCTCGACTGATGTATGTACTCAGCTAAGTGACTTCATTAGGTGGACCTAGTTGGCGTGATAAAATTCTAACTGTTTAACGGTATTAGATGAAAGCAGTTAATAAACGGTTTTCTCATAGTTAACTGTTTGAATGCCACCGTATTTATAATTATTTGACTGCTTTGTTTGAATAAAGTAAAATAGCAATTAAATAAATTGTTTTTTAACCATTTTTTCGGACAAATTTCTGACAGTGTAACCTAGTACTTTTCAGTACAGTGTACCTAGTATACTCATACTTTTAAAAGTTAACTGTAAATATTTTTTTTTCAAATCGCTATATTGCGACTAACTAATTAGAGTACAATAGCGGGCACATAATCATATAAGTATAGAATGATAAACAATTTGATATCCAATGATTATGTCTATTTTATTCAAACCATTTCATCGATATTATATAATACACTAATGCGCATGTTGCTAAAAAAGTGAATTACAGTAAAATTACAGTGCTGTGTGGTAATTATATTGCCGATTTAAAAAAATTAAAAAAATAAAAAAAAAAGCACGTGATTTTAGTAAAAACCAAAATATACGGTATTTAAGCTATTTGCTTGATAATTTTTTCGTTCATACGGTAACGGTTTATCGGAAATTCTGGCTTCCAAAATTATAGTTTTCATTACCACACTTTTAGTAAAATATATAAAACTGATTTGTAAATTTAACCGAATAAATGTTTTTACGCAATGCTCTTCTAAGGTATCGTGATAAAATTACCAAATTTCTTTATATCTCGAGAGCTTTTTAAGTGAATTGAAAGAATTTTGCACTCAATTATAATATTCGTTTATCCAAAGACAATTTGACGCAATATTTTTTTTATAACTTTCTATTATTTTTAATATATATTCATAAATTTATACGAAGAAAAGTCTTATGACCTATTTATTCGAAACTTGATTCTTTAAAAAAATATACAAACTTAAACGGAAGTAACGTATCTAATGAGCAAACGAAGCAACCTTGGAGAACTGAGAAAGCAGTTCTGGGGGATGACGAGCGTCAGCGAACAGGGGGTAGAGCCTCCTCTTTTTTTCCGTTTTTCCCCACACAAAAAAAAAACAAAACAGATAATCTTAAAAGGGAATATTTTTTTATTTTTAAAGCTATATTGTGTTAGATGTTAATATATAATATATATAATAACAATTAAAAATTGAGTAGGTTATTACTTAATGAATTTGTTTAATTACACCTAATTAAAATTGCCCCTGCACAACCTACTTTAAAAGTAATATCTTCTTTTGAAATATTGGTCACAAATAAGGTATAGGATAAAAAATATGTGAAATGATTTAAAAAGTTATTGTATCAAATGCAATTTTTTTTTAAATAAATGAATAGTGTATCATTTTTTCAATAAAAAAATGTTCATAAAATAACTCCTTCTAAACTTTTTTATTTCTGAATAAATTTTTAAAAAAAATTAACTAACAATTTTTAGTTTAATGGCCTATTTTAAATAGGTGTAGATAAAATTGTTTTTAATTACACCAAAATCCCCATAATGTTTTTCATGTATTTTACATTATTACATCGGGTATATTTATAGTATCTTCGGTATATGCAGTATAGCTGACTCGAAAGTGACTATTCTGAAAAACGACTTCTATGACTATTTCGATAATAATTTTTAACTTGTATTTTTAGTTAAGAGTACATATATTTCATACTCGGTAAATTGGGAGTCAAATTTAAATTTAGGGAATAATCTTTTAGGAAATGTTAAATTTCATATACGTGATTGAAATATAAAAAATCAATAAGCTCGCATACATATCTTTGTTAATTAAGCATGAAACAAACGTTTTATTTTTAATTTTATTTATTTTATTTCTAAACGTTTTGAATTTTAAAAAATTATTTTCTTCTAATATTTTAACAAAATATAAGCAACAATTTTCTTTTTTTTAAAGTAATACATTTATTATTCACTTAATAATGAATTTATTATTCAAAATATTCCAAAGGCCATATGTTTAGAAATTATTCACATTAATTTTTATTCGATCAACTTGTTTTCATTAATTTCTTGGGAGTTAGGATGCAGTCGACGAAAAAAAATAGGCTCGGTTTGTTTTACTTTCTATAATTCGTTTATTAACCCTAAATGAAGCCTTAAGCAATCAACACAAGTAAACATTTTCCGAAAGATGAAAAGGAAATGAAATTCGAGCTTTGGAATTTCTGAAATAAAAATGTTTCAGTTATATCGCACATCAACCTAATTCTTTATAACTTGTATTTAAGTCTTGTAATTATTCAAATCATTCTTCCTAACGGCTAGAAAGTAAACTGAAACACCTGTTTAAAAACACCATACTCATATACACCGACTTATTTCATCCAAATGATGACAACCGAACAAATTATGCCAAATTCTCGCCAAGTCTCTTGAGAATCGAAACAAGGTTAACTATCGTTTTATGGATGCCAATTATTGACGCTAGCTAAATAAAATGCAAATGTCTAAAGTGATTTTGTTTGTTTGCAGTATTTAGCGTCCACGTATGTGAAAAAAGCGACATTGACCACGATAAATTGTTTATTTAGTGATCATAACGTTTAGGATGTTGAACCCGAAGCTATTTTTATATGATATAAGAATGAATGTGAACATAAACATTTTTCGTTTTCAGTAGCGCTAATAAAGCATTTTCATAATGACACCAAAATAAGCCGAACCAGACTTTTTATGATACCCATAATTTAGTTCATCGCTTTTGGTATATTATTTATCGACACTTTCAAAACACTTTTAATTTAACATCAAATGATCGTAATACTATATTTTGAATGGTTGGAGTGATAATACAAATTTTGAAATACTAGGGACCATAATACTGTATTTTGAATAAGGGATCATAATATTATATTTTAAATCATAATACTTCTCATCATAATGCTATATTTTAATGATGTCTTATTGTATCATTAATCGAAACTCTACAATTATTTTAAACACTTTTAAACTGATTTAAAACAATTTTAAATTAAGATCAAATGATCATAATACCATATTTTGAATGGCAGGGATCATAGTACTGATTTTTAAATGTTAAGTATCATTATACTATATTTTGAATTAAGGATCATAATACTATATATTGAATGAGATTTTTGTGTCTCATTTATAGAAAATCCATGCTAATTTAAAACACTTTTAAATTAAGATCAAATTATCACAATACTATATTTTATATGGTAGGAATCACAATACTAATTTTTTAATGCTAGAAAACATAATGCTATATATTGAATGAGGGATCATAATACTCTATTTTAAATCATCACACTCATCATAATACTATATTTTGAATGAGGTTTTGGTGTATCATTTCTAGAAACTCTTCGTTGATTTAAAATACTTCTAAATTGAGATCAAATGATCATAATACTATATTTTAAATAGTAGGGATCGTGACACTGATTTTTAAATGTTAGAGATCATAATATTATATTTGAATGAGGGATTATAATACTATATTTCAAATGATAGAGACTGAATTTTAAATTTTAAAAAAAAAATTCATAAGATTATATTTTAAATTATAGATCTATATTTTAAAATTCTACAAAAAAAATTTTAAGCAAATGCGTTGAACTAAAATTAATGGTTAAATTTCATTTTAAATATATTCCGACGATAATGGTTAAAGGCTCTGAGCAGTTATTGCAAAGAATAGGGATGCCATCTCAGGTGGCGTCTTGAAGCCACCTGAATAAAAATATATATTCCCCTTGATCTTGAAAATTACATCAACATGAATTTTTCTGAATCAATCTTGGATTTTTTTCAATTACATTAATTTCCCTTAGATATGTTATGTAGCTAAAAAGAACGATAAGTATAGATTAACACGTACGTTGTCGGAAATTCTTTCCTACAGTTTGTTATATCAATAAAGCAGATTAAGTGGTAGCCTAGATACGTATTAGACGCCCGGTGGCTGAGCGGTAGTGCTTCGCGCTGTCGTGCCACAGGTCCCTGGTTCGATCCTTGGGCCGGGCAAGATTGACTCGGCCTTTCATCCCTTCAGTGGGTCGATAAATGAGTACCAAGTATGCTTGGGAACTAAACACTGGGGGTTCCGCGTTCGGCTGACCACCTGACCGGAACTACTGCTCCTGCACCCCAGAGCCCAAGGTCAAGAAAACTGAGATGGGCACAGTAGGCCTTGGCCCTCTATGAGCTGTCGCGCCACTGATTTTAGATACGTATTATCATCCAACTATTTTTCCAGAAAATATGTGTTCTCATGAGAAAAACATATTGTTCATTAAAATTAACTTATTGTAAAATTTAAAAATTAAAAATGGTTGTTACGATAAGAAAAATCAACTTTGATTTCCTCTTTATATGTTACCACTTTTCAATGATAGATATATTATAGCCACTTGCACACGGTTGGCAATGAAATTTTAAACCATCTTCTAAATTTCGTTCAAAAAAATTTCTGTGAATAGTATAAAAACCCATAAGACAAAATAAAACAGAATTAAATTATTCAAATAACTTATCTTCTACCACGATCTTTTTTTTCTGAATGATTAGAATCGCGACAGTAAAAAATAAGCGAGAAAGTAAAATTTATTTTATCAAGAAGTAATAGACTTTAAGAATGAAACATTTTATTTGAAATGAGATGCATTTATTTAAAAGACAGTTGAAATATATATATATAAAGAAACATCAAATTTTACAGGTTTATCCTTTTATAACTGCTTCAAAAATTAACCCCAACTTATTTTAATTTCTTTTTCCCAAAGACGATAAAACATTTTTGATCCCCCATTTATTGTTCATGTACTCTTTCCCAACTGTAAAATGACTCTTGATTTGAATTAGCATCTTAAAATACGTATAGTAAATTCATATTTTGATTTAAAGTTCACCATGTAAAAAAATTTATCGTACAAATTTGTTAAAATTTGCCTTTGGCTAAGACTTTTGAATTAGGCTAATACTTTTGATATTTGGCTAATTTACTGGCAATTACTACTTTGAAGTTCTTAGCGTGGGCCTGAATAACGTGTTAAATGGCGCCATATTTCCGTCCAAGTTAAACGATAATAATGTCGTGTAATCAAGTTTAAGAAGCTTAAGTATTCAAGTTAAGAAGTTAAGAAGCCAACTTTAATTATACATAATATGGTTCAATTAATTACGGTACGTAAGCGCCATTAAATTTGAATGATATTTTCACTAAAACGCTGCGAAATTCCAAACATTGCGTTGATATATATACACCGAAGAGCCATTACATTATGACCACATTGCTAATAACATGTAGGACCACCTTTAGCCCTCAAAACTGCTAGCACCCGCCGTGGCTTTGATTCCACAAGGTGCTGATAGGTAGTCTGAGGTATCTGGTACCAAACGCTCACCAACTGGTCCTGCAATTCCCTCACATTGCGATGGGGTAGCGTGGCAGCACGAATTTGATTTTCCAAGTAGGACCACAAATGCTCTATTGGATTAAGGTCAGGTAAATTTGGGGGCCAAGACATGACTTGAAAGTCGCTGTAATGTTCCTCGAACCAATCCATGACGATTCGACCCTTATGACATAGTGCATTATCCTGTTGGTAAACACCATCCCCCGCAGGAAAACTGTTGCCATGAATGGGTGAACCTGGTCTCCAGCTATGTTCAAGTAGCTTACAAACGTCAGAGATTGTTCTATGAAGATTATGGGTCCTAATGTACCCCATGAAAACATTATTCCTGGGCAAGAAACCATGAAAACCTGGGCAAGTCCATTGTTATAGATGGAGGGTGGTCATAATGTAATGGCTCTTCGGTGTATATATATATTTAATTTACTAATAAAGTATATAAAATATACTATAAAGATAATTATCTGATTCTATAAAGTATCATTTAATGTATTTAATATATCTTCTGTATAATATATTTTTGAAAAAGTTTTTCAATGTACTATAAAATTAAATGACGAAAGCTTTTCTAGTTCTACAATAGCTTTTACAAATCAACCAAAATCAGCAGAAGAATTTCCACTTGTTCTAATTTCTCCTTCAAAAAGTAAACATAAAGGAGTTACAAATATAAAAATTATATTAGTGTTTGCTGTACAATGGAAAATATTAAGGAAACCTACGATTTCATAAGTTTAAATATTCCTAAAAAGAATACCACAAAATTTTGAGCAACTTTTTTCTTGATGAAACCATCGTATCGTTAAGTCAATTTTCCTAGCTATAATAAACTATTTTCAAGAATAGTTACCTTGTTTTGTTTTGTTTTCTCAATACCTAAAAAACTAATCAACATTTTTATAAACTGAAACAGCAACGAAGCGCAGCATTTAAAGGAATTCAAAGATAAAATTAGAACAATTCTTCATCAATCCTCAAAAGGGTAAAACAACTTTTATTGCTCATCTCTAAAAAAAACTGGTCGAAAAAAACAAACAGTATTAAATAACAGAAAATACGACTGTAGTTAAGGAAACAACTAAGTCAGTGAAGCATTTTGAATTAATAGTTTAAAACTAACTGAGGCGTAACTGTAAGATGACAAGATTGGAAAAGGTAAAAAATATATAGATTTATTTAACATGTAACAGTGCATAGCTTTTCTAAATAAGAAAAAAAAATTATTCTGAATTTTTGGTAACTAATAGTTTGTTTTTGCTGACATATAGTTTATCTTGCCCTAAATGTGTTTTTAACCCAGATGATTTATTTAAAGTTGACCAGATAATGACTATTAAATTAATTAGCCTAGATGATTTAAAAAATAAAAGAAACATTACTAACTCTTGCAATGAACAATGTTAAAACATTTAAAATTGTTTCAAATACAGTGTTCCGTATATTAGCCGTTAATATATATTTTTAAAATTCATACTAAGAATGGGATAAAAATAATAAACACATTACGAGTCGCAAATCAATATTCAGTTAAAGCGAATTTAAAATTTGATAAATTGCAATTCCGAAAGATAAGATTAAAAATATTAAAATGTATTTCTTTGTCGAAGAAAAGTGAAAAGACATAACTTGATATGCCTTTTTTCTGGTTTAAATAATTTAAGCTTCATCCAGCAACCAAATTAAAGGTTACCAAATTAATTAGTTTTTTTTTTCATGCCACTTTTTGACGTTTTCTCAACATTGATTCCTCAAATTTTGTTTTTTTCTCGATTAAACATTAGTTTGATTCCTCAAATGCATGTATTTGTTTTGCTTCATTTGAATCTCAAAATATACATCAAGGTAAGTGATTTCAAAACATCCTGTCTGTATAAAATAATTGTGTCACCATTTAATTTTTTTTCCAAAGCCCACCTGGAGAATGACCTTTCGTCAATACAGGCATCTGAGGAACAGATTTGTTGGCCACTCTTTCATGTGCTCCATATTAGGTGGGCCAACGTTGCTCCCACAGTAAGGACATAGTACAGAGAATGAAGGAATATCCATGCCTTGCCCGGGATTCAAACCCAGAACTTTTCTGATGTAAGGCCAGTTCCCTAACCCCTACACAGTTCGATCGGTCCATTTAAAAGTAAGTATTTAAATTCTCACTCTTTCCGCTACAGTTCCTTCACCCAGACATTTTATTATTCAGAAGGTCTTATTGTTTCCAGTACAAAGCATCAGACACAGTTTATAATTTATTGTCACCGATTATTTTGATGCCATCGACTAAAACAAAAAAGCTAGAATTAACAGGCAAATGAAGTCAAACTCCCCAAATAAAATGTTCAAGCTGTCGTCATAAAAGATTTTTAGAGTACATGCAAATTAGGAAATTATTTAAAGAGTTACAAACATGTGATAAAAACCTTTATGTTAAAATTTGTATTAAACTCTGTGATTAAAAAAAAAAAGTTATACGTAATACGTAAATGTATATAAAATGAGGTTTAATTTCGCATTTTTTGAACGAATTTTTTTAATTATTTAGAATGTGAGGTATTTTAAAATAATTTTTATGAAATTGCGCTTATAACTAAAAAAAAAACCAAGATGATGTTCAATGAATTAAAAGTTCCCTGGGATACCAATACAAGGGTGGTGTTAAGATCATTAAATCAATAAAGGAAAATATTGCTAGCTATGAACTGTATTTTAAGGAAAATGATAGTAAGCTATTGCTAAAAATATTTCCCCTAACTAAAAAAACTGCAAATTCTATATCTATTAGAATTATATTGAGTTATATTCTGTGTTTAACAGTTTATAATTTTTAAACTTATAATCTAATCGAATTTTTTTTATTCAAACTGCACATACATTTTTCTAGATACCTCCGAAATTTCAAATTTTTAAGTTTTATAGATTTTGAACAGCAAAACAAAATGTAACGGAAAGAAGAGAAAAAAAGAGAGAGAAAGAAAGAGAAAAAAATTGCAACAACAAAAAAACCACTTAAAATTGCAATAATTTTCAAACAAACTGGAATTTTGAAAACAAAATACGATGCGAAGTTCGTTAGCAAACATAGCCCTTTCATCATGCTACATATCAACTCTGTAGTTGCATTCCTACGGCCCATAAAACGGCCCAAATGGCATTTTTTTCAAACTAGTTTAACAGTTAATAAATCTCTAAATTAATATCGAATATTTTTTTATTCCATCGTAATCCCTTTACACTTTTCTAAACATTTTAGTATGTTGATGTTTTTAAGTTCAGAAAAAATAACATTTTACGTTAAGTTGAACACCCAAACACCCCGGAGGCGCACCTTACAATTTTTTAGTGTTAAGAGAAAGCATGTTCTTAAAAAATAATAAAAATTCAGTAAACTTTTATCGTCTGCGTAAATGAATAGTTTAATAAAAACCAATAATCAAAGCACCTTATTCTACGCTCATAAAAAAGCATGATCAAAACTTCCAGAATATGACAAAATCTGCCATGTTTCTGGCTCTATGGGAGCAACAAAAATACAGTAATTTCTACCGATTCACTTTGGTAATGTTTTTCAGAAGAGTTAGCAATAAAATATTGTTTCATTACTATTCTGTTTGGTAATTTAGTAAGTTTACCATGATGCCTTAGAGCGTGGCACATAAACTATTTATTCAGTTGCATTTACGTTTTAGTTTTGTAATTTTACTAAATGTGTGGTAATAACTAAAATTTCCAAAACCAGAATTTCCATTTAACCGTTACCTTGCGAACTGTAAAATTACCAAATAAATGGTTTAAATACAGTACATAATTTGATTCAATTACCTGAATTACAGTTTATTTGTTAGTACCATAAAAGTACGTCAATTTTACCAGTATCGTTTTCCCCTGTGTATAAACCTTAAGAAGAAAACATAATATTGACAGAAAGCATAAAAAAGAATTTTTGTCAATTTTCATTATTTTACTTTAATTATTATTTGTTTTTAGTCTTGATTAAGAATATCTTTATGTAACAGTAAAAACTAGGTCAAAAATCATTCATTGATTGCCAGATAAAGATGTCACCAAGTATAACTCATGAACCGTAACTAGTTAAATATGTTCATTCAGTAAACTTTTTAAATCGTTCAAATGACAGTTATTAACTATAATTTACTAGTCTTGATGATTTTTTTGATAAATAGTATCCTTACAAAACCAAGACTAAACATGTAATTATTTTTAAATATATATATATATATATATATATTTCTTTTTATTTTTCGAGAGCGATTTCCTTCATGGCGTTTTTCAAAACTTTCTGCTTTAATAGATCAAATTTTTTTCACATAAACACTCAAAATTATAGTGGAATCATTAATATAAATAAGAAATGTAGTCTAGTAGGACAAATGTTAAAATACTAAGATGAGAATAGATAGATAACTATTCATTTAAATGACCGTATATTTATGTGACCGTAAATATATGTGACCGTAAATAATTTGTATTGTAAATAGTGGAGGTTGTGCATAGTGTTGTGTTCTTCAACTCAAATGCTAAACCATGCATCAATTTCGAGTGTAAAAATATTTTTAATCGCTATTCAAATGCTGAGAAAAGTAATTGGATAAAAAAAATACATTTTATGCTTAAAAATACATTTTTGGAAATATTTCAAATAGGTTTTTCAAGCTTTAAACGCGCGAAAGCACTTTAAAAATGTGTTATATACACTGTAAAAAATTCGAATCAAATTACGGTATAAAAATACTGCAATAAAAGTCCTCTGTAAAAATCTAATAAACCGTAAAATCCCTTTTTACCGTAAAATATTATACCGTTATTTTTACAGTAATATTTATTTAATAACGGTAATTCAGTGATTTTACGATAATTATTACTATTTAAAATTACAGTATACAGTAATTACAGTATAGTTTTTCGTTCCGTAACATGTTCCGGTAAAAATTGATTTTACGGTAAAAAATAACGGGGAACTTTTTACCATATCTTTTTTATATTTTCCAACTATTATTTCTCATTATTATTATTTGTTTTTTTTTTTTTTTTTTTTTTTTTTTTTTTTTTTTTTTTTTTTTTTTGAATTTTCGCACTGCAAATAATGCTATGAACTGATTTTATAACTGTTTTGTAGTTTAAAATAATTAGACATATCTATCTGGCCATCTCCAACCAGTTGTTCCTACCATCTCTATCTTCTGGCCATCTCTAAGTTGATTTTAAAAATAGTTCAAAATTATTAGCATGAAGAAAAACTTCGGTTTTTCGAAAACGAGAAGCGCCATAAACGTGAATCTGAATATATCAGATCATTATCTCCCATTTAGGCGTATAAATTGTTCATCCAGGTAGGAAACTAACAATTTTGAAAAAATAAATTCTCAAATAACTAAAATGTTAGTCCCTTTAAAAGTATAGGCTTCAAAAGTCAAAGACAATCAAAAACAATCAAAGCCTTACTTCAAGTTTAACCGAATAAATGGTGCTCTTAACCATGCTCTGGGGTACCATGATAAAATTACCAAATTTTATCACATTTACCTAGCTTTATCACATATTTTGAAACAATACTTTATTATTAGTTTTACTAAAATCATTACCAAATGCTTCGGTAAAAAGTGCCGAGCTTTTTGGAGTTCTATAGCCTAAAACACGGCATGAATTCTCCATGAACCATATTCTCGTAATTTCTGGTAATTTTGACCATACTTGCAAGCATCTTGTACGCAGTCATTTATTTCGTCTTTAAACATGATAGTTTATTATAAAGCTTAAAAATATGAGTAACCTCATTAAAATCATGAAAATTGGATGTTCGTGTTAAAATTTGATAAAAAATTTCAAACCAACCAAATAATTCTCCAATCAATTAATTAGATACCAACTGTGTTCCAGTTAACATTTCTTCATCTTTTAATTTTGTTTTCCTATTTACAAATACTTAGTTCGAACTTTCATTGCGTAATGATTTGAATAACAGTCACTTTTTAAATACGTTTTCCCCTTGAGGAAAAGAAATCGTCGAAATTACGGACACAAGACGAATTTAAACCATTAAAGGGAAATAATGTCCCTAAAATCTTCTTCTAAATGACCCAATTTTTAAGAAATAAATTGCCTTTTTGAAACTTTCTTTTATTCTGTCTATCTTAGAGGCGTTTTTTTTTTAAAAAATGTCCCCATCAGATACAGTGGTTTTCACGGTCCGACAGAAACTGATTGCCCCCGAGCCGAATTTCTCTGGTTTTTCACAGCAGGGAAAAGCTTTTTTTCGCCAAGAATTCCAGATCACTCTATTGAGAACAAGCATTTCATTTTGACAATTGTCAAATGACAGAAGTTTGATAACATACTTTAAAATTAAACTGCTGTTTTCATACCGGATTTTGCGTTCAATACTGAACATTTTGACGTTCAAAAACAGAAACAGTCGATCAGGATTTTGCGAATTCTTCCTCATATTTCCATTATGCATCAAAATATACATATTTGATCATGCATTTCTAATTATTAAAAAAAGTGCTAATTATTTTTTTAACAAAAATGCTAGCATTTGTTTCAAAATTAATAAAATCGCTCGTTTAGATTTTAGACAAAATAAATAAAAGCACTGATTTCCTTTGTGTGTATAAAAAAATAACGATATTTTTTCTAAAATATATAAAAATGATCGTTTAGTTCTGAAGGTACACCAGAAAGTGAAAAATAAAGAAATTACTTTAACATCTAAACTTTCTACACGCTTTTCATTTGCCAATATACTTAATAATGTAATAAATAAAATTGTGTTAAAATTACATTTTATTAAAGGATTTAAGGATAACTTCTACCTGTAATCGCGATGGCTCAGTAGTTCAGGCAATATGCATTGTGAAGAGCTGGGGTTCGAACCCCAGTGCCCTACCCAGAAACCTACTTGAAGCCGACCCAGCTTCAGATCGATAACTTAATTCATCAAAAATAATTTTGCAATAGTCGATTAATTACAAAATATTTTATTACTATTTCCTTTTAATATTATGTCATTAATTTTAATTAACTTGTTATTGTTTTTTCATAATTTAATTTTTTATTTATTACAGTGATAAGTAAACATCTATCAATATTCTAGTACAATGAACGTTTGCTTAAAAAAAAACTATTTTACGAATTTGTTGAAATTAGTTTTCTGTGCTTCTAAATATTGTTAATACAAGTTTATTTTTAATTAGAGCAATATTTTTTATATAATGTGAAAGATAAAACTTCTAATTTTCATTTATACGGAATATACTAAATGTCATTTGAACAGCGTATAGTGAACAACGTAAAAGCCCGTTTAAGAATTTAAATTCTAATAAAGTTTTAAAAGATCAATAAAAAAGAAAGCCCTTCAATAAAGTACAACTATTGAAGTTTAGAATTATTACTAAGTTTTAAATGAGAAAAAAATTATACCTAATTTAGTTGAAATAAACAACTATCATTCTAAATATGTACTCAAGGCCCATAAGATTATTACAACATATTCGAACAAAAGACGCCTACTGTTAATTCTTTTCATGAGTTCGATTTTCAATAACAAGATATAAGTTGAAAAGAAGTTTCAAAAACTTGCTTTGAATGCAATATCAGATTTTTAAAAAACGCGCAATTTTTCTTTTTTCTAAGATTAAAAATGTTACCGTGAAATTAGATCAAAATAAACGTAGTTCTTTTTTTTATAAATTGATTCGAAATTCTTGAATTTATTGCAATCTCATACGATGGAGAAAAAAATCTTGTGGATTTAAATCCTAATAAAGCAATCTATGTGATATCAGCCTTTAAATTTATGTACCAGAAAAACAATCTTCGATTATGTTATGAATTTATCAATGATATCTTTTTGCAGTACACGCAATATTTTTGACGTATTAATAAGTTAATTTTTTATCCTTCCTTTTAATGTCACATAATATAACAGCTCATAATTACTTCATTAAATTTTTAGACTGGTTTTGTCTTGACAAAAAATGACTAAAGTGAAAATGTATGACTGAAAATTGGAGCAAGAAAAAGCTAGTTCTCTTTTTTTAAATCGCCTATGCTTCCTGTGAACCTACGTGTTTTTTGTCTGTTGTTAATTATTGTTCTTTTATTCATTTCTGAGATGGATCAACACCTACTTATAAAGAACATTACTTTTCACATGCAATTTTTTATATGCTTCGTATTTCAATGAGGAAGATATAAAATAGTAAATACTACGGCAGTAATGAACAATTAAGAAAAAATTATGCTAAAACAAGCAAAGGATCTTGGAAAATATTGAAAATCATTTGCATGAAAATGTTTGAATGAATGAAACGAGGAAATAGTTGATATTTTGTCTTCATATTTCGGGGTATTTATAAAAAATTTTATTCAACTTTATTTACTTATTTGTTTGCTGATTTCTAGTTCGGTAGCAAACGAAAATAATTCAACAAATGCCTAACAATAGAATTTTCCAAAAGCACTACTTTAGCATTCTACTGCATCAAATATTTATGAAACTAAATTACGATAAAAATAAATTTTAATTTAAGTTATTAAAAATGAATAAGATTATACAAATTATTAATGACAACACAATTTATGTAGACAATGAAATTTAGAGACAATTGAAAATGTGTACTTTCAGAACTGAATAAATTTTTTCAACTGAATAAAATCCTATTTGCGAAATAAAAGTTTTTATAATAAGAGGTTATCTCTATCAGAGTTATCTCATAACTTTAATAAAATATAGTTGAGTTGTTATAATTGCAAGAATTGCTGACGCAATTTTTATATTACATCAATTGCTACATTTGTTTTAATAGTTGAAGATTAGAAATTGTTCTAAGATAAAATATTTAATAGCTCTAAAAATTCCCACTTGTTTTGAATCCTTCATTTTATAAAAAAAAATTTAAATAATCTTAAATTAGTAACATTCTCCTTATTAATAAGAAACATTTAAGAGATTTTATTTCAAAATAAAATTAAAAATTACTATATTTTACAGTGTAATAACATATTAGTTTTAAATAAATGCTTAAGGAAAACATACTAAAATTTTTAATAATATTAAATATTTCTAAACATTTTATGCTCACAATTAGTCGAAAAAATAAAGAATTAAAATTTGTATATATAGCTAAGAAACACAAAGCTAAAAATCGATGGAGTCAATGGGAAAATTATCTCAGTAATTTTTTCGTAACATTTTTCTTTTTATTGAAACAGTAATAATTCATTTTTAATTCGAATTACGCTTCTCGTTGCAATTTTTTAAAAAAGACAATTCATTTATACTTTGTTTTTATTTTCTGAAGAATAGTATTTAGTATATTATATAATAATATGAGTCATTAAAATAATAAATGTTATTTAAAATAGACACTAAATTTAGCGTTGCTCTACCTTTTTACTGTCATAACAATAAAATTTCTCTTGAATCATTCCGCAAACACAATTATGTGGTACAATTTCAGTACTTGGATAGTTTTCTTATGCGTAATGATGAGAAATGTGTAATCACATAAATGTAAATGTTATTCCTAAATGTGGCATTCATAAAAATTGACTTTTCAGGCTAAGTTAAGATCTATAAAATTCAGGCCAGGGGTCAGTCAAATTATATGACCGATATAATGGTAGATATGGATCGACGATCCAAGAGTCCAAAAACTCAAGTCAACTGCAAAAGCTTCAATCAGTCACCAATAAATACGTTAAGTAATGCAAAAAGTGAAGTAGCCGAACAATATCGTAATGATTTCTCGATTTTGGTTTTATTTGTGATTGTCTTATTAAAAGAAAGGCTTATTTGGTGTAAATAATTTTAAAACATAAATGTAAACATAGATTTATAAAAATTAAAATTATTTATAATTATTAGTTTACTTATAAATTATGAAAATAAATATAATATTCAAAAATTATATATGATAATGTAATATTTAAAACTATATATTATTTTACAATAATATATTAATATTGTATTTATAATAATAATTATTAAAAATAATTATTATAATATTTATGAGTTTTGTCAGAAATATTAACCAATATGAGATGTTATTAATAATGTTTTATCTAAAAACAATTTCTTTCCCTTTCTAATTTTTGTTCCCATTTTGGACAGATGCAATGCTTAGTTTTAAGCTTTTGGGTGCGTTTACTAACGACAAGCTCGAAATCGAGCGAAAATTTAGGATAAAGTAAATATATCCAACTCTTAACATTGTATGACTTTTCACAGTGTTGCAAAAGTATACTTTTCATTGGTTTGAATCTTTGAATTTTTATAACTTCATCCACATTTCAAGTGGAACATTCATTTAAATAGAGGAATAATAAGTTCCAAAACAAATTAACTTTAAAATTTTTCGAAAAAATATTTTTAATACATGAAACTTTTTTATAATTTTTGGCTAAAAATTTAAATTTTTTTTATGAATACACCTCTTACCAGAGATTGTTTAGTTGCAACCATCATGATAATGTCATTCTACGTCATACTTTTCGTTTAAATACAAATAAAGTTACTTTCGATGTGAAGAAATCTTTCCCATAAAGTCGAATGCCAATTTTGAAACACAATAGCTAGTCAATGAAAATTTTGAACTCAGCGGAATACGTTAAACATGGAATTGATTGTTTTAATTAACACGATAGATTAAATAACATATTCAATTACAGTTACTCAAAACCTAATAAAATATAGTGATACTTTTGCTTCTTAATAACTAAGTATAATTCATTTCTTAAATATAAATTAAGATTCAGAAGTTAAAATAAAACACTTAGTATTATTAAAACCAGAAAGATAAAGTGAACCACCAATTTTTAAAATAAGAAGAAAAATCATAAAATAGTTCCACCCTATATTATTTGTTCGAAGCACTGCATTGTATCTTTCTGCTTATCAATAATATTTTTCAACAAAACAGGCACTTAAAGACAATATTAAAGAAGAAAATATTTTATAACAATAATATTCAAATAAAATGTAAATTTTAAAGCTAATTTAAGCATTTTTTCCCAACAAATAATGTATATTCAACGTTTCATTTCATTTCACAATTTTAGAGCAATAGGCGGAATACTTATAAATAAAGTCATAATGTATTAAAATTCAAAATTATTATTTTTTACTTCATCAAAAAAACGAGTTCTGCAAAAACTGAATATTATTCTAATATGTTTTACACAGAAATATTTTTTAAAAATTTATGAGAAAAATGTAATAAGAATAATGTTTTATTTTCCTTCCATATTCACAGCAAAGCAATTCCCAGATTGCAACAGCCAATTTATAATATTTTCTAATAGGTGCGCTAAACAATGCTTTTATTTCTTTTATTTGCTAAACTCGGCGTTTTTTTAATTAAATAATAATTCATGTTTTATATACTTAATTAGAATATAATACTTCAGTTATCAAGCATGTGTGTGAATCAATATTCATTACTCACATTTATTACTGATTATATTTTTGGAATAAATGAAAAATATATCAATAAATAACTTGTGAACCTAAGTTACGATTACAAACTATATCAAAACCATTCATTATAAGAAATGTATAAATAAAATGTGTAAATAAAATGTATAAATAAAATGTACAAATAAAATGTATAAATAAAATGCATAAATATGATTCAGTAATTCTTAGTTAATTAAGTATATGAAACTGAAATGAACAAAAAATAGTTTGTTTATGAAGTTATAAACCGAAAAAAAACGTTTTAACTCAAAAATATGCAATGCATAAAACTATAAAAATAAAAATCATTCTTTATTTATCATCTGTTACGAAATATTTATAAGATGTTTTCAATATCTATAATATTTGTAAAAATAATTATTAAATGTTTAATATGTAACTTTCCTGTAGTTTTCAGATATGTAAAGATTCTTACTAGATTTTTAACAGATAAAAAAAATTAGAACTGTGGACTTGGAAAATAAAAATATCTAAAACATGAAGACAAAAAAAAAATAATAAATAAATAAATAAATAAAGAACTTTTCTTACTAGCACTTGCAAGAAGTACGTCCTTTGTTTTATTTTTACCATAGAGCATTTCTAAAGTTTTTTTTCAACATTTAAATGTTTTTCTTGTACTGTCTGATTAATTTCTTCATAATTACTATTGTTATCAAGCGAATTAGTATTTGTTTGCTCCCACTTTTTTTAACAAAATGTTAGACAATATTAATGCAAACTGTTTAATAGTGGCGCAGCATTACTTATCGTATTACTCATCGTTGCTTGCGATTATACTTCTTAATGTTCTATGAATTAAAACTATGACTATATACCAACTAATAATAATTTATATCTTTCGTTTTACTTCAACTATGCATATTATTTTCACGAAAAACTTTATAATCTCATATAATCTTTAGTGTGAGGTTATGAAAACACTTTATATGTAATTAAAAAATAATTACATTCCGTAGTGAAGATAATTCAGCAGTTTGATTTGATATACTTAATAATTTGTTATACTTTGAAAACGTTTTAAGAGAAAACTCTTCTTTTATATTTTCTTTACCAAGAATGTTAAAATTAATCTTTTCAGTTTTCACAATTTACATTTTATTGTTGGAGAATAATATAAAAACTCCAAAGATCACTTGGTGTGAATTGTTTCATTTAAAACTAATACTAATCGTAGAAAAGAATATACTACCTTTTTTAATTTAAGAAAACTATTCTGTAAATGGTGATATTTTGGGATCATTTTTAAACTTTTATATTTAAGTCTCTTTTTCTTTACTTATTAAAGGAAACAAATTAGGCAGTATACTTTGCTAAAAAATATTTTTTATTTATTTTAACATTAAAGACGTACTAATAGCAGAAGACATCAATCGTAACACGATCAGAGTAGTTTCCGTGGTAATATTTTTTGTAACTTTTCAAAGCTGCAAAACCGTGTCATTTAAGTATGCTAAAACATCCAAATAAGGTCTATATATCTTATGAATTTGCATAATTTCATGCTAAAATGTTAACAAAAGTAAGATCAAAATAGTTTCAAAATGGCAAATGATATTAAGTGTGAAATTTTTGCTTTAGAACATGTTTATACATGTTTTTAAATGTGATGTTACATTTAACTAATTTTTGAGAAAGTTTTTTTTTTCCTGTTTTTAAACTGTGTAAATTAGTAGTACAACTTTTAATCATTTTTGTCACATACCTGATTAATTTGTAAGATCACTAGATTTTTATTTTATCGCGATCACTACAGAACCTAGCATGACAAAGCAAATAACATTTAAAAAATATTTTATAGGATTTCTAAAGAATATATTTTACAAAAAAATTATGTTTAAAACTTTTTCATAAAAGAAAGCAATTTTCGTTAATTTAATTTACATCAAAATTTGCCCATTTTTGGTTAATAAATCAATGATCGTGCAACTTGCAAATAAAATCCCTTTTTTATAACATAACTTTTAAGCATATAATTATATAATTAGTTTAACAGTATTGTTGTATTCACTTATGCTATTACAAAGTCCGTAGTTAACAATGTTGCGTTATAAATGTTTTAAAAACACGACGCAATCAGCGTGCCAACCATATGCTTCATCAATTTTTAAAAAAAATTTATTTACGAAAGCTTAAAATCTCTTTAAAATTTTTTACAGAGGACCATCTAAGGTAAGCAAGTTTGCAGTTTTGCTATGTACAATTTGCATCAGATGAAATGATTGTACTCTTTTGTTTGTTGGGGAAAAACCATGCCTTCTAAGCCTAAATATAAAAAAAATGCCGAAACTTTTAATTGTAGGAAAAGGATCAAACTGTACAGAATAAGTATTAAACAACTAATCACAGATGTAATCTGGGAATAGATAAAAACTATTTATATTAGCTTGATTCAGAATAAACAACTAATCACAGATGTAATCTGGGAATAGATAAAAACTATTTATATTAGCTTGATTCAGAATAAAACAATCACCTTATATGGAAAATATGAATAAATCAATTTTTGTCAGAACTCTATTTCCAAATATTCTATTCCTAATATTTCCTGACTTAACTGATTTTCTTACGAAAAAGATTTTTAAAAAAAATCGTGACTTACTGATACAAAATCTCAATAAAAATCCAACAATCTTGCAACGTAACTGTGAACCGGCACTTTCTACGAAACAATTCCGCTGCCTAAGACAAATATCACTTTCAGAATAACTACTTGTTCATATGTTTTACAATTTCCTGAGCTTCGAAATGTAAGTGCTTTCGCGACGATAAAAGAAAAAATGTGTGTCAGATCTATCAATATGTCTCAAATCTGTGATGACAAAAATTTGGAAAATTGTCTCCCGCAGTTTTCAGATCTTCCCCTCCCGGCAAAAACGGTAAACAGTATAATTTCATCTAAAATAGGGTATATAGCTTCAAAACAAAAGGGAAACATGCACATTTCATATGCCACCAAGCATAGATAACAATTTTGAATTACGTCCGCTAAAGAACTTCAAATAAGCCCATTTGTTCCCTGAAGGGTATTCCCTGCCCTTCATATTATAGAATCACGTATTCGATTGCGATAGAAAGTAGAACGTCTGTCAGTTTGGCAGACTATTTTTTTTATCCTTGAGTTTTTCATTCTTTGTTTCAAAGTATCCGTCCGCGGACGATAAGTTGAAAATCTTTTGGCTCTTTCGTTCTTTATTCGATTTCTCAGTCTAATTATGTTCGCTCCACTTGGCATAGCCGCTGATAACAAATGGTGCGCACCTATGTCACTTTTTATCTTTTTCCTTTTTTAACAACTGCGGTAATTTTTCATTTTATTGGGAATTTGAAGTGGAATAAATTTGGGTAAAAGAAATTACCATGCCTTATTTTTTTTTAAAGAGATCTTAATTATACGTCTTCTTCTTCCCTTTTTTTTAAAAAAAAAAAAAAGCTTGTTTGTTTTAATTTTAAATTCTTTGAATTCCAACAGAATAAGAGCTTAGTCGAATAGCGTGTTAATGAAATTTTAGAGAGACCAAAAATTCCTTTTTTTAAAACTTTAAATAAATACTATCAACAGAAAACTCGTGAAAATATTTATTAAATGAAGTTTATTTACAAGTTGTTGAGAATTAATCCCTATTTTCACATCAAAAAGTAATTACAAAATAAAGTTTAATCTCTCCTCTTTTATTCTCTTTAATATTATTTCAGAAGCACTGCTAACTAATTTTTGGGTATTTTTATAATAATAATAAAAAATTTATTTGTAAATTTGTAGTTTTTTTTTTTTTTTTTTTTTTTTTTTTTTATGTAAACGAGTATCTTTAATCGGATACCATAGACTTGGAGTTCCCATTTCGTTTCTAAGATTTGGAAAGTTGTTAACATACATTCATTCTTCAAAAGTTTTTTAAACATATTTTATAAATTGCTGCAACATGTGCTTTATAATAATTCTGATATTATGATACGTGTAATACACTAGTTTTTGCTCGTCGTCTCACTATTTGTTAACTTTCACTTTATTAAATTTCGCAAAAAGTAAATTTTAATAAAAATTCAAGTCAATATTTGAAGTTTCAATTAGTACACAAACTGTTTCACAAGTTTCAGCACGTTCTAAAATATTCTGGATTAAATTACGGAATATAGTACCGGCCCTTTGGGTGCATCATCCACAAAAACCATTCTATCGTAAATTCCATTTTGACTGTAAAATATTGACCGCAATTTTGAAAGTATTATTTTATTAATTAGAGAATCAGTGATTTTATGGTAATTATTACAGTAAAAATTACGGTACATCATATTTTTTATTTCGTAACACGTTTCGGTAAAAATGCATTTTATCGTAAAAAGTACATTGTCCTGAATTTCGATACTTTTTACTGTAATTTTATAGAGTCGACGTTAAGAGTTTGCTTATTGTTTTCTTCTTCTTGCTTATTTTTAATTTCTTTACAAGCTGAATGTAGAAAGTATAACTAAATTAAAATAAAGTGGATACTGTTTTTATTATATTTAAATATTGCCTCAACTTATTCACAAGTTTAACTACTTTATGTTTAACTGTGTTTTAAGAATACTGTAAACTGAAAAAAAGAAGAAGAAAAAACAATAGTGTTACTGCTACATTTTTATTAATAATAATAATGCATTCCTTTTGTTATCTACTTATTTCAATTTTGTTAAGGCGAATTAAAAAATGAAATATAAATTATTTAATAAGAATAAATTGTTTGAAACAACAACAAAAAATCAGTACATTTAGATATCGAAATGGAACAAAAATTATCTTTTTTATTATTATGCGTAATAATTTTTAAAATAAAACAATAATTTAGATAAAGGACTGAATATGTTGATAAGAATTTTTTTAATTATTACCTTTATTACTTCTCCTTGGCAAAAGTACCGTCCATGTGGTCAACTTTATTTGAAAATTCGTACAAAATTTTTCTTCATGGCAAAATATTTATTTTACTACGTGCCCAATTGTAACATTATTCGTTATTTTACTTTTTATTTTCATTCGTATTTTTTATTTTTTAATTTATTACAAAAAAATCTGATATTACAAATTAAGTAAACACTTTCTAAAATTCATATTAGAAATTAAAAGTAACTGCACGGATGCTATGCCTAAAACATGATTACTGAACGGGGCAGACGATTTTTATCCAATCATATAAAAAAAAAAAATTTTTAATTATAGTTTAGCAAACGATATCATATAATAATAAAATGTCAGACGATTTCCTTTTAGCATATTCAACTTTAGTTTGATTCTTAAATTTTATCGATTTATTGTGTTAATGAATGTTGTTTTTATTAACATAAAGTAGTTCTATTTTTTGGTTCGATCATGATTTTTTTTTACTCTTAAAAAAATAAATATGGTTAAAACAAAAGTTTACTCATACATTATAACTAACAAAATATAATATAATATAAAATTTATTATATACCGAATAATATTTTAACTCTAAAGATTCTAATCATGTCAGGTTGGGCTAAGCTGATGAGCAAATCAAGGAGGTTTTTTTTCTTCAAATAAGATTAATAGATGGAGAGAAAAAAACTGTCAAAACTTCTAGAAAATGATAAAATTTGCCACGTTTCTAGCTCTATGGGAACACAAATATATAGGTAATTTTGACTGAAGCGCTTTGGTCATAATTTTTGGAAAATTAAGATATATGTATGAATATGTGATGAAATCTGGTCATTTTACCATCATACCACAGAGCATGGCATGAAAACCATAAAATGATCAAACGAATGGCTTAAATACCCTATGTTTTGGTTTCATTAACCAAATTCATGCTGTTATTTTTTTACCAGAAATCTCATTACCATACAGTACGGTAATTTTACCAGAATTTTTTTATACGTGTCTAATTTTAAATTTTACCGAAATTTAAATCTGTATTAATCATCTTTAAAAGTGTAAGTTTCTTATAGGGATTAAAGAGTCAAAATAAATATATAATATCGATGTAGCTCATTTAATAATTTATAATAGCTCTGTTTTAAAAATTTCATATAAAATTATGTCTCTTAAACTAATTTATTATACAAATTCAATATTTAAAATGGAAGACAAATGATGTCACTTTTGAAACAATCCTCTTAGCGAAAAACATGATAAGTTTTTTGAAACAGCTATAAAATAAGTAAGCCAGAGTTGGCCGTTGATTACAGTAATCGATTACAACTGTAATTGATTACAGATAATTACAGCTATGTAATCAATTACTTGTAATCACGATTACAAGTAATCAATTACTTGTAATCGTGATTACAACTTTCAAAAAATTTTGATTACAGCTGTAATCATGATTACAATTTTGATTACAGTAATCAATTACTTGTAATCACGATTACAAGTAATCAATTACTTGTAATCGTGATTACAACTTTCAAAAAATTTTGATTACAGCTGTAATCATGATTACAATTTTGATTACAGTAATCAATTACTTGTAATCAAGATTACAAGTAATTACGATTACAAGTAATCACAACAAAAACGATTACAAGTAATTATGATTACAAGTAATCAAAATATATGATTACATGTAATCATGATTACATGTAATTTGATTACATGTAATCATGATTACTTGTAATCAAACTATACGATTACAAGTTATTACGATTGTATACTATAGTCAAAATTTTTATGTAAGTATTCATGTGTTTACATATTTTTATGTACATAGAATGTACGCACGCATGAACGTACAATTTGCGTTTCCTATACATACAATGTATGCACAAACGTTGTTTGTACGTACAATATTCATAATTATATTGTAATATACTTAATGCAATGCGCATATGCTTAGTACATATAATTATGCATTTATGATACACGTACGCATGTATGTTAGTTTGTACAAAAAGGCAATGTTTTGTATCTTTGTATACATAGGCAATGTATGTATGAACGTATATGAAAATAATGTTTATGCGTTTGCATGCTTTTATGTACTTAAGTGCATATATTGTATAAATTTACGATAATAGCACATACAGTCGAACTCCGCTATAGTGAACCTGGGATATAGTGAACACTCGGATGTAGTGAACTTTTTTAGCGGTCCCGTCCGTATTCCTTTTTAAATAATGTTATTTTTAACGCTTATAGTGAACAGCTTAGAACTTAGAAACTCGGTTATAGTGGACTCAAATTTCATTTCTTTAAATATCTTTTTCAGTCCTCCATCTTTAAACTTGTAGGTGTTGGGACTGAAAATGAATGCATTCCTATAAAATGTGTCATATTACTCTCCTTTATGCTTATCACTTATACTGTAATAAATGTCAAACAGATCATTTATCTTATACTCCCCCCTCCCTGACAAGCCTCGCTTTCTCTCTTTTCCCCAAGCCTGCTCTACAACTAGTTAACTTGGCCACCTGCTTTTTTGAAAATTTTTGGAATTTTCTTATCTGTTCAAACCATATTCTTTACAAATCACCCCTTGACAATCAAAAAGGGGAACAATTTAACTCATTCTACAGCTGCTCTCTTCATATTCTTACATTATCTATTTGAGACAAGATTTTTATTTCAAAAGCAGTGAAAATGGCAAATTCTCTTAAGAGAAAAGCGTTTTCGATAGACGACTAAGTTAAAATTGTAAAGCATATTGATGATGGAACCAATCAATCGACACTGTGTAAGGAATTTTCCTTGTCAAAATCTACAGTTACTAATCGAAGTGCAATTCTTACGGCATACGACAAAAACATGGTTTCAAACAAAACAAAACATACGACAAAAACAAACGAAAAAACTGCGTGGAGCTGAAAGAGAAAACGTAGAAGATGCTTTGTTAAGATGGTTCGAAATCTTGTTCAAAATGTAAAAATCTTGCATTCTTTGCACATTGTAGATAAGAAAATTGATGAACTCAATTTAAAATCAAATTGTGTTCAATCAAAAATCACAAATTTTTTTCATAAAAAGTGAAAATAAAACTAATATTTAGCGACGTAATTACTTTTTCCATCAATTTTTGCTTTATTATCTGTTAATTAGTTAATAATTTTTTTAAATAACTTATGCAAAATTGCAAAGCCAATTTTCAATCATTCAACTGTCTTATGCAAAAAATATTCTTCAAAAAATTTGGATATAGTGAACCATCGGTTATAGTGGACACATTACTGAGTCCGCAGACGGTTCACTATAGCGGGGTTCGACTGTATATACAATGTACGTTTGTGAATAAAATTGTACGTATTAGCGTACAATATGTAAGAATGTTATTTAAAGGTACAATATATGCACATAGTTGCGTAAATAAAATGCGTACATGCATACATGCATATTTATATGTACATCGATATATGTGCACGCAAAGTATGTACTTATGTACAACTTACGTATGTACTTGTATAACTACATACTTTGTTAATACTTATGCTCATGTAATGCATGGATATACAAAAAAATAGTTATATGCACAATGTATGCATGTGCATACAACGTATACATGTATATAATTACAAGTAATGTACAAATACATGCGTACATTTAAATATATGTAATTACAATGTACACATACATTGTGCATACATTAAAAAAATTTATATGAGTAAAGTTATTAAAATTTGTTTTAAAATTCATTCTAAGGCATATGAAACTCGACCTCATATTTTTTAGAAAGCAAACGATAATTTTATTTGGAATTTCTAAATATTAATTCCACACATAGAATTTACCGTTTTTCTTACCATTTAAAAAATTTCTATGAATCATGCATTATTTTATAAAAAAAAATAAATCTGTATTGTCAAACATTTCATGAAAATACCTGAAAATAATGATAAATGATATAGAACAATAGAAATTTCAAAATGATATAGAACAATTAAAGCTGAAAACTAAATTTAAATATCGTTTGATTTTGTCATTTAACTTGCTTGAGTCATTAAAAGTTAACTTACATGCATTTTATTTATTGCATTGTACACATATTTAGACATAAATGTAATGTACATATGTATACGTGTAATGTATGTACGCATGTACAATGTATGTACATACATTCATGTATTGTACGTGCATATATAGTACATATGGATATGCATACATGGAACATACGTGTATTGTACATGTGTGGATACATTCATTGGACATATATACATTGCACCATATGCATAGATAGGGATAGCATGCATGTACAAATGTAAAATTTGT
Organism: Parasteatoda tepidariorum; assembly: GCF_982258835.1. Taxonomy (NCBI): domain Eukaryota; kingdom Metazoa; phylum Arthropoda; class Arachnida; order Araneae; family Theridiidae; genus Parasteatoda; species Parasteatoda tepidariorum. Next base: position 51,378,475 of record NC_141755.1, read on the forward strand.
ACGAAAGAATTATGCCCAATATATTTATGCACATATGTACTGTATATGTACACACATATGTACATTATATGAACATTATATGCATAGATATGCTATATATGCTATATGCATAGATAGGGATAGCATGCATATACAAATATAAAATTTGTACGAAAGAATTATGCCCAATATATTTATGCACATATGTACTGTATATGTACACACATATGTACATTATATGAACATTATATGTTCATTTCATCATATGTACATTATATGAATATACATCTGTACGCTATATGTATATACATCTGTACGCTATATGTATATACATCTGTACAATATATGCATCTCAAATGTGTGTATGTACGTACGTTATGCATGTATGAATATATGTGAAATATAAATACGCCCAATGTACGTACAATCGTACACAAATGTATTATGCATATTTGGATACTTACATTGAGCATGAACATATTATGTACATGTACATAAATACACTGGACATGCATATCATGTACATGTATACATATATTGTACATCCTCCAGATATACCTATATTGTACATGCATACATATATTGTACTGTTCATAAATAAATTGCACTTACATGCATGGGACATACATTGTACAGACAATGTATGTATGTTCGTACAAACACAAGTACTTGTATATACATGCGTACATGAACATAGATATACATTTTACATACACAAATATTTGCATAAAATGCATATATTCATTGTGTATAAATGTACATGTCTACATTGTTTGCACATACATACGTAATTATTATCTATATACATACGTACATATATTTTATACCTACAATATAAGTGTATGTACATGTGTGTGAAACTAAAATGTCTGAACATATGCACTAGATAAAATTATATGTACATACATTTTAGTTACATTCATTTGTACGTATACAAATACGTACAAAATGCAGTACATGTTAATACGTGCAAAATGTATCATTATAAAATACATTCTACTATCTACTGTAAAATATAATCATTTATAAGAATACAATAGTCTTGTAATCGTGTAATTAGATTACATGTAATCATAATTACATGTAATCAAATTACATGTAATCAAATTACATGTAATCAAATTACATGTAATCAAATTACATGTAATCATATATTTTGATTACTTGTAATCATAATTACTTGTAATCGTTTTTGTTGTGATTACTTGTAATCGCAATTACTTGTAATCATGATTACAAGTAATTGATTACTGTAATCAAAATTGTAATCATGATTACAGCTGTAATCAAAATTTTTTGAAAATTGTAATCATGATTACAAGTAATTGATTACTGTAATCGACTATGTAATCATGATTACAGCTGTAATCAAACTTTGTAATCACGATTACAAGTAATTGATTACTGTAATCAATATTGTAATCATAATTACAGCTGTAATCAAAATTTTTGAAAATTGTAATCATGATTACAAGTAATTGATTACTGTAATCAAAAAATGTAATCGATTACATTTTTGGCCAACTCTGAAGTAAGCTTCCCGGATAATTTTCCTCCTTGGTATTTTCATGAGAACCTCTTATGGTATACCTATTTGATAAACAAAGCTGTAAAACATGGTTAAGTACATCAAAGGTGTCGTATAGTGACGTAGTGCCATGAAATAATTTTGAAAAAAATCCAGAGCCCTTTTTATTGGTAAATGTAAAAATGTAGAATTTATAGTCATAGTGGTGTATTATAAATGAAGCAATTATATTACAATTTATATAACGCATTGTTATTTAAACGAATAAAGAATGGCTCCCGACATATTTTTATGGTGAATTGAAAGAGACCAAATATAGTACAATAGAATAATTGTATAAAATTTTAAGGATTTTCATGTATTAAACATGCTAATTTTGGCTTGAACTAATTTGCATTTTTTTAAACTATTATCAACTCATATCTGATCTTATTCGATTCAGTGAAAAAAATACACAAAGAACCAGAAAGTGTAATAATTTGTTTAGTTAGCTATTTTTTTTTTGTCTAGATAGCTAAGAGATAGTAAGTACTCTTATGACTCTACTATCTTGCAGCGATCTTGACAAGTGAGGTATTGTTTCTTGTCTTGTACACTAATCCCAACAAGTGGGATATTTTATTAGATGCAGCATATAAAATACATAAGAAACAGTAAGTAGAAACTGTAGCTTATCTAAATAACTACGAAAGAATAATGTCTACATGTAATATTTACTACTTTTTGAGAGGATGGTATTAACAGAACTTTTTTATTGACGATTTTAATGATTAACGATTTTTCAGCCATATTTTTACTGTATTATTAATGAAGTTTTTATTTTTTATTTAATCGCTTTTACTGAATAATTTGAACTTTAATTTCGAAATCTATTACCGAAAAATTATGAAGCTTATAGTACTTAGGGCTCACAGTATCAGAGAGAGGAGAAAGGTTTCTTCATTCATTGTTAATTCACATTTCGAAATCTTTCACCGGAGAAATGTTCCGGCATATTTTCATCATTAATGTTATATTGTAATTATTTATTCTACTTGAGACTGTTTTGATTGATAGAAAGCCTAAACAATTTTTTGAGAATTATTATAGAAAGCTTATAGTACTTAGGGCTCACAGTATCAGAGAGAGGAGAAAGGTTTCTTCATTCATTGTTAATTCACATTTCGAAATCTTTCACCGGAGAAATGTTCCGGCATATTTTCATCATTAATGTTATATTGTAATTATTTATTCTACTTGAGACTGTTTTGATTGATAGAAAGCCTAAACAATTTTTTGAGAATTATTATAGAAAGCTTATAGTACTTAAGGCTCACAGTATCAGAGAGAGGAGAAAGGTTTCTTCATTCATTGTTAATTCACATTTCGAAATCTTTCACCGGAGAAATGTTCCGGCATATTTTCATCATTAATGTTATATTGTAATTATTTATTCTACTTGAGACTGTTTTGATTGATAGAAAGCCTAAACAATTTTTTGAGAATTATTATAGAAAGCTTATAGTACTTAAGGCTCACAGTATCAGAGAGAGGAGAAAGGTTTCTTCATTCATTGTTAATTCACATTTCGAAATCTTTCACCGGAGAAATGTTCCGGCATATTTTCATCATTAATGTTATATTGTAATTATTTATTCTACTTGAGACTGTTTTGATTGATAGAAAGCCTAAACAATTTTTTGAGAATTATTACAGAAAGCTTATAGTACTTAAGGCTCACAGTATCAGAGAGAGGAGAAAGGTTTCTTCATTCATTGTTAATTCACATTTCGAAATCTTTCACCGGAGAAATGTTCCGGCATATTTTCATCATTAATGTTATATTGTAATTATTTATTCTACTTGAGACTGTTTTGATTGATAGAAAGCCTAAACAATTTTTTGAGAATTATTATAGAAAGCTTATAGTACTTAAGGCTCACAGTATCAGAGAGAGGAGAAAGGTTTCTTCATTCATTGTTAATTCACATTTCGAAATCTTTCACCGGAGAAATGTTCCGGCATATTTTCATCATTAATGTTATATTGTAATTATTTATTCTACTTGAGACTGTTTTGATTGATAGAAAGCCTAAACAATTTTTTGAGAATTATTACAGAAAGCTTATAGTACTTAAGGCTCACAGTATCAGAGAGAGGAGAAAGGTTTCTTCATTCATTGTTAATTCACATTTCGAAATCTTTCACCGGAGAAATGTTCAGGCATATTTTCATCATTAATGTTATATTGTAATTATTTATTCTACTTGAGACTGTTTTGATTGATAGAAAGCCTAAACAATTTTTTGAGAATTATTATAGAAAGCTTATAGTACTTAAGGCTCACAGTATCAGAGAGAGGAGAAAAGTTTCTTCATTCATTGTTAATTCACATTTCGAAATCTTTCACCGGAGAAATGTTCCGGCATATTTTCGCCATTAATGTTATATTGAGATTATTCCATCTACTTGAGGCTGTTTTGCTTGATAGAAAGCTTAAATCTCAAAACAATTTGATCAGTTTTATAAAAAGCTTAGAGTACTTAGTGCCTTACAGTGCTGGAGAGTTTAGAAAGATTTCTTCATTTATTTTTAAATTCCTCTAATTAGTTTGTAATTTCTTGGCGATAACTTTAAATTTTTTAGGTCCAATTTTTAAATTAAATCACTGTAAAAAATGTCATTTTTGAATTATTTAAAAAAATAAACGTAATAAATTTAAATGCAAATTCATAAATTTCATTCTGTTTTATAATGATGAACAAAAATGAATCTTAGGCATTTTAGTGCGTAGCAAAGCGGGCAGGAAACGAAATATCCAAATTGCTTAAATCGTATATTATTTCTTCTATCATTTCCTATTCTTTGTAGAAACAGACTGATGATTCTAACAATTTTGTCAGCACATTTTTAGTAACTCAACGTATGCACTACCAGCATTCGTAACGTATTAATTCAATCTCGTAGATTCATGAATAAGTTGAATAAAAAGAAATGATCAATCTACAATTATTTCAACGATTTATAATAAAATGTCAAAACGTTTACTAAAACAGTACTAGAATGATTTTTACAATATCTTTAAATTGCAATTTGCCTTTAAATTGCAACTACCTAAAATAAGTTATAACTTATTTTAGGTAGTTCTACGTCAATGTGACAATTTTTTTGGTATAAGTATATTTTTTGGTATATTTTTGGTATATTTTTTGGTATAGTTTTACGAAACTATCTTTCGAGTGCTGCGTGGTCGTCCCATTTCCACATGAAAATTAATCTCGAACAGCAGATTTTATTGCTCAATCAATGTAGAAAATTGACACTACAATTTATTACTTACTCAAAAATTTATAAAAATTTGCGCTTTAAAGATAATGGTTGTTTACAGATAAAAATTCTCTTTTCAGCTAATAAATTTTATGAAAGTACTATTTTTAAATTTTTATTATCTGAAACACATCATTTTTACAATGAAATATGTAACAAAATACAACACATATTTTAATATAAAGGTATCAACAAAAACTAGGTCATTTCTATTTTTTACAAGGACTTTTTTATAAATTTCAGTAAAACTCCATTATAATTACGATTCATAATAATAGAAGAAATTATCTTTATAGTGAGCATGCCATTATAAGCAAATTCATGTATTTGATGTTAAAACAGAAATAAAAAGATTAAATATAATAGATAGATATATATATATCTTTTTCGTTAATTTTGAAAAAATATTTTGATTCAAAATACATATTTAGAGTAAATTCTTTTTGCATGCAGATTGTAGACTGAATCTCTTCGTTCGATATTTTATTGAAGTCATAAATGCTATCGACAGGAATTTCTGAACAAAAAACCTCCAAATCGTAACAATCATTTCCCTAAAAGTTTTTTTAACTGTTGGATTCCATTAAACAAAATTTTTACAACTGTCATGTTTCCCTAAACAAATTTTGTACAACTATTATATTTCCCTAAACAAATTTTTTACAACTAAACAAAATTTTTACAACTAATGTGTTTTCCTAAACAAAATTTTGGCAACTATTGTATTTCTCTAAGCAAAATTTTTAAAAAGATTGTATTTCCCTAAACAAAATTTCGACATTATAGTCAACAGTCGTATATTTAATATTAGCATTTTGGCGGTTATTCGGAAATACGTTGTAATAACGAACATCTCGTAATATTCTGGACTCGTTATATCGAGTTTTTAAAAAATGTCTTTTATGAATAATAAATATGCATGTATGATTTCTAAGCATGTTTATTTTAAATGTAGCTAGGCTTGAATTAATTTTTATGCACTGTAAACAGAGTATTACTCTTTTTTTCTTTTTCATCGATGACTCTTAATCTGTTTCGATGGAATCGCTCTATATTGCTCTAGGGCCGGGATACCCTGTTTGGTAGGGCACTGGATCCATGTCCAAGAGGTTGTGGGTTTGATCCCTGCCTGACGAAGACTCCCCGTGTAGTAAATGGTGACTGAAGCACGTTAAAAATGTCGAGTCACAGAGTCCGCCATGTTCCCATAACAAATCATACCTCTAGGGGTACTGATCCAGGAGTTTCCTTGTCTTCTGGATTGGTTCAAAATTACAAGGCTACGAAACTAAGCATTAGTAGTCGTAAACTCAAAATTGGGTCGGCTGTTCAACGACGGTTATAAAATATAGAATATATTGCTCTGGAGGAGCCATGGGGGCTCAGGTGAATGAGGTGAACCGGGTTCGATCGATACAAATTTCGCACACCGTGCTGAAGTAAAATATCCTCAGTGATAGACGAATCATTGGTTAGTCTCCACTGACCGTCAGGCTCACTGTGGCAGATTTTTGTGGTTTCCCTCTCAATGTAAAGCAAATGCGGTTTAGTTCCATCAAAAATTTCTCCCACTGCTTGATCCAGGAGTTCCCTCTTCTTCTGGTTTGGGTTCAAAATTACAAGGCTACGGAGTTGAACGGTGGTAGTCGTAAAGCCAAAATTGTGTTGACTATTCAACGACGGTTATAAAATAAAATAAAATAAAATACTGCTCTAGAAAGAAAAAAAAAGCTAGGTTTTTTTCTTTCAACTCATATTGCGACTGAAAAATTTTTTGTTCTAAACTTGGCTCTAGCTATAAAATTAATTATTCCATCTTCGTGCAGAGAAAGAAACAATAAATGACCGAAATATGAAGTCAATGTCATAAACGTTGCGTAAAACTGCTGTGGGGGAAGTAGTGGTTTTTTCTTCTAATAACTTAGAAAACTCTAACTGACTACAAATGGATTTTTTTTTTTTTTGAACATTTAAAAATCAGAGCGGAAATTAATCTTTAAACAGTTACGTGCCTTATCTTTGAGTAAAAGTATCTTAAAAACGAAAGCAGAATAAATAATTACTAAAACAAAGAAGATTTGATTTCTGAGGTAAATTGCAGAGTTGAATGTATTTTTTCCCGCGACTGTTAGATAATTGAAGTTTCCTCGTTTCTTTTTTCTTGGAATAAAAAATTTAAACAAAATTCCAACTTAAATGTAAAATTTTCATTTCAAGCACTACCTGCCATTCCATTTATACATCAAGTGTTAGATAGAAAACTTATCACTTTTATTCTAAACATTATTTCAATATTCTAGCGCTCGAATTTATTAGAAAAGGTAGTGGTGAACTGAATAAACTTTATCTTTCCTATTGACGCAGAATTTTTATTAAACACAATTTCCATACGTTTTTCATTACTTTGTATTGAAAAAAGTCAAAATAGTTAAAAAAAATTTTTATTTATTTAGCTTTTCAAATTTTCAGTTATTTAAATGCAGGTCAAACACTTATTCATCATTGAAATCCCTTTAATTTACAAAATCAATTATTGATAAATTTTTAAATATAAATAAAAAAAATTTAAACTATTTTATTTTGAATTTCATATTTTAGTATAAATATAATTCCGATAATCTATCAGATTTTTTTTAGTTAGCTATTAGACGGTCTTTCATAATTCAAAGAATACCAAAATATATTTTTGCTTGTGATTAGAGCGTCAGAAAAAATATTTAAAAGAGACACCGGCTTTCCATCTGCGTTTCCATCAGGGTTTTTTTTTCGCAGCTTATGCTAATTCGATGGATACCGCTGCACTATTCTACCGCGAATTCTATGCATACTGCTTTATCATTTTACAGCGAATTCTATTTATATCACTGTACTACTATTCTACGACGAATTCAATTCATACCACTATACTATTCTACTGCAAATTCCATGCATACCACTATAATATTCTATCGCGAATTCTATGCATACTGCTGTACAGGGGCGGATCTACTTAAGGGCTTTTTGGGCTACAGCCCAGGGCCCCGTAGATGCAAAGGGCCCCAGTCCTCACTGAAAACAATAGGTGCTATTTTGAATTAAAAAAAATATCTAATATTTAAAAAAAAATATTATAAGGTTGGAAACCCTGAGATCAATCAACCCATGCATGTGCGCGTCTATCGAACGGAATGCTGCTAATAGGGCGGGTCACTACAATCCTGATATAAGCGCTACTAAAACAAAAAAATAAATCCGCGAATTATGTGCCATGTGCTGCGCATTCCCTTAACCTAGTTGGTGAAGCATCTGTTAAGGTTGCAACCGAAATTGTGAACTTTTTTGGAGTAGTGCAAAAAATATACGTTTTCTTTTCTAATTCGACCCATAGGTGGGAACTGTTAAATCGTGAAACAAAACTCAGATTTACGTTAAAAAGTTTGAGCCAGACCTGATGGTCTTGTCACTATGATGCTGTCAAAGCTTTAAAAATTATTATTATGACATTATGAAAATTTTCGAAAGTTTCAGCGAAAATGAGGATGAGAAAGTTGATTTCCGGAAAGAGGCATTTAATTTAGTTAATAAAAAAATACAGAGTCCTGGTTTAGATATTTGTGAAGGCAATAAGTTAATTGTGTCATTGAAAGACTTCGTGAACAACATAAGACACCAATCAGATCAGAAGCTTAATAAATACGAAGAGAAAGCTAAAAAAATTAAGTACTAGTGCGGGAATAGACTACAATTACATAAACAAGAGACACATTACTCCAAAATTTTCAGATAAGTCTTCAGATAAATTCTCAGTAAACGGTGCAGAAAAATTTAAAAGTGACACGCTAAACGTTGAGTTGGATAAGCTGATTATGGATTTAAATAAAAGGAGCCAAGTCTATGAGATTTATAGCAAGAAATTCAAATTTTTAATTAATTTGCAAGACAAAAATATGGAAAACATAAATCTGGAAAGTGTATGTAATATTGTTCATTATTATCCTGATGACGTAGACGAGCATTCAGTGAATACGTGCATTCAGTTAAAATCTTATTCAGTCTAAGCCAGAGTCTTACACCTCTTGCAGTGAAATTTTTATGCTAATTTATGAAAAGAAACTTGTTGATGTTTTCCCAAATTGCTATACTATCTTAAAGATTTTTTTAACTTTGCCAATCACTAGCTGTAAAGTGGAGCGCTCTTTCTCCAGGATGTCATATATAGAAAACAAATATAGGACAAAACAATGTCGAACCACATACACAAAAATGCAGAAAGGTTGCTTTATAATTTATATAACATAACTACACATAACCTGTCAATTTCTTTTGCAATAATGTTGTACAGTTGCTGTTTGAATACACAAATAAAAATAAATAAATAAAAAATAAATAAAATTATTTTATTGTTTTCGATAGTTCTACATCACTATAGAAAACAGTTTTTTTGACAAAATGGCTATTAGGGCCCCTAAGTAATTTCAGCCCAGGGCCCCACAAATTCACGATCCGCCCATGCTGCTGTACTAAATGAATTCTATGTATACTGCTATACAAAAAGTAATCTTCATTTTTACAACTAGAAACACAACATCAACCGAATATTCAATAATTCTTAATAATTTATAATACTGAGTGAAATTTCAATTCTAAGAGATGGATGACGACAGTTTGCTGCCCGATGTCCATAAAATTGTACTCCTTTCATCAATATAATCCGTTTTATTTATTCCCATCTTGACTTTGACCAGGACGGGTTTGAAACGTCGAATGTTATATTTATGAACAATATGGTATCGGGAGGACATGCATTTTGTGTGCACATTGAAATAGAGTAAAAAAAAAATGATCTTTACCTGATTTATGGCTTTCTTCTTCAAATGCTTCCAAGTCCATCTTGAAATCTGAACAAACTGTTTAAATCCAATTAACAATCAGGAACTGAACACAAGCTAAACATTCAATAACACGCATCCACCATTGCTACGGAAAGAAATTACAATTCCAATCGATAGCAGACTTCTCACTGTTTGGGTGCAACAAAAAAGTTCGTTAACGCTCATTCAAGCATTTTGCCATAAAACAGTTCTTCCATTAAGATACTTAAAATAGGAGAACAAACATTAGAGGTTACGCTGCTGCCACAATTGCCTCACCCACGGATGATTAAGCAACAGATGGATATAAATTTGTATAAAATAAAAAAAATAATAATAAGGGCAGTTATGATTTCTTTCCCAGACATAAGATAACTGGTACTCATTGTTTTCATCCAGCTTGAGAAGAAAAAAAATTTTTAGTTCGCAAAATCGTTTTCACTTTTCGTCCGAAACCTAAAATAGAAGCGCAATGTTAACAGATATTTAACACCATTTCTATCAAGCTAAGTCAAAAAACACTTTTCAAATTTAACTTCCTTTAATCTTCTCAATTTCTCCTAGTCTAATTTTTTTTTTTTTCTTTTCGTACAATAGTTGTTAAATTAATTCAGTATAATCATTTTTCTCCAACTCATCCTAGATATAAAGATGAGCATATGGTACAACTATTTGCAGCATGAAAGATTTAACTCTACAGTAAACCTATTATCTACCAGGAGACACAACTCTTTGGTATATCTATATCTACCAGAAGACACTTAACGCTATAGTGTACCTATTTCTACCAGTAGATACCTAACTCTATGGTATACCTATTTCTACCAGGAGATACCTAACTCTGTGGTATACCCATTTCTACCATGAGATACCTAACTCTATAGTATACCTATTTCTACCTAACTCAATGGTATACTACCTATTTCCAACATGAAAAACCTAACCCTATGATATAAATATCGGTACCGAGAGATTTTTGACACCTTAAAGAAAATTATAACAATGTTTAATTTTAAATGATTTTTTCATCTAAATATCAACACCATTTTCTAGCAACATATCGATTATAATCAGATTCGAAAATCTCGATTTCAATTGTAACGGTAAAAGAATTGTTGCACGATTTTGATATTGTTTTGATTCCCGCAATGTTGCTTTTTAATGCAGATCATTGTAGACTTCGAACAAAAATTTAATCACGTTACGACAGTATAAAGCAATACGCATCAATGTTTCAATAAATATATTGCTCAGTTTATTCATATTTATCTCGCAATTTGAAAACCCTACAGGTTTCGCAATTAGGCAAAGACATAAAGACACTTCTTGGTCGAAATAGGCTTACAAAACTTGGGAGAAGCAATGTTAAATAATAATGTCTTTTTATAATATTAAAAGCTCAATAAAACAACACGTTTTGGGACTAGAGGGGAACAGCGAAATAGTTGGATAATCAGGTGGAGAGGTTCTTTTGAAATCAATAAACTATTAATAAATTACTCAAAATAGGTACTAATTATAAAAAGTTGAAGAAAAGAAACTTGTGTTTTATTATTCTATCCAAATAACGATTATATCCAATAAATCAATTTTGATTCACTGTTGGTTAACATCTATAACCAATGTTTCAAACGTAGACGCTATCACCCCCTCAGCGGACATATAAGACTTTAAGGAGACTTCCTTTAGGATGTGAAAGTAATTTTATTTCATTTTGTATCGAACATGTTCCAATACAAGCGTAAATAAATTACATGTTATTGAACCAGTTATTAATTCAGCTAAGTACATATTGTACTACAAAAAAAAAAAATATTATTTTAGGGAATTTGACGTGGCATTTTTTTCAATTTTCAAAATTCAAACTAATTTTTTTTAATCTTTTATAAATTATTTTGATATTCTTTTAAATTTCTCATGAACATAGTATTACAGTAGCTCGTGATTTTTAAAACAATTTGTTCAAAAGTTATTTTGTAATTATAATTAGAAGTTCACAGCAAAAAAAAATTTTTATTTTTATTTTTTGTACGTAAGGGCCATTTCCATAAAAAAAAAAATTTTAAAGGAAAGGGTCACCTATAAAATAACTGTTCAGTAGGAATTTTCAATAAATTAATATGATTAAAAGTGTACCATACCTTAAATAAAGTATGTAAGATTTTTCTTTTTTAAATAATTTAAAAACATTGGTAAAAAGTTTTTGAAGGGGGTGTTGAAAAAAGTTTGTCTTGCAAGTTGGCGGTGAAAAGGTTGGAACTAATTATCTATGATCATGCTAAAACGTGAGTCACGAAAAGCTTTTAATGCGTATTGTATAAATGAAGTGTCGCATGATGGAGCATCGGATAATCGAGGTTCGACTGAACTCAGTGCCATCAGCTTTTGAACAATTTTGAGTACGCTTATGATAAAATAGGGAAGATGAGTAGAGTGAATGAACCTTTTTAATTATTCTTAAACAAGGAGATTTAAGTGTTATCTATTGTCATTTTAGAATGTTTTTCAATTATAGATATTCCATTAGAGATATAATTAAACAAGTTATGATATTTTTAAAGAAGTAATGGTATTCATTCTCCACCCACTTATTAATGCTCGTGCTTTTCGACCTTAAACAGCTAAAATTATACCATTAGATTAAAATAAAAATAAAAATTTTTGTAAAAAAGAAAAAAAATTTCAAAAAAAGCTAACTGTTATGTAAATGCATCAATTATCTCTCCATAAACAAGTATTATTGAAATCCAATTTATACAATCTGAAAACCAATCGAAGTTTAAAGAATTCAAAAATTAGTGGTAGATTTACATCACTCCCCCCCCCCTTCCTCCCTTTAAATAGCAATTTGCAGAAGTTTATGAGCAATTACTACTCTCTTGCTTTCTTTAAAAATAAAAAAAAAATAACTGAGTCCGTAAAAAAGTTGTCTCTAGAAAAGGTTAGATTAGCGAGTTTTAACTTCAAAAAAAATCTAGCCATTGTTTGCTTTTTTTTTTAAATCTAACTACCTACCATATTTAACATTCATGTATTCAAACTAATTTTCACTATTACTATTCAGTAATAATTTTCAATGAAATTTAATTAAAATTATGCCACAGACGTCAATTATTGTAGCAAAATGCAATATAAATTTAAGTATAGTATAAAAGCAGCATAATAATTGTAATATGAAAGTAATAATTTACGTACTTAACCAAAATTTTTATGCATAATTCTTTAAATTAAAATTCGGTAGGTAGACATTTTATTATAAATAATTAAATAATTTTTATTAACTCACATCTTATTTTTAAAGAACAAACTTTTTACGAGGCAGTATTGACCTATTCAGTACTCCTTTAAAAATTTATTAAAAACTTAATAAAAGTAAATTAAAAAGAAAAAGATATGTTGAAAATTATCATTTTAATAAAGTATTAGTATTTTTTTTATTATTAGTTTTACATATCTTACCTTTAACTTTTATATTTCCACTGAAACAATTTTTTACACATTGTTTATTTTAAATTTGGAATGAAATGTGAAACAAATAAATTAAGAAAAAACAAAAATGCAGAACATTTTTTATAATATATATTCTACTTATTAATTATTTTATTTATTTATTTATTACAATTTATTACATCAAAAATAGTAGTTTCAAATATTAGAGAGAGAGAGAGAGAGTAGTGATTTTCTTCAGTATTTCGCAAGACTCAAAGAGTTAGGAAGAAATTTTATAAGTTTATTTTTATTGTGCTTATTTTATGTGTTTTTATTAATTTATCATGTTTCTTAAAGAAATAGGGTTAGCTCCCTTATGCATCATATATCTTTTCTGTTCATTCTGCAACTGATTTAATTCTAGATTTGTCTATTAATTTAATACTTGAGGATGGCTTATGGGAGGAATTTTCCCCCAAAACCCCATTTTGGTTGCAGGGGTGTTACCATATTTATAAATTAATCATATAAATAATGTTTTTTTTTTCAAAAAAAAAGTTATTGTATAAATGGAACATCGCAACAATTATTTCTTATGACGAAACAAATATTCAATAAATATCAAAACGCTCGAAAAAACAATGCAGATTTTTTTACATTTTATTTAAAAAATGCAGTGGACATATTTTGTACAAATGTAAGCATTCGATAGCTTACTTTTTCACAACAATAAAAACGAAATTGATTTTTAATGAACAAAACCAAATCAGTTGAGATCAATTATAAAATACATTTAAAAGTATGAACTTCAAAAAATGTAAAATATAAAAATAAAGACCCCTACATAATCTCAGTAAAAATAAAAAAGAGATAATTAACTCAGTAAAATAAATAATTTATCATAATAAGTCCTTCCTAAAAAATAGCACATAAACAATTCAAAAATCACTTTAAATAAGATCGATATTAATAGAAAAAGAGGTAAAAAATACACATAGACATACACATTTAAGTTTAAACATAACATTTAACTGATATATTAATAATTTGACATGACATTGAAATTCAGAAAACAAAAAATGACATTTACCGAAAATCTGCAATGTACACCCATGCATATTCAATTTCTCACCTTTCATTTCTTTCTTCAATATTCTTATTCAATCGAAACTAACTTTGTTTAAAAATAATAATAACGTTAAGAATTGTAAAACTAAATACATTTTGTTAAATAAAATACTTACAAAAACCTGAAGCAAAAGCAATGTGATTGATAGAAATCACATTTCACACAAATAATAACTTCTAACATTTCATACAAATAATCAGTTCATTCATTTTAGACATGCAATCACGCTCTTCATTAATACTAATACTCAAATGATCAAAACAGATCAAGATAAAATAAGAGGCAATTTTGTCATTTTATAACAAGAAAAAGAAGATTAAAAATAAAACGGAAATAAATAAAAAAAACTGCGATGTTCCCTTAACTCTTAGAATCTTGATCATAAATCCAAAATTATAAACACTTAAATCTCTTTCATTAAAGACATATCAACATACTGTAAAACCTTTGAAGGTGAATATGGCAACTCCAGAATTGTTAATTCTAATACTTTTGCTAATTCTTAAATAAATGATATCAATTTTGTACCATCTCTGCATAATGTGTAAAGAAATATTCTACTTTAATTATTTCTTATTTGCTAGCATTTCTATTGGTACTGTAGATTTTTATCTGATTTTTTCATTAAAATCAAATGAATTGCCGACATTGCTTTTTGTTTAATCGCTACCTGTAATACTATGTTTCAGTCAATCAAATTTTAGTCTTGAGGTGGAAAGTGTTAGTACAATCTAAAAGGTGTTGAGTGAATTATATTACTTTTAGGAAGTGTTAAGAGTTCAATTAATTATGAATGTTTTTTTTATCAAAAAAAAATCGGAAACATTGATTGATGGATTAACGAAGTTTCATTTATAATCAAATTTGCTATTATATCACTAATTAGCAACCCTAATTATTTAAACAATCTCTTATTCAAATTAGGTTTGTTTCCTTCGGTTTCTTTTCATCTTTCTTTTAATCTTCATATTTTTTAGTGTTTTAATTGAATGACAATATAAATTAAATTAAATATAATGCTCCTTTCCAAGTTTTTTTTATTAATAGAATTACGCTTGAAATCAAACTTAAACTTAAAGAAGACGTTAAATTCTGTTTTATTAGGAGAAAATCAGGAACATAAATAGATGGTTTTAGAAAAGTTTCACGCAATTAAATTCGCTGTCAGATAAAATAATTTTTATTAAGAAATAAGTTTTAGAAAAATATTTTTTTTAATTAAATCTATAGCATTTAAGCTTGAACGAAATACGAAAAAAAGAATCATAAGAAAAGAAGTCACAGAAAAATTTAAAGCATTTTGTATATAAAGCATTACTGCATAATGGCCCATAAAAATGTAACAATTACAATTCAATCCTTTGGGTTGCTTTAATCATTCATTATTTTTTAATAAAACGCATCAAATATTGTTGGAAACTACAAAAAGAAAACTACTGAAACTGAGAGTACTTAATTTAATTGGAACTAGGGTAGGCAAACTTAAATGGCACATTATTTCATAAGAACAGATTTATATTTAACACTAAAAATAAGTATTTTTAAACAAACAGTTTTTGTAACTAATACTTAAGTAAAGAAAGAAATGTATAAAAAAAAATAAAACAAAGAAAAAAGAAAGCTAAAAACCTTAAAGAAAAAAATAACACCACCAATGAATTCTAAAAAATAAAGGTGAATCCAAAAGGATAGGGTATACTTTGTGCTATGTCGACTAAATTAAAAAACAATGTAAATAAAGCACATTAGACAAAATACATAAAAACAGGAGAATAATTGCATGCATTGAAAAGAATAAACTGTAATCAAATGTGGCATAAAAATCAGTAAAAAATATATATACCAGTAGCAAAAGGAATACCAGTCAAACTTAATGGTTTGCTTTAGACTTAGATTTAATGTCAATATTCTCACTTAAAATTAATATTTAAAATTTATTATGATTTTTGTTTTGAAAAATACCTATAATAATTTGAATAAAATAGTACATAGTATATAAATATTCAAAACAAAATTTGGTTGGCATTCTATGAAATTAGAGTTGTCAAAAACTTGTTTGGACAAATTCTTTTTCATTAACAGTTTTGGAAGGAAAAAAAACTAAGTAATGCATATTTGACTGCATTTTCAAAAGCAATTTTTTATAGTTGTTTGGCTTACTTTTATTAGGTACATTAAGTAAAAAAAAATACACATAGTTCAGTTCAATTCATTTTATGAATTTAATTTTTTTATTATTTTACATTAACTTCATTTTATTTTATGTACATAAAACATAACAAGACTGCACTTCTTAAATTTTTACTTTACACAAACTTTTCTCTCTGAGAAAACAAAATCCACACAAAACTATCCATTTCCACAATCACCACTTAATGCATTTCTGATTCAGAATCCATATCTTTTCACATAGAACCTTCCCAGGCATTAAAAAGTAACACCAAAAATAGTTCTAGATATAAGTAAATACTTTGGAATGATAACACTTAGTTTAAAAAATTACATAAGGAACAAGCACGAAGAAGGCATAAATAGACGCATTACAGCCCAAATTGTCATTTCTCATCAAAGAGCTGAAGCATCTCTACCATGCTCTCAGATAACAAATGATAAAATCTCTGTGAACTTGTCTGGGGACAGGCATGTTTCGACGAGATGTGGAAAAATATGCGCTGATCTGAAGGAAATATGTAAGACACCCCATAACCATCATCTGACACAGGTCCGAATCCACCGCCAGTACAAACCTATGGAATAGAAGTAGGTTCAATTAAATCATTAAAATAGCAAAAGTTCCCAAATTAGAATTTTAAATAACACCTTTTCAGGCATTAATTATTACTTTAATTTGTTTTCAGTTAATTCAAATAAAAAAATTAATATAAATCAATTTCCAAATTTTTTTTGCCTCAACCTGCAAAGATATTATTTAACAAACTAAAATAATAAAAAAAGTAACTTTGTAAAATAAATGATAAAAATAAGATTTTTGTACAGATTCGATGTTCATGTAGCTATCAAGTCTATATGTCGACAAGAGATTCATTCCTAATAATAGAGTAAATATTAAACAGGATAACCTTTTCGCGCTAACTGTCCTGTATAGTTGCTCTCATTTTCCTGTCAACACGCCAACATACCAGAGAGCATTTTAGTTCACCATCACATATTTGGAACAATTTAAAAACTATAATTTTTAGCACAAGATGGCATTGTAGGTCCAAAGGATTTGAAACACATGTAGATTTGACCTTCTACTTGAAATGAGAGATATACCACTCACATGCACATAGTGTTTGATAATATAACATGAAAACTAAGGAATGTTTCTGAATCACATGATTCATGACGCCCCTTTAAAATGAACATGTGATGTTTGTTAATAGTAGGTGGGAGAGTTTTATTTTTGCTACAGTTATGTTCATTTGTATATGCAGTCCAGTTTTAAATTGATAACGTCAAATTTCTCAATGACAAAGTGCCGAAAATGTTTAACTGAACTTCAAATAGAAATTATGCTAAATATTTCAGATATTGATTCTGAAACAGACAGTAGTGATAATGGCACTATAATATATTCAGTTGAATCGGATCATAAGCAATACATCCTGCAAAATCTTTGATTGAAATCCATTTAATGCAACTTTGTATTACGATTTGATATCCAAACACTTTAATATTTGGAAGTAACACCTGGAACAAATAAATACCAGCATATTCCTAAATTTCATAGTTTGGATAAATTATGAAATTTCATTAATTTGGATAACATATCCATAGCTGTAAGCATTTTGTACAATATAGATTTCAATTGTAAATAAAATTGTTTTTAACGTTCAATAATACAATTCTGAAATTGTTTCCATAATTAATATATACAGGTATATATACATATATATAATATACATACAATGGAAAGTCTGTGTTTTTCCCAGAACTTATCAAAATAAATTTTCAATCATTACTTCAGAAAACTTAGTTTTAAAAATTTTGTAAATAAATACTTACTTTGTCATTAAATATGTGCAAATTTGCATCAGGTAATGCAGTCAATTGAGTATGGGGTGTTTGACTAGTAGATAAAGTCCACGGACGAGTGATGGTTTTATACAAAAAGTCACTTTCCTAAGAAAAATATGTTAACCAAAAATTTAAAGCAATTTTAGTAGATATTAAAAAAATTTATAAACATTAATTATGAATCATAAGCATTACAAATATAATTTTTATTTTTTAACAATTACAAATAAAATAAATAAAAAAAAGGATAAATGATGGTACGACAAATGAAAATATGTATGAAACAGTAGTCTGTTACATAAACTTGTTATAAAAAATTTTACTTAAAATATATTTTTCTAATTTTCTTTATATTTACTTATTTGTTTCTTCTTGATGTATCTTATTTAAGATAGACTTATTTATCCAGAAATCCATATTTCATGGAAAATATAGATACATTATGTGTTGAACAGAAAATTTGAGGTGCACTGCTCTAAGCAGACAGTACAATGTAATAATACTGAGTTTTGCCTTTTTCAAATAAATTAAACTACTGTACAGTCTAATGGGAGGGGGGGAAACATTTGGAAAAAAATTCATTTAAAGATTTTAAAAAAAATATATATATATACATAATTTAAGATTCTCAGCTCTCATTTAGGCTAACTACATATACTCATATTTTTCTTATCTTTTTACCTTCATAAATTTTTATATATTTGGCTTTTTAGCATCTTTAGAAGTTAGTTTTGCACTTAACTTGAATAAGAAAGAGAAAGTGATGTGACAAGTATATATGCCACATTAGTATAATTGATATTTTTTTAACTTATTACAAAATAATTTAAATATAGAAACTGGTAGGTTGATGTATTTTCTTAATCTGAACAATTCCAGACATAACATATGATCTAAAAGATACATTATTGAAAGATTTTCTATTCATTATTTCCTTATTAAATATCAATTTGAACAAATAAAATTTAAAAGAGAAAGTTATATTTGGTAACAAAAATATTATTTATTAAATTATATAGATATACAATTTAATAAATAATATACAATACTTTCCACATTTTTTTTATTTATATGCTGTTAAAGAAAAAAGGTGATTAACAACAAAGTTTAATAGTAATTACACAATCAGAATTCAAATAACATTAAAAAACAAATGCACTTAATTGAATTTTCATTACAAACTAACTTAGTATTTTATGAATTTTGTATTAAGCTATATAATTAATTAAACTTTCAAAAGATAAATTTAACCTATTTAAAGATTATTTCTAACTGATTATAAATACACACTTTGATGTGAATCTAAATAAATGTGTGCTAACAGTTTTAATTATTTTTCTACATCAGTCAATTACTTTTTACACTATTATTTAATACTCATAATTAAAAAATATCCTTTTCCCAATAAACTCATATAACAATCAAATCTACTCTTTGCAAGTATTATAAAAAGATAAACTAAACAACATTTAATCACATCCGCTCTTACAAAAAATTATGTAAAAAAAGGCTACTTACATAACCCAATCCCTTGCAAGCAACGTAAAGAGCAAATAAATGTCTGTCAATGCCTCGTCCATTCATTGCATCTCTGTACATATTCTGGTGTTTTAAAGCTGCTTTTTGCAATAATGACCTCTTCTTTTCTGCAGGGCAATCTTTTTGCTGCATACTCCTATTTATTAAGTTTAATAAACTTATTAAATTTACAAATTTACATTTGCAATATTCTAATTATATTTGTAAAGCACAAATTTCTGAATTATAAGATTTTGAAAAATTTACTTCAATATTTGTTTGTGTATTTTTCTAATTTATGAAACAAATATATTTTTCATAATACGAGGAGCATGTCCTTTAAAAAATATAATTTTTCGGAGGTTGGGCTGCGATTCCAAAAAATAACAAATAGGTACAGTGCACTAAATAAAACCGAAAAAAAAACTGAAAAAGAAAGATTTATTTGGTAATCTAAAAATTTGGAGTTTCAAGTGAAGTGGAAAAATTCAACATATTTGAAGGGATCAAAAATAGCACCCGTTCTCAAGACTCGCTAGATGTGAAAAGAAAAAGCAAAACAGGTTTGAAATAGGAAATGTAAAGTTATATAGCAGAAAAATGGAAAATAGATAATGATTAATAAAACTAGAAAAGAATCGCAGTAATTAAGAAAAGTAAATCAAGGCAGCATGCATTTCCACACCAAAATAAAGCAACACCAAAATTTTTTCCAACCCTATCACATCAGCTTGATATAAATTATTATTTAGATAAATTATTATTTTTTTAAAAAAAACTTTTATTTACAAATCTGTGTAGGTTTAAATTATAACTATACCCAATATATTAATAAGATTCAGACTAAGAATATTATTATGTTCAAAACCAATTAATACCTGAAGATGAACTTCACTTGGAATAAATGAAATGGAATAAATTCAATCCACTTTGAAATAATTCAATTGGAAGTAACTTCAATTTCAAAAAACTGAACCCTCCAAGTGTTACAACTGTAAGCCAGACAGAAAAGAACTCTCCTCGCAATACAATGATTCATCATTGAACAGCATCGGATAACAGGCTTTTTATCACAGGAAAAATGTCAGCTTTACGTTTAGGGACAATCAGGATTAATACTTAAAAGGTTAAGAAAATCACAAAAACTTAAAATATTAGTAAGTAGATGTCTATAATATTATAAATGGGCTTTTTATAACAGGAAAGCTAACAGCTTTAAGTTTAGAGACAATCGGGATTAATACTAAGAAGATTAAGAAAACCACAAAAACTCAAAATTTTAGTAAGTACAGTAGGGAACCGATTATCCGGAACGATCGGGACCATCGCTATTCCGGATAACTGATTTTTCCGGTTTTCTGAATCGCTACAGAAAGCCGTTTTTTTTATTGTCAAATTCAACTAAAAAAGTATATTTGGAAATAATCTTGAAAAGAAGAAAAAAACGATGAAGTAATACACTAATGATTGTTTCCAAAATGATGGTAAGGTTAACATCTTTCAAAAAAGAAAGAAAAATCTTGAAATCGTATGAGGAGAAAAACATTTGTTTTTTCAAAAATGGCTGGAAAATTTATCGAATTTCGTTCCGGTTATTTGGTTTTCCGGTTTTCTGATTTCCGGATAACGGGTTCTGTACTGTATAATAAAATAAAACCACAAAATAGGAAACCACAAAATATAATAATCACAAAATAAAAGCACAAAATATAATAAAACCACAAAAACTCAAAATATAAGTCTGTAATATGCACCTTAACATTTTCACAAAGATCAATTTTGGGAACAGAAAAATTAACAAGTAAATGAATTTAATATGAAACCAAACATTTGATACAAAGACTTTTTGTCACAAAAATATTAGTAAGTAGACATCTCTAAAATACCATTAAACATTGTTATGAAAACTATTCACAACAGAAACAATAGATATTTCTAACATGTAACCTAACATAAACAAAGAACTTTGGCAACATTCTAAGTTATGAAAAAGAAAGCAAATATAACTGAAAAGTTTAGTGAGTGACAAATGACAATTTGAACAAGCATATAATTTCTTGTTTTAAAACATATTACAGTCATCTTTATGTATAGAATATTAAAAAAAATCCCAGCTAAGTCACTATTACTGATTTTAATTAAGCTCTGTATTAAGCTTCTGACTATTATTTTGTTTTCTAGGGCAAATGTTCCTCAATTTACTAAACTCTCTCATAGAAACCTTCTTCCACTAAGTTTTTCAATTTGTATAGATTATCAACTCATTTTACATATTCTTCAGAACTGTATAAAAGAACTTACAAAACAAATTCCTTTGCTTCAATGGTGCAAGATCTTACTGTTTCAGTTCTCCCTCCTTGATATAATCTAGTCATTGATGCCTCATAAGTTTGTACAAATCTTTTAGCATCCTTGTAGTAGGCCAATTGTAGGGCTAACTGTACAAAAGCATCAGGAGAAGTCTAGATGAAAAAGTATTATCTTTAAGCTTTTTCTGATTATTATTTATTTCAAACAAAACTACAAAACAAATATTTGTATGCTAACTTTTAATTATTACGGAGACGCCAAAATTTAGTATTAGCTTTATACAATTTAAAGGTAAGTAAATCTTGCATCAAAAGTTTACTCTCTGCAAAATATATTTTATTTATCTTTCTATTTACTATTTTCTTCATTTAGTATTAATTTTTCTTTATTCTATTAAATCAATTGATTACATTACAAATAGGAATATTTACTTCTTATTTTTGAAAGAGTTTTAAGAAGAGTTTTAAGAAAATTGCTTTTGAAAATGCAGAGAGCTTTAAAAAGAAAAGAAAAACTTTACAAAAAAAAATTTGTGGACAAAAAACTTTTAAATTTACTTGAAAAGGAGAGAGAAGCAGCTTTGGTAAAAAAAAAAAGGGTTGCTTTTTTTTTTTTACTTTAATTTTTTTGATTTGTTTATTTACTTATTCTCTCTCTTTTTTTTTTTTTTGAAACAGAATTTATGTGATGAAATAAAAATAGAATGGGACACAAAAATTTGTAGGATTTCTCTTATATATAACAGAACTCAATGTATTATTCTTTCGATAGCATTAATAACTCTTTTGAACCTTTAGAACAGATTTTACAGTTACAGTAAATCTTTAGTTCTCCAAACTTTAATCAAATTGAATCTTAATGCCAGGAAAAAGTATGAGTGAAACAAGGAATATAGAAATAAAAAGAATAAAATTGCATTTTACTGTTTAAAAAAAATTATGGAATTTACTTTTTATTATAATAACCATTCACAAATAAATTAAATAAAAGAAAATTGCTTTTAAACACATAAAAAAGCTGAAAAATTCTTACAAATCATAAATTTAGTTAAATCATCATGTCATGGCAAAAATTTTATTTATCCCAAACATAATCTTACCTTACATTTTTTGATAGCACCTTTTCCAAATTCATTGTGATCCATAACTATTAAATCCAAATCATTATTATTCTGAAATTAAACAAAAAAATAATAGTATTATTAACATAAATAATGTATTACCTAATAATCATAACACAGAGAAGGGATTCTAATTATTCATGAGCCAGTGTGCTTAAACATTTTTCAAAATTTTTTTTAGGAAAAAGAAAAATATTACAGAAATGCAAGAAATATACTTATTTATGAATTTAAAATATAGTCTCATTATGATAATTATTATGTGACATATTTTTGAGTACATTTTTTAATTTAATTTAAATTACAGAAAATTATTTAAGAGACATTGATTACAATATTTTCACTGAAAAATGAAATCTTTCTCAATCTTTTAATGTTTTTAGACAAACTGCACACATATTTGAAACATATATATACACGTTTATATACACGTTTTTATATATACACGTTTATATACACATATATATACACGTTTCTCAATCTTTTAACGTTTTTAGACAAACTGCACACAATTTTGACTCATAAAATAACTTGTCAAAATAATGTTTTTAAAATTAAAGAAATTTTAAGAACGAACCTATTCCGTTACCAGTGTGTACAAGTGGAGCCATAACAACAGACAACAGAATTTATTTAAATATTTAAACATAAACATAATTTATCAGTAAAGATATAGATGTTAAATATCAATGCTTGAATATTCTTACAGTGATAGAAAAAGATACAGCTTCTTCAATACAAGTCTTTAATTCAGGAGATATTTCCCATATCAATCGATAAGGAGCTTTTAATTTAGCTTGTTTAAAAACTCTGCTAAATGGCATACAATAACCATTCTCATCAAACAACTTTTCTAGAACCCTGCAAAATAAAATAAAAAATTGAAATTTTCTTTAAGTAATTTTAAATTAGAGCCAGTTATTTGAAAATTTTCCAGATAAAACATGATATTAAAAACCGTAATATTAAAAACCGTAATATTAACAATAACTTGTATACAATTTAAGATATTTGCATATGTTGACCTGAAACAAAACTTAACAAAGTTAATTATCAAATATGAAAAAAAGCTAACAAACAAAGTTAAGAAAAAAAGCTAACAAAGTAAATATTCAAATTTGATTATGACTTTCAAAACAAAAATTGCCTAGAATATTAATCAACAAGAGGCTTTTAAATTAGAGACAATATAAACAATGTCAGTAATCCTAATAACTAAGACGCAACATGAACAATATCAGTAATTCAAATAACTAAGAGGAAATATGGATAATGTCAACAATCCCAATTACCAAGAAAGAAACTTTAGAAATTTAAATTAAAACAAAACACTTTTAAAGCAATATAAAATTTGAATTTTGAGGGAAATATAAAGATTTAAGACTCTTATGCCGGTGTAGTAAATTATCAGAAATTTTTAAGAATTAAAGATTAAACATTTCATTTTTTTTTAATTAGCATTTCTTATTAAGCTAACAACAAATTACAAAGTAAAAAAGAAATAGTCATAGCTTTCAAAAGTGAATTTCGCTTGCTATGTCCATGTTCTAAATGTCCACATACAGAACACAAAGAAAGAAATATATTCAGATAAGTTTTCATTCTCCCACGATTTAAAAAAAGGGTTGGCTGACACTTTTTATAATACTTTAGCCATTTTTGTTTTTCAATTTTTCAAATAATAATAATTTTTTCAAATTGCATTGGCAGGAGAACACACCAAAGACTGGCAGGTCAGATGTGGCTGACCAATATGGTTGCGCACCTCTACCTATCATATTCTACATTCTACTTTTCTTTAAGTATTAAGGGCAAACCATTATGAAACACCTTTTTTTTCTTTTAAAGTAAACAACAACTACACACAAATTATATTAAATAGCAAACATGTATTGTAATTCAAAACAACTCCTTAAGTACTGGAGAAATATGCATATATAGGCTATAGTCCATTCCACCTTAAGTTGGCACTGGAGAGAAAGGTAGGTAGACCGGATTACATGGAAACTGGGTTACTCTTTAAGTCAGTATGGGATGAGGTAGCAACAAAGGGAGAGAAAGTGGCCAGTATTGGCGTTTAAGAAAGCAAAACACCGATTTTTTTTAAAAAAACCAAGAATCATACAAAATTTTGTACAGAATACGGAAAAGAGCACGATTTTTTAGAGCATTTCTCATAATTATTATTTTTAGATGCTAGTTGTAAGCTGATTTCTTAATTAGTACTTAAAAAGCAGATTTTCTTATTATGATTTTTTAACTAAACGAAACTAATTTTAAACAGAAAAAAAGATATATATTTAAAAATATTCTTTTTTGTTGAAATCTAAGTAAAAAAAATAAAAAAAAGAAATGCATAGATGCGCAAAAATACTTTGTTTTAAATATTTACTTTTTATATTCTTATTCTTATTTTTTGTAGATTAATGTACATTAATTTATCCCACATTGGTGATTTGTTGGGGAAGGAAAAGTCAACATAGGCTGGAAATTATTGATCATGAAAAGGATCATACTTATGTTTTATAATACTTACTGTTTTTTTTTCTTATTATAATTTTTTAATTAAACGAAACTAATTTTAAACAAAAAAATATATATTTAAAAAGATTCTTTTTTGCTGAAATCTAAGTAAAAAAAAACGAAATGCATAGATGCGTATAAATACTTTGTTTTAAATATTTATTTTTATATGCTTATTTTTTGCAGATAAATGTACATTAATTTATCCCTCATTGGTGTTTTGTTGGGGAAGAAAAAGTCAACATAGGCAGGAAATCATTGATCATGAAAAATATCATACCTATGTTTTTTTAATATTTACTGTTCTTTTTTTTATAAATAAAAAATTTTAAAAAAAATTTCAGAAAAGTTTTTTTTTTTTACTATAAAAATTTTTTTTTCTGAAATATATTTGCTTCTAAGAGACAAAAGAACTTACCTGAAAAAAATAATTAGTATTATCCATATGGGGGGGGCGTACTGTACCCCCCCCCCATGTTTTCAGCTGCCATATCCCACCCTCTTAGACTCAACAGGAACTCTTTGAATAACATGATAACCCCCTATCCTGGTGGTTATCATGTTATTCATTTAATATTTTAACAGTTGACAGTTCCTTCTGCAAACTCTATGTGGGGTAGCCCTGAATTGAATTCAATCCACAATTTCTCATCAGGCGAAATTCTACTTGGATGGGTGGGCGCATTTCTTCAAAAGAAAATACATATTTTGAAATATCAGAACTTTCCTTTACTTTTCAGGACCTTTGCAGGTGAAAAGAGGCTTAAGAGAAAAATCCGTATAATTTGTTATTTAAGTACATTAGAATTAGTTAGCCTCGAAATATTTTGTCAGATACTGAAATATCTTAATATTTTCTACATAAGGGAAAGGATTTCTCAGCTTTTTGGGCTTTGTATTTCAAAAATAATTATTAAAATATTGATTGGTTTAAATTAACCTTTCGATGTTTAAAAAAAATTAATGATTCAAATTTTGCGTCTTTTTTGAAACTATTTCAATTCCTATACATTTTATTAGTTTATAAGTAACGGATTAACACTTCTATTATGGAAATTGTATTTCAGATAATATTTAAAAGTCCCTTTAATTGAACAAACTAAAAATCTTAAATTTTTACATTATTTAAGTTCCTATAAAAAGCGAATTGTACTTCAGAACTAAACATGCCGCAAAAGACGCAAAATGTGAATCTTTACAGAGATCGATCAAAGCGAAAACAATTTTTTCTTTTGTCGTAAAAAAATAATAATAAAAACACATGTTGAATTAGCTACACAGCAAATATGCTCAACTGTCATCAGCTTAATAATATTCACCTGTCTATTGGGGTGTTGTTGTTGTTGTTTTTTTGTTTTTGTTTTTTTTTTTGGCTTTTCATTTATTCTGAGGGGAAAAAACTTTTCATTAAATATTGTACAGATGAGGTTAATATTTAGAAAATTAAATATTCAAATACAAAAAAAAAAAAGAAAAAGAAAAGAAAAGAAATAAGAACTGCACAAGAGATAGGACACTTAAGCAAAGCCAAAGTGAATGGAAAAGCTGACTGACCAGTGTAGAAACATAGCCAATGAGCCAATTCCTTGTCCTTGAAAACTAATTCAGCGCCAAACTAAAACACCTCCTTCTTCTTTGTACATTCGCTTTACTGAGAAGGTATTTATAAGTTAAATACATTTAAACATGAAAAACTTCTAATGAATGTTTCAAGATATACTTTTCTTACTTTGCAACATTTATTTATATTTGTACGCGCATTTAAACTGCAATTAATTCCAAAATAGCGAAGAATTACTTTTCAAAGGCGGAGTATTACATTTCCTACCTTTCTCTCCAGTGCCAACTTAAGGTGGAATGGACTATAGTGAGATAAATATTTTGGAAAATTATATTACAAAAAAGGAAAAAAAGAACAGAAATAATAACTCACTCTCTAGATAGGATATATTCCCACATATGAGCCATAGCAGGGGCATCAGCTATGGTGTGTTCACAATTCAGACCTGTTCCAGCATTGCCAAAAACTATCAAATTGCAAGATTTATCAAACCAGATGCACTTTCCATCTCCATGAAGAAGAAATTTTCCTTTCTCACTTAAAGTGCTTGGAGAATAATCCGTAAGCGTCACCTAAAAGAATTATTTAAACAAATTAAATAACTAAAAACACAGCCCGTTTTTTGGCAATTTGAAGTTAAGAAAATTTGATAAAAATTATTATTTATACATATTAGTAATTTAAATGTATTTCGAAGAAAAATTTAATTTTAACTTTTTTTGTTTTATTATTTTTTTATAATTGGAACTTAAAATTAACAATATGAATTAACGTAGAACTTTAATAACCTGATCATGTTTCAAAAAAGAGGCATTATGATTTGTCCTATTCACAGAAGTCTAGATGATAAATCAAACTACCAAATCAAAGGAGTGATTCCATTGGACAATAAGTCACAGAAGTTATTTGGCTTATGAGAAAGTACTTTTTTTTAAAACATTTCCAATTGCTGGTCTTTAAATTTAGCATATTAAACCACAAAAACATTTTTTTTTCAAATTAGAATAAAATCTTACAATGAACTTGAATGACAAATGGCTTTAATCTATAGGTGGATCATTTGTTATACAGTGCCCGCCGTTTATTAAAATCACTTTTGCTTTATGCTCTTTTGATTTTATTAAGCGGCTGATTTTATTAAGAGGCAATTCAACATTTGAAGAAGAAAAAATCAAATTTTTTCGATATATTCTAAATGCACACATTTTAAAAGCTGAAATAATGACAACACTAATGCTTTATTTTAACTAATTTAATTATTTTAATAAAGTAAACCCTATATAAGATTATATTTACAAAAGTTTTACAAAAGTTTTGCAAAAACATGATCAATGGTTGCTTGAGTTGCAGTACTTAAAATTAACTTTTCAACATCATTTAAGAGTTTATAGAAGTTTTTATAGTTTTCGATATTCCTCCTCTTTGTTCTAAAGCTTGCCCCAATACATTAAGTGCTTTTCTGACTTCCACTGAAGATGGCACTGATGAGTTTATTTCATCTTCTGAGTCTGATTCCTCCATTTCTTGATTGGAAATAACTTTGCAATTTTTGATGTCTGTAACAATTTCAGAATCAGATTTTTCTCCTGATGTTTGCAGGTTATCGTCAACAGCTACGTAACGTGAAAAATTCTCGTCCATTTCATTTTCTTCATTGCTGTGAATTTTTTCGAAACAGTTATCGGCCCCATCTCCATTGAAGCTTCACGTTGACTACATTTAGGAAGTTTATCATAGTTTTGCAACACTTCAAATATATTTTTCAGACTCAAATCCTTCCTTTCGGCCATGCTGATAAAATTGAACATCAAACGAACTTAAAAATGATATGTGCTCTAACTCTAACTATAATTTACTCAAATGGCTTAAATAATATGGAACATGAGCACAGACAGTTTTTGGAAATCTATTCATGTTCTCTGTTAAGATAGATAACAAAAGAAACTTCTCTCCCCTCTAAGGTTTATTCAATAAAAAGTAAGATAAGAATTCGACCCCCCGTTGAGTGAGAAATGTTTCTCCAAACTTCATTCAAGTCAAGGAAATAACACTGATAAATTGATTTCTATGAATTCGCTGCCTACCACCCACATTTTTCCTTAACTCTTACACTATGTATATCGCAGGAAAGTGCTAACCACACCTGTCTCACAGGTTTGTGAGTAACTGTTGCTTCTTCTAAAAAAATCTTTAAACTTCAGAAAAATAAAATTTTATAAATAAGAACGAAAAAAAACTGAAATATTGCACTTTTGATTTATTATGTAGTGAAAATTTTGATTTAAAAAAGCGGCGGCATTAATTTTATTAAAGGATGTTTTTAACATGTATTAATATTGTAACAATTCGGTTCTTGCCGATTTGATTTTATAGAGCGGCTGATTTTATTATCCGGTGATTTTATTAGCGGCAGGCACTGTATCACTAACATAATACTATACAACTGAAATTCTCTTGAAAAATTATAAATATTGCAAATAAATATCCTTTTAAAAAAGTTAAATGCATAGTGTTGGGCCGGGATAGCCTGGTCG
This sequence comes from Parasteatoda tepidariorum, assembly GCF_982258835.1. NCBI lineage: Eukaryota > Metazoa > Arthropoda > Arachnida > Araneae > Theridiidae > Parasteatoda > Parasteatoda tepidariorum. The sequence continues at coordinate 51,408,282 of NC_141755.1, forward strand.
TTAGGGCGCTGGGCCCATATCCAAGAGGTCGTGGGTTCGATCCTCGCCGGCCGAAGACTCCTCGTGTAGTAAATGGTGACTGATGCACGTTAAATCTGTCGAGTCTCAAAGTCCTCCATGTTCCCACAACAAATCAATACCTCTGGGGGTACTGATCCAGGAGTTTCCTTGTCTTCTGGATTGGTTCAAAATTACCCGTAATTACCCGTAAACCCATGAAATTGGGTCGGCTGTTCAACGACGGTTATAAAATAAAATAAAATGCATAGTGTTAATGTTATATACCTAGTGTTATCTAAAATGCTAAATTAAGTTTTCAAAAAATATAAAGAAATTTATAATGCCCTAAATTTAAAGCATCATATGAGAATCTTAATTATTGAAACTTGGAAATCTGTGAAGAAAAATGTTTTAAAAATGCATACATCAAATAAGACAGGAAATAAGTTATAAAGTCGAATCTTTCAGAATAGTTTGTAAGAAAATAAATAAATCAGGTTTATTAAAATATAGACATGTTATTAATTTGGCATTCAAACATAATTTTAAACATTATATACAAGAGAGTGTCCAAACACAGTATCATGATTGCAGTATCATGATTCCACAGCATCGTGCCATGTAACTATTTTAATTTTGAAAAAAATAAAAAATAAATTCAGAAGTACCAAATCAATTTAGGGATAATCAACAATCAGTTTGATTAATCAATTTGATAACTCTATAACAAAGCATGTTTTAAATTTCAGACACAACTTCTTAATTACAAATATAACAGCCTGAGTTGAAGTATGCTTACAGTGCTACAATTCCGAACCTAATATTTTTTAACGTAACTAATGTATATAATTAATCTAACAAAAATAAGTAATGTTTTATAAATAATTTGGGTAAATAAAGATTGAAGTAAAAAACTGTAACAAAAACAGGTGTCATGACTAAATAAATGAATTACTAACTTATAATTTAATATTAAAAAAAAAGTTTGCAATATATTTTAAATATATGTAGCTCTGAATGTAAGAATTGAAGCCACGACACTCATTTTATAAATGTGCATATTATTTCAGCAATTAAAACTTATTTACTTTTTAAAAAAAATAAGGAATTACAATACAATATTAGAAAATTACATTCAGAATTACAATATTACATTCAGAATTACAATATTAGAAAAGAATACAACATTTCATAAAAAAATATTAAAATAAATAGAAATCGGTACCATACAGCACAGAATAACACTATTTAGTAGCTAAAAAAAAAACTAAACTCAGTGTCTAAAGAATATAGAAAAAGATTGCTTACACAGAAAATTGCTTTTTCAACTGCTCTTCGACTATCTCTATTCACTCCTGAACTCAAATGACTTTTTCGTATAGTCGCCCATTGACTTCTTTTTAAAGCAGTTAGAGCAGCAATAGATTTTTCAGCTTCAGAATATGACTCTGAAATAAAAATAGGGATTAGTTTTAGAAACCAATGGATTAGTTTTATACTTATTACAAAATAGAAAAAAAAAACTATTTTTAACTACAGAATTAAAAATAAATACTTTAAAAAGATCAACTACCAAATAAACAAACACTAATGGTTTTTAAAAAAAAAAAAAATTATGAGGCTTTGTTTTATTAAAATCATATTATAACTTCCTAAGATTATTCAAAGTTCCTAAAATTGATCCATTTACTCAAACTTTCATCAGAATGTAACCATTTTTATCTATGACAACTTATTTAAATTCAATTATAAGTAAATCAAAATAAAAAGAAAATATTTTATTCTAGAATCATATAAAAGAAGCCATCAAAAGTGCAACAAATAATTGCTATTTTTTTTGTACAGTTTCCACTCTACTCTACACCTTGTTAAAAAAAAAACAATTAATTAAATCAATGAATTTATTGTAAATAAAAAAATTATTACATGAATAATCCAATGAGGTTGAAAATAAAGCATTATAGCAAAAGTAATGCATACAAACTTTTTATACATTAAAATTTCAATTGTTACTCTCCATATAATTGTTAAATAAAAAAAGAAATTTAAAAAGAAAAATTTTTAAGTTTTAAAATCTAAAGATTCAGAACTAATTAGATTTTACTAATTCTAAAAATAATTTAGAAAAATCTGCAAAATTTAATCACTAAAATCAAATTTATGTATTAATATCAACGAACTTCACAATAATCTCTGTAGAACAAAAAATACAATTACATATAAGCCTAGTCCGATAATAAAATTAATGCAACCATAATTTTAAAATCTTTCAAAAAAAAGTTTATTTAAAATATAATAAAAATAAAATGCCTAAAAATCATTTTTTTTAAACATAGTATCTATATATATTTTCTCTTACACGGGGACAAAAAAAGTAACATTACAACTCCCCGAATGGCAAAGCTAGAAAATCAACCAATGATTGCCGCTAATAATGTCACATGCCAAATCTACTGAGGTGGCTCAACATATAGCGCTTTTAAAAACGGAAACTGAAAAAACCAGAGAGAACTGAAATAACCAATCTCATACTATTAAGCTAGGCAGAAGTGAGTAGTCTTTGTTGATAGATCTCTATTTTAGTATTTTGTCGAAAGCGCTTTTTTTCACGAATTTATACGTTACGAATTAATTTGACGATTTTTTATTTATATCACGAATTTATTTGTTTTATCACGAATTTATTCTAAGACTTATACTTATGTTTTTAACAAAGTTCTAAATCGGTCGTGGTTATTATTTTTTAAAAAAATAATGTTTTGTTTATGCAGATTTTTCCATTGCAATTCTCTTATTTCAATTTTTAATAGACTTAATTATAGCCAAAATTTTAACCTTTTTAAAGAGATATCAGTTTTAGAAATTTTATCTTAAGATTTTATACTATAGCACATTTCTAATAGGTTTAACGAATTACATGTCATTTATTTGAATTCAAATTTATTTTAATGACTTAGTATTTACTAAAAAGATGTAATTTAAAAAAAAAAAAAAAGTTTATATATGGATTTGAATGATTGTTTTGAATTCTTAGAATTTTGTGCATTTGCAATGTACCTGAGTTAGCAGCGAGCAAAGCGAGCTTGGTTTGCGAAGCAAACCATATAAGATTGTGTAGCAATTTTCGGTGGTTTGCGAGCGTTAGTGAGCAGGGGGCGCAGCCCACTAGCATTTTTAAAAATTTAAGTACATAAAAATCTACAGCATTGAATTATATATCCAAAAAGTATAACAGTTTGATTGTTTTTTTCTTTTCGAGTAAAAATTCTATAAAAGCTTTAAAAATATTGAGTATTTGTATGATGCACTCTTTCTAAAATGGTGAAAACTTAAATGTTTTACCTTCGAATATTTCAGTTGATAAAAATCTGTTATCAATACTTGATTACAGTTACAAAATTTTGAAATTTATGATAAACAACCTGATTGTTTCTCAGCATCTTTCACAATCCAATTGAGTTGCTCTTCTAATGTTGTAGGAGCCAAAATTTGATTTTTGGAATCAAAAACTTCAAGTTTATAATATATTCCTTTCACAATAACAATGATATGCTATAAAAAAATTTTATAAAATTATTGTTACTAAATATTGCTATTACATAAATAGACATAACAAGCTTGATAAATGGTTTACCTTTGAATCTTCAGTGTGTAGAATAGTGTCATTATTTTCACCAGGAATTCTAAAGAAAAATAAATATATTGGTTAGTTATTACTAATTATGAACAATTTTTAACAAATAAACAGTGGCAGTTCACAACAAATTTGATTTTTTAATGTGAATAATTTATATAAATAAATTTTAAATTGCAATTTGCAATCCTACTGATAACTTAATCATGATTTTAGGAGCCCAGACCTGCCAACCTTAGAAAATAAAAAAGCAGGAGACTCTTTCTGTATCACGACATAGTGCAATATTGAAAATTATTCACTCAATTATTCAAATGATTCACACTTCCTGCAAGAAGTTTATTTCAAAATATATTATTTACATTACATAAAATAGACCACAATAAGATTCTGACACTGACTAATAAAGATACGTGTTCTTACTATAAAATATAAGGTTCTATAGAATTATATTAAAACATATCTTTTGATTTTTTCAAATTTAGGAAGAAGTTCAAAACTAACAAAATATGTCAATAATGAATACAATACTTTATAAATGCATTTCTTAATTTTTTTTTAACTGCTACTGTTTTAAAACTGCAGATGTTGCTGATTTAGTATTATTTAAAAAAAAAAACTGGCATCTATAGAAAGTGAAAAAACATTTTGCCTAATGGTGTCCAAGATATCTCCGATTTTGCCATTTCATTGGTTATTGCTGCTGTTTTGGTTCACACTCACCATAATTTTTAGTGATGTTGCTATGGGGAAAATTTTTTCTAAATAAATGCCCAGCATGATCTGAAGCACAAGTTGGGAAGGCACAAATTGTTGTTTTTTTTCCTCTATCTTGCACTAAATAGAAAAAAGCAGGAGAAAACACCCTGAAGGCCTGAGGGCGAAGATTTGAGGCAAAAGCAGGAGACTCCTGCTAAAAACAGGAGAGTTGGCAGGTCTGGGAGCCTGATTTTTAGAAATTAGAGCCGAAATTGATAAATTTACTGTTTGTGTTGAAACGATTGTACAATTTAAAACAGGTGGTAAAACAAACATCACTCAAAAAGAAATTTTCAACTTGATGACGATTACAGAGCTGTATGAGAATAAAACTTAACAACTTGATAACAATTACTACTGAGCAGTATGAGAATAAAACTTAACAAATTGATGACAATTACTGAGCAGTATGAGAATAAAACTTAACAAATTGATGACAATTACTGAGCAGTATGAGAATAAAACTTAACAACTTGATGACAATTACTGAGGTGCATGAGGATAAAACTTAACAACTTGATGACAATTACTGAGGTGCATGAGGATAAAACTTAATAACCTTAAAACCATCAGCAAAATTCAATTAAAACTTGAGGTTGATTGCAGGGCATGTTTAGAATTTCTTTAAATGTTCACTCTCTTTATTGTTGCTCATTTCTTTATAGTGAAAATTTAAAAAAGCAGCATTTTTATGTAGATATAAAAAAAACATTGATTTCTCAACAGTGCAGCAAGTTTAAGAGAATTATGTTATTCTTCTGAGCTATATTATGATGGCAAGCATATCAGACATCTTAAAAACTAAATTTGCATAACTGTAGTTATTTTCAAATTTTGCACAAAACTTCTTTAAAATTTTATTTTTTATTACTTCAATAGCAGTTATCCTATAAGTAAATGTAGATTTATAAAAAATTGGAAACTAATTTTTTAATTAAGTTCTGTTTTGAAATTTTGCAACTACTTTGGCAAAAGCAAATTTAAAGCCTGCAGTTGTTAGATAGCCAAAAAAATTGGCCATGTTTGAATATGTCTTTGTCAGTTAAAAATCCTACTTAATATGAATACATTACTCTGTCCTTCATTTAAATAATGCAACAAAAAAAATGTGAAACTGTAGAAATTTAAAGTCAGACCAGTGTGTGCTGTGAAAGCCTAATCAGGACTCCAATTTATAGACCAGCAAATCAATGTAAAGGAATACTACGGTGTTTTGATTTTTGGTTTCAAGTTTTTAGCACAAAAATGCATATTTCACTCCGATTCTGACATTGCACATTCGCTGTATAGTTTTTCCTTTAAATTCCCTTAATTAACTTTTTTTAAAAAAAAGAGAGACAAGAGAGCAGTGAAAATGAGTACCAACTATTAATATCTTTTGGTAACTGGTCCTGCAAACCAACAACTAAATATTCTAATTTCTACTCCTGCTTATAAGCACAATAATAAAATTATGCATGAACTTACTAAAATAAAAGGAACACCTAGATAAAGATACTAAATTAAAATTTATAAAACTCTGAAATTTTATACTTCATTATAAAATTTAATTGATTACTTGGAACACATGGTTGAACTTTTCGTTAAATTAAAACTAGCCTCTGTTGCTTTTTTATCATCCTACCTTTGAATGACTAAAAAATAAGTTTTCACAGCATTTCAAATTTATTCTTTTGCTTTTTAAGTGAGAAGATTAAGTTTCAGAATAGCTTATTAAAAATGGAATAGATAGGATTCCTTACTTTTTTTAATTTTTTGTTTCTAGTAAATAATTTTTGCCTTTTTTTTTATAATTGTTTTTAGAATTGTTTAAGGAGTAGAAAAAAATTATCATTGATTTGGCGCAAACGAAAATTTCAAAACTCTTGATAATAGAGGGGGGAAATAACTATTTTAAACAAAAATTCTCAAAAAATTTAATGTTTCAAAACTGTCTAATGTAAACTAAAACTCTCTAAAAATGTCTTTCAAAACTCTTGATAATAGAGGGTTAAAATAACTATTTTAAACAAAAATTCTCAAAAAATGTAATGTTTCTTACTCAACCGTAATAAAGATAAACTAGAATAGTTGGCCCCTCTGTGAGCAAGAAAAAGATTAAGAAATCGGGTGCCAGCATGTGGGTACAAGACGGCCCCATATGGAGAAATTTAAACCAAACAGCAGAATTCTGTGAGAATGGAAATCATGTTAAAAAATAGATTAAATGTGAGAGCTTTTTCAAAAAAATAAAATTGGTCATAAAAAGGAAGCTTGTGAATTTTCAATTTGAAAACAATACTCATTTTCAAAAAATTATAAAAAGCAAACAAAAAACCTAACAGGTAAAGAAAACCATTTAATAAAAAAATAAAAATTATTAAAAAAACTTCCAAAATTACTTGTTTTTCTTTAAATGTTTTATCTCAATTACTAACTTAAATCTTCGATTTATAGGAAAGTTAAACACAGTAAATGAATCAATTAGCGTATGCTACCCTAAGTTATTCTCAATAAATGGTGTTCCTTTTAAATCTTCACTTGCTAAATTCCTGATTAGAACAATTTTCAAAAAAAGTCGTTAAGAATTAAAAAATATGTATTGCCTTCATAATACTTCATGATAACAGTGTGAAGTAATTATAATACACTTTGGGAACCAGGAATGAATCAACAAAGAGTATAGGGGGGGCATATGAGAGGGTAGCAATAGCAACTATCTAAAAAGTAGATAAGTTTGAAAACAATACCATACCTAAAAGCTTTTTTATTTATTACTAGATTTTTATCCTTTCTTTATACATAAGCTAAGAGTTCTCAATAAAAGAACTGTTGAAAAAGATCTGAAAACCATGAAAATCAATAAATGGTGAAACCTAGTGTCTGATCAAGCCAGATGGAGACGACTGGTTAGGATGGCTCTGGCCTGTATTAAGCTGTCATGCTGATGGAAGAAGAAGAAAGTTACAATTATTTTATTGTCAGTCTTTAACAAAACCTTGCAGAATTCCTCTCCCTGATTTTGTGGCTAATTGTACCCATATGTAATTTACACTAAGGTAAAATTTAGATCAAAATTTAAATCTGAAATATTAAGTCTTTGATGATACCAAGCACTTGGATATGATGGACAGTTTTATGGTTTGTCTAACACTTAATTTACTTTCCATTTCACTGAATTTCGTAATTTGAAGAAAAAAAGTCAATTGCTGAAGACTGCTGTACAACAAAATAACTTTTCCCTTATTTCATAGCCATAATTTTAAATGGATAAAATAAGCATTATTTAGTCATGACGTACAAAATATACTAGCAGTTTTATATTTTAAACAACAGAAATGTTTAAAACTGCAATAATAGAAAATTCCACTTTGATATAGTTAGTTTATAAGTAATTAATTTGAGCAATAAAACCATTATCAACTGTCTTAAAAAGCAACTTAAAATCAGTAAATGGAAAGAAAAAAAATGGCTACAAAATATTTTAAATATTAAAAGTTTCAAAAAATGAAAAGAGAAAAAATACAGCACATTTAACCATTAAAAAAAATCACATTTCCGATTTAAAATATTTCTAATTAAACAAACTATGCCAAGTGCTAGCCCGAAATATTTATTTTGGTTAAAAAGAACGAAACAATTGAATTTTAAGAAACCAATTTAAATGAAGATATTGAACATGTACCTTACAGTTCCTAGCAGTTTCTCATACTGAGCCATACATATAGGAATTGTATTTCGAATTACAAGAGGTTCAAGTTCTTCTCGGTCAATTAGTCTTTTGAAGGAACAAAGACCATAAATTAATGATGCAGTCCTAAAACAAAATTACAAATCATTTTATGAAATGTATTATATCCTAATATATGAAGTTTGAAAAAAAACAAAATACAATCATGTAAAATACAGTGAAAATTAGGGTCACACTTTTGAGTCAACATGAACTTAATGAAAGACATTTAGAAAATTTATTTTAGCAGATTTCTTCCCTTATTTTATCAAGAATGCAAATGAATATTTAAATATATATTTGTTATTAAAATAAAGTAAACATTATGAAAGTACAGTTATTAAGCATAATTATTAATTTTTTATTTAGTGGTAAGCATGTAATAATAATTTTATAATTTTATTAAGAAATATTAAGTATTTCAGTTATAATATAGTATTGTTTCTAGTTGATATTAAGCATTAGCATTATTAATAAATTTTATCAGAACTTTGATCAGTAAATAAAAAGAAAAAATTTTATTTTAATTTTTTTGGTCATCCCTGAAATTAATGATCTTTCCATTTTAAGGTTTTGTTATCTCTTTATCACTGAAGTTTATATTATTTTATAAAGTTGTACACATTTTTCCGAATATGTATTAACATTAATTTCATACAGTTGACTTTACAATTGTTTCATTAGATGTTAATTAAATTGCAGGGTATTATTAAGACATTATCTGATATTCAGTTAAGATTGAAGTTTAGTTTCCATATGCTCTAGTCTGTATTTTTAAAACATCACAGAAATCTCACAACTGTTAAGTCAACTGAGATCAATGTTATTATTAGTACCAAAATATTTCTCGATGGCAACAGCTCATTGATCAGATTACTGATCAAATTTATTCTTTTTTTCCTAAGAAATGAACTTAAGGTTTATAAATATTATGACTGGAAATTTAACAACTAAAACCTTTAAAACAAAGTTGTTTTTTTAATTTGATTGAACATGATCAGTTTTAAGAGTATTTTATTTTATTTAAATTTTTTTAGTTAGTCAGAATCGATAATCGATCTTTAGTTAGTCAGAATCGATCGAAAAATTAATTAAACAAAAATTAAAAAGTTAACTGAAAAATTAATTAAAAGAAATTAATTAAAAAATTCATATTGTTAGCTGTTACAAACTCACCGTGACACTTGTTTATCTGTAGGAGTCCAGTAGCATTCATCACAGCAATAATAATTACTATTATTTGGAAGGGGGCTCCTGCTCATTAGATAGGCATATTTCTCCCTATAGTATTAAACATAATAAACATTAGTCTCAAAAGTAAACATATTTCAACAATATAAATTAATATATCTAGTTAATATAGACAATATTTTTTACTCTATCAGTTGCAATAAAATTGAAAAGTTCATTCATTGAATTTGAAACATCACATTTTGTAATATAGTGGAATAGTGGAAAATTATATTTTGTAATATAGTGGAATAGTGGAAAATAGTGGCTCAAAAATATAGTGGAAGGGGACTCCTGCTCATTAGATAGGCATATTTCTCCCTATAGTATTAAACATAAAATACATTAGTCTTAAAAGTAGACATATTGCAACAATACAAATTATTATATCTAGTTAATAAAGGCAATATTTTTTACTCTATAAAAAGAAGTAAAATTGAAAAGTTCATTCATTGAATTTAAAACATCACATTTAAAATTACATTTCCAAATTTATAATTTTCAATTTGCATTTACAAGTACACAAGTAAAGTAAAATTGAAAAAAAAATTATATCTAATAATATGTCTTGCATGAAATGCAAATAAACAGAAGGATGATTCTTGATTTGTTTAGTCTTTAATTTCTTTTCTTCAGCTCTTAATATTTTGCTTCTCATTAAATAATGAATATTGAAATTTTAATATTTTATCTGTGAAAATACTTGCACAAATCTGTACAAAAAATTCCCTCTTAAACAGAATAAAACAGAATAAGTTGAAGAAAGGTTAGGGGGGGACGGGGTAAACTTGATTGCTCTGCAAAAATGCAACCAGATCACATTCAAATTGAGCTTAAGGCTAACAGAAATTCAAATGGCTATAATATGGCAGAAATTCAAATGGCTATAATTATAAGATGATCATTTTATTCTTTGATAAGAAATTAGACTGAATGCTTTAAACCTAACTAAATTTTCAACATATCAGACTAAGTAAATTAATTCAAGTAGCTAATGTAAAGAATTGCACATAAAATAATACTTACCACCAGTCACTTACATAATTCTGACAAAACCACGACTTCAGAAGCAATATATTTTGCAACTTATGGGCCAAGGTATTTTCAAACTCCTATAGTAAAAAAAGAGATTAAAATGTAAGTTATTCAAGACATTATAAAAATTAATTAAGAGCAGCATTCAACTCTTATTAATCTACTACTTAAAATGTAGATAATTTGGTTTTGCAGATTTTTAACAACAAAATATTAAGACCATTGCTCAAGGCACACTATTCAAAAGAATCTTTCAGCCAGTGCACCATCTGGTTTTTTAAACTGTAAGATATACACTGATATTAAACTCTGTGATCCACGTGGTGAAATATCTCATTGGAATTGCCTAGATAGCTTTTAAAGCCTACTGTGAACAATTCGGGCTTGCATCAAACAGCATTCTCATCCTTGTTAGAATACATGTATTCCCTGAAAAGCTGCACGTAAAAAGCCATATTGTTTCAATGATATATTCACTTTTGCATGAAGACGTGAAAAAGCAGCCCAAACAGTTAAAAATGCACCGCCATCAACTCTTGAAGAGTTGACAACTTTACTCCATAACTTTGTGGAGCATGCACTGCACTCAAACTGGAGCATAAACCCATATTCAAGAGCGACTTATATGACCGAGCCACTTTTTTCCAGTCATCTATAGCCCCACCAATATGTTAACTATCCCAAGAAGACATGGATGTTAATGGTGCCAGGCAAGTATAGGTACTCAAAATGGCATAGCCAATGAAACAAAATTATGTTGTTCTCTCCACTGGAACACATGTTGTACAATTAACATTGTTAATTATCTCTTAACACTCGACACACATAACTCCAGTTCTAATCATTTGAATGGCAAGCACATTGCACACACAGGTAAATTATGTCTAAAAGAATATTATTTTTCACATATGTGTGAAACTGTGAAGAGGAATGTGGAATTTTATTTCAATATTTTAAACACTATGCCTGATGTGTTTTGCGCCAACTACTGCTTTGTATTAAAAATCATTCAATTCCCATATAGAAGACATATTTACATTGTTATTAGACTGTTACCACTAGATTACGAAAAGCAACAAGAAAGCCCTAATAATACACTGGCTACTTATACTTTGCTAAAGCAGTATCATCATCATCTGCACATTTAAATTCTGCGATCCAATAACTTTCATCAACAAATGTATGTTGAATAATTGGCTTTGGAAAAAACTATAAAGACTAAACTGCATGCTGCTAATGAAAACAGATGAATATTTAAAATATTGCTATAAATTGAGCCACAATAGTCAGTTAAAATAAGATATAAAATTAGATTTATTTGAAGATTACTAGCAATTGGGAGTTATAAAAAAGAAAATTCCTGATGAAAATATAATTTTAATTGTAATTAAAATCAAAAGCAATATTTGACAATATCAAGTTTCCCAACAAAGTATATTCTTGAGTAGCTTGCCAGTTGAGAAATATAAATATGTAACTAAATAAAAAGAAGCATTTGCATAAAGTATTGTTTTTAAAAAGTATAAAATAAGCAATTATTTACACTACCTTTCCTTTTTGTTGAATTTCCTTTAATTCTTCATCAGTACAGAGAGGTTTTAGTGATTCATAAAGCCTATTCAGTGTGTCTTTAACAGGAGGTACTGGCAACCTAGGCAAAGATCTTTGGCAACTGTAAAGAGATGGCTTATAACCACTGAGGAGTTTCACAGCTCCGCACCACAGAGTTGTTGCTATTGTATGACTACGAGGATTTTCATCTAAAATATATATGTATTATTCATTGCAAACTCAAAAATCTGTGAATTTAAAAAAATTTATCGAAAAATTAGTTCTAAAAAACAATAAATAACAAGGAAATGCAGAATCAAAGTAAACTTATTAAAGCTAATTTTCAATTACAATAAATGAAGAATTTAAAAATTTTTGATATTACTTTTCACAAACTATTTTTGAACAGAATACAGCAGAATAGACTTATACACCAAAATGATACTTCTTTAATAAATCTAATTTTCAAAGTAGCTAATTTTTTACAAAAAATAAATTTAAGTTAATTTTAAGCTTCTAATGAAAACCGATACTCAAGTAATATGTTAAGATATATAAAGATGACAAAAAAGATAGCACAATGCTGCTATATCTTAGTTTAAATCTTATACTAAGATACTTACACATCCATCCTCTGTAAGATAATAGGAGCCTCAGGAAACTTTGTCTTAGTATCATTAAAAATATAAATGCAAAAATCCCAATTATACTTGAAACAATAAGAGCTTGAAGAGTACGAGGTAAGCCTAAAAAATAAATTACGAAAATAAATAATATAAACTCTTATAAATTTCATTAAAACTAAAAAAAATATTGCTCTACTGTGAAATCTGTCAAGCTAACCTTTTTTTTATCAAGTACTGAATTTATCCCATTCATTCTCTTGTAACCTTAACACCTGTCTATTTTGTATGTCGACTACTGAAATACATTAAGTTAATGAATCTAATGTGCAAATCTAAAATAAACCCTTTATAAGTTGACCAAAAAAAAAAAAACATTTCAATGAAATTTTCTACTCTGTTATACATTAGAATTTCACTGAATTGATGAATTATTATTAAAATATCTCTAACCGAAATCCTTTCAATTGTTAATTACACGAGAGAGCAATTAACTATGCTTATATATATTTTTAACAATTTTATTCATTCCTTTTCTATTGTTCTTGTTAAGGTTTTTATTATATAAGCAACAGTAAGGACGAGAGATGATTTTTGTAACAAATATTTTTGTAAACATAGCTAAATAAAGATTAAATGTTGCATTGAATATAATACTAAATATCCTAACTTCATATCTCCTTCTGTACTGATATTTTAAGACATTATTTATGTTTTATTTTATAACTGGCATTAAACAGCCAAGCCAATTCTGACTTTAAAATTATCAATTTTCAACTCTGGAGTCTTATAATTTTGAACCCAATCCAGAAGACAAACGAGCTCCTGTATCAAACATTGGGACAAATTAGCCTTCGTGGAGGACCTTTTGATGGAACAAACCCGCATTTACTTTATAAGGAGAGAAAATGCATGAAAACCTCCCACAGTTAACCTGACAACAAGTGCATTATAACCCATGATCTGTCTACCACCGAGGATATTTTACATCAGCACTGTGCCATGTGCGAGCTGGGAGCAGAATTTGTATTGACCAACTGATTCTCAGATTCAAACCTAGGTCACGTCTTTGGGAGATGAGAGTTCTATTTTCGAGCCACAGTGGGTAAGACATTATTTATAGTAAATAACTGGCATACATCACTAATAAAATATGCATTTGCATTTTTAACTAATCAGTTTAACCCTTTGCTTTCAGCACTTAGTACGGTAAATTCTGTCCTTTGGTCCAGTTACTATATCATGCAAAAGCGAAATATTATTTCATGTTAAATTTATGTAACAAATAATAATTCCTGTTGTAATTATTCTCATTTCTTAAGATGTATAGGATATTTCTTGAATAAAATTTTAAAGTCAAGTTTAAAAAAATTTAATTCGATATTTTGATTTGTAATTATAAAAAGAACGTAAGAATAACATGCATAAGCAATGATATATCCTATTAAAAAAAAAAGACTGTTTAAGTTGACCACTTGTGTAGTGTTGCTACAACTCTCTTTCCTTTTTATGACTATCAGTGAGCCTATTTCTGCCCAAACTGTCTGACTGTTTTAGATAGCCTCTCTGTAAATAAATTAAGCAGTTTTGGTCTGCCAATTTTTGTGTAAGGGTTGAAAACCTGTGAAGAGGGGCAGGAGAGAGGTGAGGAAGAGAGGGGAAGGACTGGACTAGCTGCTAGAAGAAGAGGAGAAAAAGATTTTTGGTAGAAAATTCTGAGGAATAAAGATACATCTACCCGGAAAGAATGGCTGCAACAGGACTGAACAATTAAGATATATCCAGCGAATAATATCCTGCCACTTACAAATAGTTCATCAGCTCCTCAACATTTTTAATTTTGTTATAACCAATAGTTGTTCCTTTGTCCATTCAGCTAATTTTGCTGTGGTTTCCAAGGATTCAAAAAAATCATTATAATTTTGATCATTTAAGGTGGGGATCAAAGACAACAAAAATGGGGATTTCAAACCTTCAGCCATATTTTTTTTTTTTTTTTTTTTTGCTTAAAAATAGATAATAGAACCAACTAATGACACTGTTAAATTATATATGTGTGCACTGAATTAGGTTTAACAAATATTTACCACATGGTCCAAAAAATTTATAATAAACTTATTCCCTCAATAGCCAAATGAATGTGAAAATAATATTTAAATATATTAATCTACAAACTTGGAAATTATATTTAACACAAATAATTGCCAGACCTATTATCCTGGTCACGGCACCAAAATACATGTGGTGACAATTTGGGTAAAGTATAGTGGGACAATTGTTACAATTTAGTACTAATGCATTTTTACAACTAAGGCCTATCCCAAATTATCACCAACACATACAAATAAAGTAAGAAAAAAAATATCTGTCCAGAAATAATGATCACAAGGGATAGAATTAAATGAAGCAATTTTAATGATGATCAACTCAATTATCAAGATTTGCTCATGAAAATAAATTTGACCATGTGGCATAATAAAATAAGATCATTACAAATTATACTATATACTATATTAAATTATACTATACAAATTATATTATATCAACATGTGACAAACAGATTTGAAGAATCTTTAAGAAAAGGGAATCACTGCTGGAGTTAATAAAATCTAAAGTCACTTATCATGCACATGTGCTTAAAAATGTTGAGGAGCTGATGAACTATTTGTAAGTGGCAGGATATTATTCGCTGGATATATCTTAATTGTTCAGTCCTGTTGCAGCCATTCTTTCAGGGTAGATGTATCTTTATTCCTCAGAATTTTCTACCAAAAATCTTTTTCTCCTCTTCTTCTAGCAGCTAGTCCAGTCCTCCCCCTCTCTTCCTCACCTCTCTCCTGCCCCTCTTCACAGGTTTTCAACCCTTACACAAAAATTGGCAGACCAAAACTGCTTAATTTATTTACAGAGAGGCTATCTAAAACAGTCAGACAGTTTGGGCAGAAATAGGCTCACTGATAGTCATAAAAAGGAAAGAGAGTTGTAGCAACACTACACTTGTCTACGTTGGTCATCAAAACAGTGATCAACTTTCAAAGGTTTCACTGTTATATATATATATATATATATATATATATCAGGGCTCGAAAAACAGCCCGTCCGCCCGTCCTCGACGGTCAAAAATTCTCCGCGGACAAGGAATTTCTCGAATCCGACGTCCGTGCGGACAGCCATTTTCCCGTTAATGTTCGTGATACATTTTCAATTTTTTTTATCTTACAAGAGTCTTGTAAGTTACAAGACAGCAAAATGACCCACAATACAGCAACATACTGTGCATATATTGACGTTTTCTCTGTCTGGGAGTACTGCAGCGGTTGAAAGGGGCTTTGCAGCAATAAACCTACAAAGAAACACAATACGTACTGGTTTTAAACACGAAGCTTTAAAAGCAATTATGAACATCTACCTAAATGAAAAACCCCTTTCAGATTTCTGTTCAGAAACCTCTGTAAATCATTGGCTTGATTGTGGAACTGGCAAACGTCATATTTGATTCATTTAAAATATGCAGTACCCTCGGATAACTTGACATTCCAGATAACTTGACCCTTGTTATTCAAATTATTTCATAAAAGAAATAGTAGGTTACTATTAGTAACCTAGTATTTCTTTTATTACTGTATAATGTAATCCTAGTAACGACTAATTCATTGCGCAATTTATATAAATGTTTGTAATAAATAGGAGAAAATTATATTTTTATTTATTTAAAAGCGACGGGTTAGTTTCAACGGAGGACGGGTGCATTGTTGGACAAGCCGACCTCGGGGACTGGTAAAATTTCTGAGTTTTTTCAAGCCCTGATATATATATATATATATATATATTGACATTATATGATATATATATATAAAAAATTCCCATTATGAAATTCATTTCACATGAATATTAATCTATATTAATTAAATCCATTTAACATACCTTTTGGAATATGCAAAATATGAGCAATATTCCATAAAAATGTGTTTATAGGTAATGTTATATGAGGTTCAATAATCATTAACAGAAGACAAGTGAAGACTGTTATTCTGACATTGGATAGAGAAGCTGGCCACACTCCGTTGTAGATTAAATTTCTAAAAACAAAAAAATTTCATAATTAGCACATTTATAAGACAAAATCACTGCAATTGCAACAATAAAATTTGTTCAAAAGTTCCTTATAAAAATTTAAAGTTTCAAAAAGAAACCTCAGACATGGTTTAGGATTTGGCAACAGAATTGTTCCAAAAACCAGGGCCAAATTAACCATTAAGCAAACTAAGTACGTGCGAATGGCAATAGAGAGCACCAATGAAAAAAAGAATTTCTATAATTATTTTTTTACACTTCTATATTTATTTGAATTTGAAAATTTCCATATTTATTTGAATTTGAAAATTTCTATATTTATTTGATTATAAGATCTTACACATGATCATGCTTTAAACTAAATTGCTATTGTGTTATATTTCATTTCCGGAGAAATGAGAAAGAATGTTGTGTACAGCTGGTATCTCAACACAAAATGACCAATGCTTTTTTTATAACAGACAACATATATAATTAGTGAATAGACCTGAAATACAAAAATAGAGTAGGGAAGAAACTTCATGTAAACAAGCATAACAAATTGATTTTCTACACTAACATGTCTAAATCAAAGCATCTCTGAAACATCTTGGGGACTGATAATTGCCCCATATACTTTTGCCATTTTTCAGCAAAAAATACTATTTCTCTAAATATTGTTGAAGATAAGATAAGTTTGAAACTTTTTAAATTGTCTTTCTTTCTGGAGACTTAGAAAAAAGTGAGAAGGGTTAATAAAAGAGAGAGGTTCTTTGATTGACAAACTTTTTTAAACTAATTACATGATAAGGAGCTACATCAGTTACTAATTTTCCACCTGTGCTAGAAAGTCGAACATTTATAAAAACTTAAACAGATTTTAGAGTGTAACTTGATCTTGACTCAGTGTGTGCTTTGTTCATTTCATGTTCAAGGATACTTAGTTTGATTTTAAAAGTAATTATCTTTTCTAAGTCTCAATAATGCAATGAGACCATAAAAAGAAGAAAGAATCCCCCAGAGATTCTTGAAAAACTTTACGACTGACATAGAAAGTAACAATTTATTTTTATTAAGTGTTAATAGAAAAATTTCATCAGCTTCAAAATTAATGTGGAAAAAAGTCAACATATTTTCTTATATAAGCTTAATTTTAATTTAGACTAAATAAATAATTTATTTATAAGAGGAGTCAGGTGTTCTAATCCAGCTCATAGTAAATGGTCAAATTTGATATACTGTGAGCAAAATTAAAAATTAATGCTAAGAATAACTTTTGATCTAATCTAATGATCGGATTTTCAAATTCTTAATAGTTCAAGGACTTAACCTTAAATATGTTAATTAATTAATGCTGACTACATTTTAAGTTATGAAATCAGACACTAAGAAGTATGTTTTCATAATAAACAGATTTCTTTAATCTTTTTCAACAGACTTGGTATTCTGACCTATGAAATATGAAAAGGGCAGAAAGCCCCAATCTGGAAAATGTGGTCCCAATAATTTATGCAGGAAAGCAGTTAAAAGTTTGGACCGCTTCATGTTAATTTTACCTTTTGCATATTTCTCGAGAAATTGATAAGAAAATCGAAAAGGCTTTTGTATACAATTATAAAATCCAATATAATTCCATGTAAAGTAATAACCATTATAATTTATTTTATCTAATGAAATGAATTTGAATTGTAAGGAATTACATTGATAATTATGACAAAATACAAAATTTAAATGAAATTGGATGAATAGTTCTCACGAAATCAAGTTTTAAACATACAGCTTTTTGGAATTTGCTAACTTAGAAACTATTCGATCTATTACGGTCAAATTTTGTATTTTGTAATTTAAAACTAAGAATGGTGTAAAATTTTGAATGTTTAGACTTCTTTAAGCGAAAATAATTAATGATAATAAAAATTGTTATTATATGAAATTATCTTTAGATTCACGAATTTTATAACTGTGTAAAAAAATCTTTTGATTCCCTTAAAATTAAACATCTCTCACAATTTAACGAAATACACAGAAAAGTGAAATCAACATTAAGAGTTCCAAACTTTGGACTGTCTTCTTGCCTAAACTTTTGTGACCCTGACCATAGTTTTCAAATTGCAGCTAACTAACAGTCAAGACTCCAAATCCACGGAAATAACATAGATTTGTTTAGAAAAATTATGTTTTGTGTCTGATTTCATAATTATAATAATTGTTTTGTGTCAGATTTTGTAGAATATCGTTTTCACTAATTAATTAGCGCATTTAAAATTTGGGTTTGCACCCATTAAGATTGAGTTCTAGTATATGAAAATCCGGTTATTTAATGATAAGTTAGTTAGGGTGTTCACTTTTTTATTTAGCACCCACCCTTTCTCAGAAAATATGAAATGAATTTTTTTTTTCTTCATGTTATAGGGCACCATTTTGTAAGTTTTTACATTAAAAAAATTTTGAATTTATCAGCTGTAGTTTTTTTTCTTCTTTATTTTCATGATTAAGTTTTTAATTGTGTTCCTTTTAACTGTGTCTGTTATTACACTGTTATTGTAATTGTCATTGTTTGTTTGTTACGTTATCAATACTTAAAACTTTTAGAAGATCTTTGGTACTTCTCCCATATATCTTAATATCCTTAAGATACAACTTGAGTACAGACTTCAGCACACAAATCTTCTCTAGAGTTTGTCTCACTATTAGTCATTATAATATAGGATAAAAGCCTGGGTTGGATTCAGCTGAAACATATCCTTGGAACAGCTTTTCAGAAGACCTTTGGTACTTCTCACAGATATCTTAATACCCTTAAGATACAACTTGAGTACAGACTTCAGTACACAAATCTTCTCTAGATTTTGTCTCACTATTAGCCATTATAATATAGGCTAAAAACCTGAGTTGGATTCAGCTGAAACATATCCTTGGAACAGCTTTTTAGAAGACCTTTGGTACTTCTCACAGATATCTTAATATCCCTCGGATTCCCACGTGGAGGATTAAAAGTAAAATGTCATGATAAATTAAAATCTAGATGCATGTAAGGTATTTTCATAAAAAAAATACTAACCTCACTTTATAATATCTCTTTGTTACAGTGCTTCTTACAGTTTTGAAAATTTCTTTGTAAGATTCAGGAGCTGCTATTTCATCGATGGTATTTACCCTGGGTTCTGCCACAGCAATACGTGCTTCTGCCATAATGCAGACTGAAAATAAGACAAAGAAAAATTGATAAAACAAAGACGACAGAATGAAAGGTTATCACATAAGTACTTTATTTTAAATAGGCTACAAAAACAAAAATCTCTTGTGAGATGAAATTAAAAAAAAGGTTTCAAAATTGAAAAAAATATTAATGTTTTAATGCACTCATAACTACCAAGAAATCGTGATTTAAACTAAAGATTAAAACTAGATAAAAGTAACATTAATTTAATTATTTTTAACTTTTAGTAATAGAATTTTTGAAATTAATACAGTGTGAGTTTAGAATCTTTCAGTTTTGCAAGGTTTAAGATAATAAATTTTTATTGCTAATACACTTTACCTCATAAAACTTCTTTTATATTTACATAAAAGAAATCGAACAATGAGCAAATAACACTTAGAGCAATTACAGCATAACAACAATTTTATAAAACTGTAAATAAATTATTTTTTTCAAGAAAAATAGGAAAAATTAACATGAATAACATATTACAACAGTTTCTAAATAAACTTAAGCATCATCTCGCTTGTGAAATAAAAAAGAAATGCCAAGAATGTTTTTAAAAATAAAAAGAAGAAGAGTAACATGAATAAAATATTCCCATACTGCTTTCACTCAATATCCTTTCATCAAAACTTAAATGAAAAAAAATTATTCAACTTCTAATTTTTATAAAATAATAAAGGAAAAAAATAAAATTAAAAAAAACACAATGAAAGTTGCTCTTGACTTTTTTCATCCATCAACATTTTTTCTTAAAAAAAAAATAGAAAGGTAACATTTTAAACAAGCTACTATTAAAAAAAAAAAAAAAATTCTAACACAAAATATGTATTGTCAATATTTAAATATTAGTCATACATATCTTCCGCTTCGGATAGTATCCAAAATAAAAATTTATAAATGCATATTAAAAATAGAATAAATATTTACATGTTTTTATTTTTATCACAGAAAAGTGTGAACATAAGGAGAAGACAAATATAAACAACATTCCCCTACACCAATTAGCAGTACACCCAGAAGATGGAGATATTAGAAGATCTCCCCGTTGCAGTATCCCTGATAACCATCATGATACAGTTTACCCAGGATGCCAGCAAAGGAAGTCAAGAGGATGCACTGGCACCCTGTTGGATATCCAATGAATGAAAAAATATATAATTTGCAATAATGTTTTTTTTTTTAAATAAATATAAATAATGTTTGTTACATGTGATAAAGAATTTACTCTGGTTTGCAAATTGGGGATAAAAGTTGCATTTTACAATTTAAATACTAAATATAATTAACTAAAATTTTTCATTAATTGGAAGTTGTAACCCAAAACTACTTCATTAACAAAAAAAAGTATAGAACACTTATACTCACTGTTTCTTTTCTTATCCTCATAACATAATTCATTAATTTAATAATATATTTCAATAGAACATGATTTCTTTAGTTTTTAAATTTAAATGTTGTTAAAAATATTTTTTTTTCTCAAAATTTGTTGGTTTAGCAGGTTTTATATTAAATTAAAAAATTTTAGGAAAATTATTGATGCCCACACATAAAATTATTTTTCATTGACAAAAAAATTATACATGATTTTTGGAATGGTATTTTAATGAATAGTATTTTAATAAATATTTTCCCTTGTTGCACCCCCTCTCCTATCCCTGAGAAAATTTCTGCAGGCAACTTTCTGTTTACTAGTACTCCTTCAATGTACAACACATAGCAGAATTGAACAACCCGATAGAAAAACCAATTCAATTTCAATTTTCCAAAAAAAAAAATTTAAAACATTTTTTTACAATAAACAACATGTCTGCAGCTATCAGTGTAAGAGTCAGATACAAATATAATATCAGTTCTCTCTTAAATGATGAATAATGTTGGAAAAGCTACCAAACTTGCTGGAATTCAAAATAAAACAGGAACTAATTAATTTAAATGTAAGAAATAAAAATATAACAGCTACTAATTAAAAATGTCTGTTGTATTTTTCAATTCATTTGGGCCTTAATATCAATTAGTGAATCTGCTTTTCTAGAAATAGATCTCTATATTATATCCAATAAAGGAAGCATATTCCTATTTAGTAAATTATTATACACATCAATGCTAATTTTATTATCAAAGTGAATAAAATATGCTATTATAGTAAAAATTGAACGATTCAAAAATCAAGCAGATAAACTAAACACTTAGTAAACATTAATTTGCATACTATGTCAGCATAACTTATTTAAAATATTTTATAGAACAATTTATATAATTAGTACTTCAAACACATATATACAGTGATAACTCGTCTTTCGCGGTTAATGGGGACCAGAACCTTCCGTGAAAGCTGAAAAACCGCGAAGTAGGATTTGCCCCTAGGAATTTTCGCGTATGCGGGTACACTAATGTTTTAAATATGTAAACAGTATTTATACTTTACACATTAAAAACAAAAATTACAACAGTATACGTATTTACTCAAACGTGTCAGTGCTAATTAATAAGGTTAATTACAAAACCTTATACAGTAATAAACATTAATCAACATTGCTTTCTGAGAGAGGCGAAGTGTCTTGTGTTGGTGATGGAGGAGATGCTCTCACTTGACTCGTAGAAGTTTTAGGAATATATATGAGAGCCCGTGGTATATGTACTCAGAGTCAACTCATCTCTTTGTTTGACATGCAGGGATACTTCTCTCTTTCGCATCAACATGAAACAACGCTCCTTTCCGCAATGTGGCTGGCGACATGGTTGTATTTTTTAATTTTTAATGAACATTTTGGAAAAACCTGTGAAGCACTGAAGCCGCAAAACATGAAGCGCAAAGTGGCAAGGGAACACTGTATAGAGTTAACGCCAGTATGGCGTCAAATGTTCTACAACAATCACTAAAGTCAAAGGCATGGGTGACAAATTTGTTTCTTAGATATATGCTTTAAGATAATAATGAAAAATAGTTTCCTGCATCAAATTCTAGACAGTTAAAATAATTCATTGATCTAATTTTATTGTTCTATCTGTGGTATAGATTTCAAATGAGTGATATTCAAATGGAATAATGGAAAGTGTCTCGTACAAAAAATTTTAAATTTAAATGTTGAAATTTCAAATTTACATGTTTTGCATTAATGTACTGTCAGTACAGTTCATCAATAAAATAATATTTATTGCCTTTTTAGAATTGACTTCATCAGGGGTGATTGTGAGCCCAAGTCAAAATTCCGGAAAATTTCTTGAGTTACACATACCTATACCATTTACACATACCTATGATGACCTGGAGAAGTAATAAAAATTTACAAATATGTCTTTCTTTCTTGAGTTTATGATTATAATAACTATTTACTGATAAAAAAATA
This sequence comes from Parasteatoda tepidariorum, assembly GCF_982258835.1. NCBI lineage: Eukaryota > Metazoa > Arthropoda > Arachnida > Araneae > Theridiidae > Parasteatoda > Parasteatoda tepidariorum. The sequence goes on from NC_141755.1 coordinate 51,431,431, forward strand.
AATATTAATCATGAATATAAGCTTATAAAGTATCTGGCTCTCCCTTACAAACAAATAAACTGCGTTTTTAAGTTCCACCTTTGAAAATTTGATTTCCGGAAATTCTGTGATCAATATTTTTTTTAAAAGTCTGGACCTTCGATCTCCGGAAACTTCCGGATCACTGTTAGCGAAAAATCCGGAAATCTGGATTTTTTTCGGAGCACAATCAGCCCTGCTTCATTTAATTTTAGAATTTTTAGATAGTAAATTTTTAATCTAACACTTTTTTTATTTCTTACTCTCGCTGTTTTCCTAACTTATTTATTTATTTGGTCTCAGCATTATAATTTCTATGTTGAATCTATTTACTATTATTATTTTAACTTTTTTTCACTTAGTTTTAATAACTATTAATTTTCAATCATTATGGAGTATTAAACCTAATTAGTTTTAGGGTGTTATAGATGGCAATTAATAATTTTTGATGTGTATACCATAACATGAAATATATAATTGTAAAGTTTTACTTTTTTTTTCTACGCTTTTGGACCATTAAATGAATGCCTAATTGGTCCTATTGGACTACTAAGTTTTCATAGCTGATGTGAACCCTACAAATATCGTTAATAAACTTCTTTTAACAGAAAAGAAACTGAAATATTATGAACTGGAAAATGCTGGATTATTAAAGGTTTGTAAAATTTAAATTCTTATTAAATAAAATGAATATTATCTCACAATTCAATGTAAACAATCTTATTTATTTTAGAATTACAACCTATTACACATCACACTTCAATAACAATAAAACTTTTTCTTAAAAAAAAAGCAATCTTAACGAAAATCATGTCTCATTTCTTTCACTATAATCAAAGTTCAAATTAGAAAACAATTAATATTAATCTTCTTATATTAGTAACATAAAATTCAAAGGGAATTAGAAATTTTTATAGTACAATGATAAGAATAACAATGATAGTAGGTGCAACTGATACAACTTTTCTTTAGGACTTTTTGTTCTAATATTTAAATTTAATTTAAAGTATAATACTTAAATAAAACCTATAATATAAAAAAAAATGAATAGATAACTGAAAACAATAAGTTATACTATTTATACCATTAAATCAGATTTTTTCGAGGTTTCTAATGACAATAGTTCAGTTTAAAAAATAAAATAAAAAATTTATCAATACCATTCAAAAATTTCGACAAAATTTCCTCAGTTACAAATTCTTAAATTATCCATTAAAATAGGATTCAAAAGTATTAGTTCTTTATGTAAACCCTACTTCCAATTATCTTCGTGATATTAAAAGATACGTTTCACAAACAAAACTGTTTTGCTAGCTTATTCTAGCATTTTAGAATTGTAATAATGAAATTGAAACGAGCAGGTTTTGAATGTTGTTTAAATACTTAAATAGAATGTGGTCGGTTAAAATAAATGACAGATCAAAACAAACACTTATGTTTCTTTTTTTTAAAAGAAAAACAGCACTAAAATTGCGCTAGTGTTTATATCTAAATACGAAATAAATTTCGTTAACTCAACATACAGAAAGTACACAAAAACTAGTAATCAAAAATAATATAATGTATCGTACTAAATAGTCAAATAATCTCTAAATAGCAACACAAAAGTTTTCATAAACAAAATATGAATTGCCAAATGTCAGTCCAAACGAAAAATAAAATGTAAATAGTACAGTTCTTTGGATACATATTTTAATGTAAATACTTACTTAATATTGATCAACAAAAAATAATTTTTTTAAAAAATGCACTTTTACATGATCATTTGATAACGATATCAACACACGAGTCAAGAGCACTACACTTTTAGTCTTTGTTTTGTCGATTTCAGCATCGAATGTAAACATCAACAATTTTCACATCTCCCTCAACGTGATTGGTTGTGAAATTCCTTGCGTCGTCGCTAAAGTCAAACGCTGCCAAAAATGCTCCATTTCAAGGTTTGTCGTCTTCTATATCATTATTTTAAAATGAACTATAAATCACATTTTCTGTCGCAACTTTAATGACTAGATATTTTAATACACTTAATAATCCATAATAATGATAAATTATTTTTTTTTCTATAACTCTATGGATATTTTACCAAAAGATTTCTTTTTTTAATTTTATTCTAAAGAAAGTTATTTTCCAATTCTAAAATATTTATATATTCATTACACATTAGCAGCTATTTAAAAGGATATATTAATTTAATTAATGTAATGGTTGTAAAATATTCACGATTTCTAGAAAGTGAGATATTTTTCAAAAGTTTAAAAAGTTATGAAAAAATTATAAGTTCTTAACAGTTCATGAAAAAATAGAATTTAAAAAAAACAGTTGCTTTTCTTTTTCCAGAAAAAAAATTAAAAAATCATTTCCTTCTGCTTAATTTTCAGTTTTTGCTTTATTATTTATTTATTTTTTAATTGTGTTCCTGAGAATATTATTTTTGGACTCTAATTATTTATAATTTACTCATGGATAGTTTATTCACAAGTGCTATTGTTATTTATTATTTTGTCAACAGTAAAAAATTTCAAATTGATTTTAAGTTTTCTTCCTTGAAAACTGTAAATTAAATTGTCCGTTCAATCAAAACAAAAAAAAATTATGAAAAATAATTTTTATAAATTTAATTTCTAATAATCTTTATGTATTTAATTAATGTACAAAAGTAATGCAATTTTTTCAATAGATTTTTGCGAATTGAAAACTTAAATTTTCAAATCCTACTGGAAAACTTTAAGTAAAAGTTTATTAAAAATTCCTATTATCTAAATTAATTATATAGTGGATTGTATAGTCGTGTATTTTCTTCGTTGCACTAAGCTGTTAAGTTATGCATGTTTTTTTTTTTTTTTTTTTTTTTGTGTGTGTGTGTGTGTGTCGAAATACTTATATGAAAAGTTAAACAAACGAACACACAAAAAATATTATTTGTTTTAAAGAAGAACCAACATTAAAGAGTCGAACGGAATAAGAAATTAGTTAGAAAATTTTATATCGGAAAGTTATTTAAAATACTTATAGAAATAGAATACACATTTGAATAACTTAAACTTTCACTTAAATGAAGTGCGGAATTCGTCACTTGCTAGAGAATGTGTCAGCTGCCTGTTTTCTTCTTTCTCGGTATGCTTCCTCATGAACATGAATAATAACTAATGAGAATGTGAACTCCTGACTCTGAGTCACATCAAGACTTTTTTTATGATGCGTTTATTTATATGATTAATATTTATTCTCCTTTGTATTAAAAAGTGCAACGATCTGTTTAAATTTTATCATATTTTTTAAAAATTAGTCACCACATAAAATTTAATAAAATATAAAGTTAAAAAAAAATTACCCGGAATTCTTTTTTTCCTTATAATTTGTACCTTTTTCAAAATTAATGAATGCTATCAGCATAGTATGCATCTAACGTTGTTTCTATCATTTTAAGACTGTTTAACTGCTTACGACCAAAATATTTTCATAAACAAAAACATTTTAGCTATGCAGTTACTTCTGAATAATGCTCTCAGTTTACGTATTGGCATATTAAAATAATTATTTTATTTTTTTTACATTACCTAAATTTATTAGCAAAAACTGTCCGCTGTAGAAAAAATATGCCAAAAAATTATCCGTTTATTACAATGGATTCACGATTTTTTATAATATACTCCATTGTTAATGAAGGAATTGTTTAATTGCTGAACATAGCATATTTAGCAAGTTAAAGAATGTTTGAAATTTCTAATAAATATTGTAAATCAAATTACAGAATAACCAAATAAATAACAATTTATTAACATTTTCACGAAATAATACATTCTTTTTTGGGTTCCCTATTCAAGAGGTTATGTCCTAGCCCCCGTACTCCTAGTTTGACCTTGGGGATAACAAGAGCCCCCTAAGATAATGAAAAAAGCTTAAAAGCCTGTGCAAGAAAAAGCAATTAATTTTAAACTATCGAGAAAATCAAAATTAAAACATAGTCAATAAAATATACTAATCATAAAAAGACCGTTTAAAATTATATTTAAAAATTTTTAGAAGGACTGCGACTTAAAATTACGAGCTTGAGGATTGAAGTAATGATACTTATAAACGTATTATAAAAATGTCTTAAATAAAGATTTATAAACTTACCTTTAAAAAACACACAATATTAAAATAAATAATCCAAAACTTTTCTAAAACAACATACTTATAGCATGAAATTTAACAAAAAAACAATGTTGTCAGCCTATTTAGTGACTAACATTGTTAATCCCTAAGCAGGCTTAGAAGTTTTGCTTTTTTTTAGTTAAAAAAAATTCTGAAATTTGAAATTCGTAATTAAGGGGTGAAAACTCGATTTGAATTTCGGAATTGCTAACATGATCCTATAACTGCACTACATAGATCCACTGTTACGAATATGATGAAAATATATCTAAAAATAGCAAAAATTTTAAATAACTGTTACTTTTGATTGTAGAAGATGTTGATTTCATTTTTAAGAAAGTAGCAAGTATTTGAATGATATAACGAAGTAGTAATTTTACAACACATAATAAAACAACGTATTCGAAAAGTTTGAACTTACATAGCAAAATAAAAAATCCCAAAATTGTCCTTATTGAATAACAGATGATAAACGAAATAAATGATCCCGAATATTTTTATTTTCCTTGAAATTGTAGTCCAAATTACGTAAAAACTCACCAATGAATGTTGTTCATTTGTCTTAAAGTTAGCCTTGAAAGTAGGTTTCTTTTCAGGTAAATAATACTTAAAAGAAAAGCTGGAAATAATTGTTCAATTATTTATCTCTTTTCACGAATCTAAATAATACACGAATGATTTATGTAATAATAAATTGAAAAAAAACTGAATGACAAACTGCATATGATTAGATGTTGAAAAAACAATAATTTTTTACTCTTTAAGTATACTTTCAATATTAAAGCTTTTGGAACAATTAATGCATTGAAAAATACATAATTTAAAGTTAAAAAATTAAACTTGCTTTTAATAAAAACCTGTATATTACCTTCTGCGCATTCCTTAAAAATTCTTTTCAAGCATCTACTTCATCATTTGGTTGTTTTTACGAAATATTCTTTCCAGGGCACACTAAAGCAGAAATTTTTAAGCGCAGAAATTTTTTCTGAAATTTTTATCCAACTTTGAGAATATGACCATTTACTTATCTGTTTAAGATAACTTATAAAGGTTCAGTACATCCTGTTTAGAAAAACTCTTTTTTTTTTCTTCGTTTTTTGAAAATTGCCGTAATGCTTTAAAATGATAAACCCAAAGTTTAACGGGAGGGAGGGGGGAGGATATATACATCAATAATTCGAAGTTTGAGATTTTGCACAGTCTAAAACAGTCCCCTGCGTGTTGCCAGCTAATGCCCTGGCTGGATTTACTAGGTAATATAGGGCTTTATTGCCAGCAAATCTCAATAGCGTATTCAATGCTACAATTTCAAGTATACCGAAACTTGTATACCGAGCAATTTCAAGTATACAGAACTTGTCTGAAATTTTAACCCCCCCCCCAGCTGACTTCAAATTTAAACTGTAATAAAAATAAGACTTTTTTTAAAATTCGGTTTCCCAGGGATTGTACGACCAATTCCGCTCAATATTTGTATTTTGCCATGCAAAAATATATTCTTTAAAATGATATTAAAAAAAGTTTTATACCTTAAGATTCAAAATTTTTTCAACTATTATGAAATATAATAATAATAAGAAATAATAAATATTTGCTCTAAGTTACTTTTTGCTTGGAAATACCTTTGGATAAATTAATTTTGTAACTGTGTGAGCAAATTTTTCGATTCGCTTAAAAAGCTCTCGAGATATGGCGAAATACACAAAAAGTAGAATTAACATTAAGGGGTCCGAACATTGAACCACTCTCCTAACCAAACTATTGGGACCATATTTCCCAGATTACCGCTGTTTTGGGGGTCAAAAACCGAATCCGAGGAAAAAAAGGTATGTTTATTTTGAGAAAGTCTGTTTTTGTGTTTGATTTCGTTTCTTAAAACATCGTGCACTAATTAATTAGCACATTTGAGGTCACCCGCTCGAACCATTAAGATTGAGTTTAGAACGTGAAGACTGATCATTAGATCAAAAATTATTCTGGGTGGTCCATTTTTTTTTTCTTTTTGGTGCTCTGTACATTTAAAATAACATTGTTTGCAGAAGTACAAATTATTATTTATCTATGTATATATACATATTTATATTTTTCTCCATATTCATATATTATTAATTCGTTATTTTTTGTCTGTTTGTTTTTTTAGGAAATTTACAAAAAAATAGACTATTAATGCAAAACAGAATACATTGAATAAGTTTTTTTTTACGTCTGCTTTCAGTTGAAAAACAAATTATTTTCATTTATACCTTCAAATTTTTTTGCAGGAGTGGCTGATTTATCAGTATTTACATTGTAAACCCTTTTAAAAAAAATGAGATTTAATCAATAAAACAGAAATCATTCTGTTGCACTCATTTGCTATTATTTCTGTATTGCTCGAGAAAAATTTATTTTTGCACTTCACTAGTTGTAAAATAAAGGATCTTTCCCCATATGTTTGGTTTATTTCATTGCATGTAACTTTAAGCGAGAATTCCAAATCATACTCATTTTTCGCCCCGTTAGGTAACGCCCCGTAACCTCTTAATTGAATATTATTTTTTACTCCGATTAAATGATAATAATATTCAAGGAGTTAAACTTTAAAAAGGCGACACCGGTCAAGTTAAAGCAAAATGTTTGCATTACAAACAGAGAAACATTTATTTAGCCAAGAAAAACTTTTATGGAATATAAATATATTTTACATTTTATGGACATCACTTAAATGGAAATAAAGCTTTTATAAAAGGCACGTGTTCGATCTTTAAAGTAACGTAGGTCATATCATAAAAGAGTGAAGGAAAAAAGTTAATTTTATTTATTTCACATTTCTGACAATTGGTGACAAATATGGAGTCTTTTAAAGGAAACATTTTATCAGTGTTTCTTTCGCTTGTTTACGATTATACGGATGACTCATTTTTATGGGGAAAATTTAAATTTGTGATAATTAACTATAATAATTTCTTGAAATTAACTTGGTCATGTTAACAGTGTTGTTTTAATATTTTTTTATTGGAGTTAATTTTAGTTAGCAAACTCCTCGAACCGGGTTAATTTTTCCTTAATTCAAACATCCTATCGAATAGTACTTAAATTGCTTTAATTCTTGAACGCAATTTAAATATAATTTTTTTTTTTCTAATTTGTCGAATTTGATTGTTATTGTAACTTGCATTTTTCTTCTTTAAAATAGAAAATTTTAAATTTTTATTCACTTATTTCTTTTTTAATTTAAGTATTATATTTTGTTACTCAAAGCAATAACTGGCTTTAGTTCTCAAAACTTTAATTTTTTCTGCTGACAATATTCTATTATATTTTAAATCATTAAAGGACTTTCCTTGACTTCGCTTTTCTGTTGTGATAAAATAAAATTCATTTTAAGGTAAACACAAAAATAGATTTGACTTATAAGTATTTATTTATTTTTAAATCACATAAAAGTCTGCTTAACTTCTAACTGTTTAAACAGACATAAAATAACTTTAACTTCAATTGTCGTTGTAGATTTAACATGCCGTCATTTGTTAATATGCAATTATTCTAAAACAAGTTAATATTTTTCTTCACTTCAAGTAAATAATACTCCTTTATTAGATTGCAGGAAATAAACAAAGAATTACAAAGAACTTAATTAAAAATAATTTAAAATAATGAAAAAGAATAAGTTTTGTTATCACTCTTTCCTGCTATTCTGAAATTAATATAAGCAGAGAAAAAAATTATTCGATTATGAATAAATTAAATGTATCATTTCTTCATGTTTCCTGACAACTTCGAAAGAATTACGACACCATTACTATTACTACATTACAGAAAATAAACCATGCAGTTTGTACTTTACAAAGAACTTAAAAGAATGAAAAAGAATAAGTTTTGTTGCCACTGTTTTCTGCTATTCTGAAATTACTATAAACAGAGAAAAAAAATTTTCGATTATGAATAAATTAAATGCATCATTCATGCGTGTTAATTCTTGAATTTCGCGATCGATTATTTTTGTCTTCTTCATTTCCTGATATGCACTCTTGATATTTTGGACAGAACAATTGTAAAATTATTTCAGTGAAAAAGAAAATAAAATGATATAAATTCAATTGTGTAATTTTTTACTTTTTGCCTGCTCAAATGAACTGTATGTTTCTATTTTGAGTAAATTCGAATTCAGCAACTAACGGATAGGAGAAACTCGGCTTATTTTTTTTTTTTTGTGAAACTCCATCGAACATGATTTAGAATCAAACGATTTAAACATGGTCGATTCAGATCGAAGAAGATTTTTCGAACTTTCACTTTATTTTCTACTTTCAGTTTCTTTATCTCTTTGAAATTCTTTTTCGGTTTAAATAACCGGTTTACCTCCGAATTTCTTTAACCTTGGCAGGTAAAGGATTGCATTTCTAGTTAAACTGCAACGTGCCATGATCTTTAGAAAAATATAGGTCAGAACTCCAACTGACCTTTTCTCTCAGATCGATTCTCTTACTTTCAACTTTTCTATTATCATCATAAAAACTCGTTTGCTAACCAGACACAATTTATTTATTTTCTTGCTAATCGTAAACAGTTCTCCCAGTGGCATAGCTCGTATTTTTAATTTTATTTGTTTATTTTCGTTCTAGAATATTTTTTGGAAAATCTACAATAATAGTGACGGTTAAAAATTTCAAATTAAAAAATTCTGAAAAATAACTTTGTGATTTAATCTAAAACATCTTGTTTATTAAATTTACCATATAATAATAAAGATACAAAAAATATAAGTATTAATAGTATATATGATCAATACAAATGCTCTTAATATTTATGCACTTTAAACCTAACAAACTTTTCAAAAACTCTACAGATATTTTAGTTTTATTTGATTATTTGTTTTATTTTATCTTGTTCATTTATTTTTTATTTTATCTTGTTCATTTATTTTTTATTTTATCTTGTTTTATTTACTTAATTATTTCATTTCATTTTATTTATTTATATTTTATTTATTTAACTATTTATTTTTATTTTATTTATTTATTTAACTATTTATTTTTATTTTATTTATTTATTTATCTTTTTAAGATTTTTTTTTTTTGTAATTAAGGAGTTAAACAGTGACAGCCTCAAATCCGATGTGAATCATTCTGCCAACTTCAGGATTAAAATGCTTAAAAAAAAAAAAAAAATGGAGAAAAAATACAGATACACGTTTTGTGATTTATGTGCCTGCTGAGCTCTGTTGACGTTGTTCAAGACCCGCTATTCCCGCTACAGCCCGTTGTGGGCCAGAGAGTGTCATGAAGGATGAATTTATTCAGAATAAATTGATTCTGAATGATTATTCATATGAAAATTTGGTCGTTATTCATCATTCATTATGCAAATGTATACAAATTTTTGAATAATGATTGATGAATAAACTCATTAGTCATGACTAATTTTTCTGAATAAAATTTTGAATAACCAGCGAAAAATGCAAGCGATATGTATTTGTCTATAACTAGATGCAAAACATCGTTTGCTCTTAAACGTCTTATTTTAGGAATTTAACCATAAAACTAAGACAAGTATGAATATTTATTTTTATGTTATTTTAACTTACTCCAGCGTAACATACTTAGTTGTACTAAAAAGTAGGTTTATAACAGTTTAGTTACTTAAGTTCATTTTAAAATTTTGTTCTAATATCTATAAAACACAATTTCTTATAGTTTTTGAAAGCAAACGATAATCTTATTTCAAATTTTAAAATAAAATTTTAACTTACAAAAATTAAATGTTTTTTTGCCATGTAACCATTTCTCAAAAGTATGCATTGTGTTAGATAAAAGTAAATTTCCTCAAACATTATATAAATATACTTGAAAAGGATTAACGTTTTATTTGTAGTTGTCATAATCGTAGTCAATTAGAGTATTCCGTGCCGATTTTTGTTGAGCAGTGAAGTTATTCAGTTATTCTTGACTAATGAATAAAGGATACTGAATAAAGAATAATGAATGATTAATGCTTTATTCAAATCATTTCTGACAAATGAATAAATCTTTATTCATTATTCAGATTTTGAATAATTATTCATCATTCTTTATTCATTATTCTGAATGACAAATGCCCATCTCTGGCTGGTACCCATTTATCTGTCACCAAGGATCAAACACTTGTCCTTCGCAACAACAGCGGCTCCATATATAAAATAATTAGCGTTAAATGGACAACGTAACTATCATTGGGAGAGAGTAAGACGATTTGGTTATCGAGCCTCGCTTCTTAATGAAACCCAGCAAAATGATCAATTCATATACTGCTCCGGGCTCTCACAGACAACAGTGCTGACGTAAAATATCAATATCATCAGTGGTAGACGGAACATGGACTAGAGTCCCTTTCACGTGAAGCTAACCGTGAGAGATTTACGTAACTCTCAGATATATGCAACGCAAATACGAATTAGCTTCACTCAAATTGTCTTTTAATAGAATTGAACTAATTCAAAAGTCTTCTGAATTAAGTTCACAATTATGAGTCTAAAGAGTTAAATACTGCTAATTGCAAATCACATATCAATTGGTTGTTCAACGCTGATGAAATCTTAGAAGAATAAATACGCATATATGACTACTTCATTCTTTATAGATATTTAAATTATTAAACAATACTTTCAACAAAAAATTTCTTAACCGAAAAGAAATACACCATAGCTTTGAGTTATTAGGAAAATAAAACGAAATCATTAGGAAATTAAAATCAAATCAAAAAAGGAATTAAAATTAAATAATCTGATATATAAATACGCCTATCTGACTTTTTCATTCTTTATAGATCTTTAAATTGCAAAAGAATAGCAATTTCTAAAAATTGCTAAAAAAAAATTATAAATAAATCATTACTTTGAATTAGTAGGAAATTAAAAAGAAATAATTCAGAGAATAAATACGCATATATTTCTTGCACTTTACTTTCATTTAAAAATTGATTTCCTCAAAAATATATCATAACTTTATGCATATAAATTTTTCCAAATTCGAAAAATATCTTATTAACCTTCTCAAACAAAAAATAACTACATCACATAATCCAATATTAACGATTCACTTCTAAATAGAATATCCCTAAGTGTTGAAATATATCTTAGTTGCACATCTCAATCCTTATTATAAGATTCAATCTAATACACAATTTAGAAAGCCTTCCTCGAAGATTTTCTTCCCCCCGAGCAAAGTTCGCTCTGCCTAATTACATCTTACATATATCACACACGTGCCAATTAGCGGTCCTTTGCTGTGAGATACATAATAGATGAACCCGTCCTTGATGTCTTCAACCGTCCTGGAAATGCCACGAATCCTGGAATTCATCCTTTCTACCGGATAGGAAAGATATTCTCTTCTAGATGTTACACTCTAAGTATTAGGCTTGTAATCATTATGGTTGTTGTCAATGAGTATATCGATGATATCTGAATAGGCATTTTATGATTTCTCAATATAATATGTGATGAATATATCTTTAGATTTGCCTGTTTTCCTGTGTTTAGATACATAAAATTTGACGTTTATGCTTTTCACCACGGAGATTAAATTATTATGGGTAATAATTTGAGGAGTTTGATTTGTAGGAGGGACGTTATTCCATAACCTTTCCAGCCGAAAAATTTATTACGAAAAGCATAGTTTGAAAAATACTTGGAAACTGTTTTAAATTGTGTAAGAATTAATTCTAATTAAAAAAGTCGTTTCTTTAAGTATAGTTAGTATAAAGATTAGTTACCTATACTAATCAGTCAGACAGTTAATAAATTTTCTTTTATTAATTACATTGAGAAAAAAATATGGTTAAAACTACCGCGTTTCTGGCTCTATGGGAACATCAAAAAGCTCCGTAATTTTTACCGGTCTTTGGTAATGATTTTGGTAAAATGAACAATAAAATAAGGTTTTATAAGATGTAATAAAATGTGGTAATTTTACCATGATATCGTAAAATATGGCATAAAACCATTTATTCGGTTAAATTTACATTTCATTTTAGTATACCTTACTAAATGTGTGGTAATAAGAAGTAGAATTTTTAAAACTAGAATTTCCTGTAAATTATTACCCTATGAACGGAAATATTATCAAATGATTTGTATAAAAAACCGTATATTTAATTTATTAACCACAATTATGTTGTTTTTTTTTCCTTACCTGAAATGTCATTACTATACAGTATAGTAATTTAATTCGATTTTTTTTCCACCTTGTACTACATTATTGATTTCTATGACACTAGCATTTACCGGCTGTTACAAACGGAGTTTATGGACGGAGTATTTCCAAATGAAATTTATCGTTAATCGAAATTTTAATCGCCTTCTGACTAGCTAGTATACTAATATTTAAACTGCAGTTCTGTGTTGAAGAATAATAAAAGGTATAATTGTTTCTGTGAGAAAAAGGGTGATACCGTCTCAGTAGAAAAGGAATTTCATTTATATATGAAATGATGGAATATGATGAGAAAACTAGAATAAGAATGGAAAAGGAAAAGGTGCAATGGAATAACTGAATTAAAATGGAGAACTGAATAGAAAAACGATGAAATAATTTTAGTAAAAACAGTAACGAAGAACTGAATGGAGTAACAATGGAACTTAGTAATAATAAAGTGGAAAACAATAGTGGAAAAAGAATGAAAAAGAAAAGACTAGAACAAGAAAACTTGAATGTAGAATTGAATGAAGTAACAATGAAAGGGAAAATTTAATCGAAAAGCAATGGAATAGAATAAGAAAACTGGAATGTAGAATTGAATGAAGTAACAATGAAAGGGAAAATTGAATAGAAAAACTATGAAATAGAATAAGAAAACTGGAATGGTGAATTGATTGAAGTAACAATAGAAGGGAAAATTGAATAGAAAAACAATGGAATAGGACAACTTTGATTGGAGAATAGAATGAAGTAACAATGGAAGAGAAAATGGAATAGAAAAACAATGGAATAAGACAATTTTGATTGGAGAATAGAATGAAGTAACAATGGAAGGGAAAATTGAATAGAAAAACAATGGAATAGAAAAAGAAAGCTGGAATGGAGACTTGAAAAAAGTAATAATGGAAGGGAAAATTGAATTGAAAAACAATGGAATAGAATAAGAAAACTGGAGTGGTGAATCGAACAGAAGAAGTATAATTAGAAATAAGAAAATTTTAATACAGAATTGAATAATAAAACTGTGAATTGAACTTACACGTTAGTCTTACCAAATCAAAACTGACGGGAAAATAAAAAGATTTTCCGTCGTATTCTGGAAAGAAAAGATTAAATTTTAGATCTTTTAAAACTAAATTTCCAGCAATATCAACGAAACCTTTATAAGCTAAAAACATAGAAATTATTTTAAGCTTTTAATCAATGAAGAAATCCTTTTCTTCTTCATTAAGTATTTCTTAATTTGGAAAGAGAAAGTTACATTTACATGTTAAGAGTGACCTTCTTTTTACCTACTTGTGCGTGTTCTTTTGACAACAATTATAAATTATTATTCATGCTACTTTTCTTTTCCGGAGACATTTTTCACGCAACCAGAAATATATGTTTTATTTGGTTTCTCCTTGTTGTCCTTATGGAAATATTCTCAGTGAGCAATTTTTCAACTCTCGATAAACTTTTCTCCTGAAATGTGTAGCAGTATCCAATGCTTTTAAAACTGTTGCCTAACTATCCATATCGTTAAAAATTACTAATGTTAAAGATTAAGTGAAGACGATTAAAAATTTTATTTATCAACTTAATTTTTTTTTTAAAAAAAAAACATCTTTTGAATACATACGTTAAAATTATTGCAAGTTCTGACATGCAGTAAGATTGAAGAATACGGTCTTTGTTACGGCTTTCTTCTTATTCCCTCTTTTCCCTAAGAGCAGGGACCCAAAAGTGCAGCTTTCACAATAGTCAAAACTCAATCATGAATATGTAGTAATATTTGCCAAATAGAGAGAATTAAAAGAGTAATTTTAAACATTTGTGAAAGAAATGCAAAGAAATACCCAATAAATAATAAGTTAGCCAGAATCTTAGGAGATCAGATAGGAAATGAGCCTTCCCTAGTGGCAGGTGTTAAGAAAAAACTAAGAACAGAGCTGCAGTGCACTATTTTAACAAGCTTAAAATATTATATTTTAATTGAAGTACCTAGTACATATTTTGCGATCAACTGTATGCAAGCATAGAACATTTATTTATCCTGACAAGTCTTTAAATAAGATGGTTTTACGAAACAAATGTTTCGTAAACATGGCAACTTGATGCTTCTATGGGTGGAAGGTACAGTCTGTCTATGGAAAGAGCTTCCTTCGCCATTCGTCTGGAGCAGTGGCGGTGACTATGGTTTCAAAGTTTAACTGTTTCAAGTCGGGGTGTTAGGTCAATATTTAAGGTAGGTTTCGGTTTCGAATTGGCGGGACCGAGGAAATCAGAGTAGAGAAAAGTTCTTCTCTTTTAAATGCGCTATTTCTAATTTCCATAGCAGCAGATAGCATTAGACTTTGTGGCGGAAGGAGTTCTTTCGATAGACAGGTAAATACACAATGGGCTATTGGTGACGGTCCTGAGGAGGGAAACATCCGTGAGGATGATCCGAAGACAAGCAATCACAATTTTGATCCTCTGCATAGGGAATGGCTCCTCACGTTGAGGTAGTCCGACGACCTGATTGAGAAGTTGAGCACTTTACAGTAGAACAGTTTAACGAGAACTGATACTGCGCTCTCTGGTTTTCCACCCTCGTACTGAATGAAGACAGGGATGCTTGACTTTGCTGTTCCACTGGTGCTCATCTTCGGTGTCTTTACGATCAGTCCCTTGTGAGATTCAAAAGTTTTGGAAATTAGGGGTTAATAATTAATATTCGTCATCAGAGTTCTTGGTTACTACTTCCGATTTATTTTTACGCCTAAGTTTGAAAAAGCGTACCATCCAATATTATTATACTTATAGAGTTTACGATGTAACGCGTTATTTAATTTTTACTTTAGCTTAATCCGTTTAATCACAGCTGAAAACGAATTTGGACAACTCCATAAGCATTCTATGATGCTAACCAAGAAATAACAAACGGCGATATTCAGCACTATACCAAATAAGAAATAACACTCAAAGCATGGCAAACTATACTTTTCATTTATGTTGTTATATTAATTTTCTTAACTTTATTTTAGGCTCATGAGTTTTTAGAATTTATAAAATTGCGAACTCTTATGAATGATAAAATTACTCCGAAATTTAAACACACATCACAATAATATAACTTACGAGAATATCAAGCCTGTTCACACATTACCTCGTAAACATAACATAAGCGGAGGGATACATCTGAAATTTTCTATAGCTCTTTCGGATTTAAGAAGCTTGTTGTTGTTTGTATTCAGTCACCCATTAATTCTTTATAATTTAAATCCACAAATATATTATTTAACACATCGTTCTATCAAGCTCACCAATTAACATGTTTAGTAATAATGGCACAAATTATAGCAAAATACTCACCAAAAAAATAAATAATTAGGTATTTGTTCTATACGTAAACTATAAGAAAATATACAAAAACATTCTTTTCTGTTTTAAAATCAATAGTTAAGTTTTGCGAAAGTATTTCAATTCCAAAGATTAAATTGATATTTATCTATATATTTTTTTCGTTGTATAACACCTATCGTACAACATCTGATGAAGATAAGGTAAGTAATATAATCGATTCCAGTGATAAAATATAATATTTCTCCCTATCTCTATTGACCCTGTCTTCATATCTTCAAAAGGCGATAAACAAAGATTGTTGTTTAAAAGATAGTTTGTTAATGAATACATAAATATAATGGCGAAGCTGGGTTGTAAAAAATTAGTTCAGAATTAATTAAGTTTCTAAATGTAATAAATAAACGCATGAAAGATCTTTTTAGAATTATTTTATTTGGGCTACTAACTATTTTCTCTTTTTTTATTATACTCCAGTTCAAAGATAACATCCATTTTTGGAAAATGAATATTATTTTGCATAAATATTCTGGGATGGGTTAAAAAGTAGCACAAAAGATTCTTTCTTATATATATTAAGTAAGAATCTTTTGTATTATATTTCAACCCCTCCCACTTGATAACAGAAGCAATTTACAACCGTTAGTTCTTACGTAAGATTTTGTGTCTCTTACGTAAGATTTTGTGTTTTAGCAATAATAATATAATTTTAAGAATTATTATGATTAGATATATTGCTACTAAAATTCTCATTCCAATTCATTTTTTTAAAATTCATTTTAGTCAAAGTTTTAATATTTTTTCAAAATTCAATTATTTTTGCAATACATAAGAGATATTTGGCAATAAAGGAAACTTAGCATATAGCGTAAGCATTATTCAGACCACCTACCTAAATGTCAGCAAAAATAAGCAAATTGAATAACAATCCTTAGGTGCTTACGAAATATTTGAAAGGCTTTTCTTACAAATGTAGCATATTTTGTTGGTATTATTTAACTACCAAAAACGTAAATTGTAGACATTTAATGCAAAAAAAAAACCTATTATATTAATAGGTATCTGCAGTATCTCAGCAATGGCTGCTTGATACGATTTCCGCTCCCGGCTGGCACCGACCACAGTGCTGACGTAAAACTTCAGGGGAAGACTGAGTCCCCTTTCCGTGTGGCTAACCGTGGGAGATTTTCGTTGTTTTCCTCTCCATGTAACAGAAATACGAATTAGTTCCATCAAGAAATCATCCACGAAGGCTAGTTTCTCCCAATGCTTGATCCAGGAGCTCCCTTGTCTTCTGGGTTGGGTTCAAAAATACAAGGCTACGAAGCAGAACATTGATGTAGTCGTAAACTCAGAATTGTGATGGTTGTTCAATGCCGGTTATAAAATAAAATATATTAATAGGTACTACAATGTATTTCACCTGAAAAGTTGCCTTTTTCACACAAAAAAAAAAAAAAACTAAAGCACTAAAAAGCTCTCATGGGATTTCTGTTCTAGTTGCTCTTAGCGTAGTATTTGCAATAGTTGTTCGCCTAAGTATTGACGTTAAGGAAATTTTTATCTTTACATTATTTAAATTGAGGACAGTTAGGCCTGAATTGTAGCATGATAAAGTTAAATTTTCTTTTGAGACATTCATTGTTTTCGAAAATAATATTTTAGCGAAAAATTCCGATCTACTAAAAGCGTTTTCTTTTATAATTAATTGCTAGTATTTTTGTTTGAAACAAAATGATACTTGTGATTAAAAAATAAAGTAAGAAAATTGGAAAAGAAAATAGAAGAAATAAATGCATTAGTGTCAAGCTCACGACCTTCAAAGCAGTACATCAACCTCATCTTTTATTAAATGGTGTCGCAATTTTTTAGAGGTTGATTTCTTGATACCAATGCTATCTTAGCTTTTTTCTTCTTTTTTGTTTTGCTTATTTTTTTTTCTCCTTTCTTTCCTTTTTTAAAGAAATTCATCTGCAATCGATTTTAATTTTACTGATTTCAAGAAGAAATTATAAATAATGACAGTCAGAATTTAAGTAATTTTAAATGATTCTTATTGGAATAGTTAAAAATTCAAATGAGTAAACAAAATGTTGGATTTAAGAAAAATTCCAATTTGCGTATTGATACCTTTTGGAGAACACAAATAAGAATCAGAATTTAAATAACGAAAATAATGAATAATAAAACAGTTTCTAGAAAATTTCAGTGGCGCAATAAAATTTATTAAAGTGGCGAATTCAGCAAACAATTGCGCTTAATCATTCTTTATAATTTTAAGTTAAAAAATAACTAATGTCACATAAACTTATTTACGTCAATTAATTATAAATTAAAGCAGAAGGGAATTTGAAAATCAGCAACAAAACAGTACCTTATTTTATTTAGAAAATTTTATTGTGAATTTATTTCACTGTGCTACTTAAAAAAATTAACAATTTCATTAAAAATAGCCGAAGTTTGTAAAAATTGAAAAATATTTTTAGTACACTGTAAAAAATTCCAGGTAAAATTACGGTAAAAAGTACCGGCATTCAGTGTGCTGGTACTTTTTACCGTAAAACCCATTTTTACCGGAACGTGTTACGGAACGAAAAATCTGTTTTACTGTAATTTTTTACAGTAATAATTATCATAAAATCACTGAAACACTCTAATGAAATGTTACTGTAAAAATTACGGTATAATCTTTTAGGTTGAAATGGATTTTACGGATGAGGCTCCCCAAGTGCTGGTACTTTCTTACAGTAATTTGATTCGAAATTTTTTGCAGTTTAGAAGAAGACGGTTGCGAGAGGTTATTAATTCAGTTGAAGAATTGAAACTGAGAAAACTGTTTACGCAGACGATTCGTAATCCATTTATAATACTTTTTTTGTATTGAATAAAAGTTAAAAAGAAAATTTTCAGTTAACAATCAAAATAAATCGTTTGCCAGTTTCATATTTTGAGGGTTCAAGTGCACAGGAGTTTTCAGCAATGATGACATAGAAACCTAAGGATAATCATAAAGATTTGATTAGATTAGAAACAAGCCCAATTCTCAGTAATTGAACGATCAATACTTATGAGTAGAGTATATCAAATGAAATCCAAACGATTCATTTTTATTCTTTTATTCGCGATAGTCTTTTTAGGAAAATATACAACAAAAAAATCATTGTGAGTGATCTTTTAATCGATTGAATCATTGTTAATCAATCTTAATCGTACCCATTTCCTCTCAGTGTGATTAGATATGCAATATATTTATTGATTGAATAAAACTACCCTATTACGAAAAGAAAGAAAGAAAACGACTGCTTTAATTTTTAAATATTATCTTAATAAATATTGAGCAACATCTATCGATGAAACAAAAAGGCAAGACCACTGATTTCCTTGAAAAAGGCTTGTTTTTTTATGTGAATTCATGGATTGAAAAATAGAGAACATTGTAAAATTAAGGTAAAAAGTATTGACACCTTGAGTGCAGCATCCGTAATATCTATTTAATTCTGAAACCCATTTTTACTGTAAAATTTTATACCTCAATTTTTGTCGTAATATTTATTTATTTACAGTGTTTAAATGATTTTACAGTAAATATTACACTGTAACAACTACGTAAATATTACACTGTTTTTACAGTGTAATATTTACTGTAAAATCGTTTGAACACTGCAAATAAATAAATATTACGACGAAAATTGAAGTATAAAATTTTACCTCAATTTGTGCATATCTAGTTAAAAGTATTAAAACATGATCTGCTAAACGAATTTAAAATAAAAGAAATCTATGATAAAATTTATCAAAACTAAGAAAGGAAGGCCTCAGGTCAAGGAGTAAAGTATTATAGTTTTTTTTAAAGCTTAAACTATGAGTAATCGCCCTAGAGACTGACCTAGTCACAGATGACTAGTTCAGACATCCGTAAACTGTCTGTAAAATGGCCTGGACATTCTAAAGGCCTAGAACTGGGGAATTGTTGCCGACAAAAGATTGGCCTAGTTTATGCAAGGTGCTCCGTAAAGACCACCTTTAATATATATATTTTTAGAATTCCAGTCGAATATTATGAAGAATGAGTCTGCATTTTTGGAAGACTGCTAGTTAAGATTTAACCATGGAGGAAAAAATAATGCCACTGAAATCTATCTAATCACTGTAGTGAAATAGGCGGGATGAAAAATGTCCCAACCAGTTTGATTGCCTGAGAAATTTTCCTTCGAGTAATCGTCTTTCAACTCCTCTATTTTCCTTCCACTTATTTCCAGTTGTTTGTTGGATTTCGACAGTGTTTTTGCGTTTTCTAGGCTTAAATGTTTATTTTTTGGCACCAAATTTGTTGATTTTTTTGGAATTTTATTCTGAAAAACATTCCAAAATATAAATTAAGAGAGATTGTTACTAAATACCAGACACCAATTTTTGTATTATTTCACATATTTTAAATTAAATTTAAGATTAATAATAAATAAATTATGTTAAACTAAACCCCTTTATGTAAGGTTTCTCTATCAATGGGTATCTGTCGAAAAAGCTCCCAAAAAATTCTGCTATGCTGATTTACAAACAATTACTAAAAACTACAAGAGTATAACGGTCATTCTCACAGAAACAATAATTTTCATTGTTCCCTGTATACTTTAGACCTGTTTAATAAGTTTGTTTTAATTTAGAAAAAAGTGTCTCTTAGTATGCAGTTTAACAGTAAAAATTAAGGAATTTAAATAATAAAAAAATTAATAATTTTCTATTTTTATTTAACTAAAACAAACCAATTTGTCATTCATTCCCTCACTCCCCCCCCCCCATGCTTCCCCCACCAAATAAGTCATTTATAAGAAAATAGTTTTAAAAAAATTATGAATTTCTAGTTTTCATTCAGAATACTGATATGTAGAATTTAGAAAATTAGTTTAAAATTTAATTTCTGATTAAAAAATATTGCCACAGCTCACTCTTTTAATATATTTTTAGTGTGTAGCATCATTCCCTCACAACAATATATATTAACCAGCCATAATTATCACAAAATAAAAAAGTTTCAATAAAATCTTTATTTACTTACAACTGTCAACACAGAACAAAATTGCATCACATTTTTAACTTCTAAAAGTTTTGCCTCTTGATTTAATATAAATATATCCAACAGGTATAATTTTTTAAATTTTATCATTCCTACACTTCTTTTTTTTATCAAAGTAAAGTAAATTACGATGTTACTTAAAACTCTTATAGAGTGTGAATTATTTAAAACAGAGGTTTCTTTTGTTTAAAACATATTTCTTTTTTATTCAATTTTTTTTCTTATTTTCTTACATAGCAATACAAAAACATACATTGGAAGAAAAATTCGGCCATCCATTACATGTGTTAAACCTACAAAAGCTTTTATTATAATTAGTGATGATCAATATTATTAATATGCTCATTATGTTATCACATTGAACTCTGGGATAGCTGCAAGTCTTAAAGTTAAAAAAAAAAATTTGAATTATACAACAGTTTCTTATTTCTTAAATTTTGAAATTAATTAATTTGTTTTGATATTGGGAATAATTTAATTTCATTCGCTTTCGTTTTTTTTTCGGTTTTATAAGCTTATAAAGAATTCATAATTTCATTAAAAATGGCCCATAATTTCTTTTTCATGTGAAACGAAAGCTACTTTAGTTTTTTACTATATCTCCATAATTACAGCCTTTAATACATGCATTATTAGAACTCTTGCCAAAAATGAAGAATAAGAAAATACAGACATTGGTAGTAACCGAAAATTAATATTTAAGTGAGAAGAGAAGAAGAAAGATTTCGTCGAAATCTGACTAATCACTAATAAGGAAGGTGAGACTGTCTAAAAGTGATTACTATTACCACTTCTCAAGCAATCAAACTGTTTTTGATATTTTTTATCTCACCTTCCTCTACATTGATTTGATAGTATTTTGTTCCTTCCTCGCTTAATTTGGGTGGTACTTTTTATGGTGATTAATGAATGTACTTTTTAACTTCAATATTTACAAGGTTTTTACAAATTAATATAAAAGTCGGTCATTACAAAGCATCCAGTATTTGGGTCGTTTAGTTTAAAAAAACTTCATAAGCTTTATCCATATTGTTTTACTTAAAGCGAAAAAAATCTTCCATTACAGATTTTAATCTTTCTAAATATAAATAGAATTTCATCATAAATTACATGTCTTTGTATATTTACTATTTTTAAACTCGTAAAAATGAAATAAACGTTAAAAAAAACAAGTATTTAGAGCTTTTTATTCCTGCAGTACTAGGCCGGAAAATCTAAATTTTCAGTTAATAGTCACAGTGACCGGTGGACTCTAATCTAGCAGCCACTTTTTTTCAAACCTAATCGGTGACCGATATCTGTAGGTTCCTTCTCATTTAATAGCCACTCTTTACAAATTTTGTTTTACTAGAATTAATTATATGTTTAAATCATATGTTTAAAAAAAAAATTCACATTCGAAATAATCTACGGCTTTACAAAGTTAATTCAACAATTAAAACAATGTAAATATATGAAAAAATTTAATTAAGCACACTGACTTTAAAAGAAACTTTATTTAAAACTGTTTTGGGAAGCAAAATACATTTAACTTATACATGACAACTTTAAAATATGTGAATTTTTAAAAGCATTACAAATTAGTGGATTCTGAAGGATCAAAAGTGTGAATAGAGACACTAAACATTTTAATGAAAATTCTGTTTTCCTGAGTCTTTCTACATTGATGTACTTAAATCCTTAAACAACTTTCAAGGAAGAAAAAAAAACGATGGGATAAAGGAACCGTGTTTATTTAATTAAAGTCACCACTACTGTTGATGACTCGCCATTTGGCGAGTGGTAATTTTCAGGTTTAAACAATCATCTAAGCCGCTCATTAAAAAAGAATCACTCAAGCAGAGAGACAAAAATATTATATATCTGCATTCAAAACTCCAACATCAGGATTTAACACTTAAAATTTCCTTATAAGAGACCTTAAAATAATTTGCCCTATATTTAGGATTGAAGAACAATTGAATTAAACGAGCAAAATTATTTTTAACATCAAGCAGCATTGTTGCTAATCATTTTGTATTTTGAATGATGAATAATTTAAAAGTGTCCAACAAATAGATTTCATCTTTATTTATACTTGAACTAGATTCCGTAAGAATTTTACTTTGTATGGCAGTAAGGAATCTGAAAGAAAGTGATCCTCATAACCTTAAAGACATTGATTAAAGTGAATCGTAGTATTTTCCTTATTTTTCCGATTCAGCAAATTTTAGAGTCAAAATATGCATTTTCAGAAGGATAGAAATATGTATTATTTTAACTTCAAAATAATGTTGAAATTTGAAATATATTGAAATAGGAACTTTTTAAATTAATAAAAAATTAATACGCATAATTATAACTAGGTATGCAAATAATAAATATGAAATTCTATGAAACTGAAAATAAGATCTGATTGTTTTGTTCTGCAAGATGATTACATTTTGCATGTATGCTAAGTACTGTTTATTGTAGTTAAAATTAAAAAAGTTATTTAATTTGACTACAAAAATATTTTCATACATATATAGGGTAAATTAAAACTACTATACTGTAAAAAAATCCAGATCAAATTAGGGTAAACGTACAAGCACTCAGAGTTCCAGTATTTTTTCCCCCCTAAACTCGAATTTGTACAAGAACATGTTACGAAACAAAAATCTGATAAATGGTAATTTTCCCTGTAATAATCACCATAAAATCACTGAAATACTCTAATCAAATAAATATTACTATAAGAATTACGATATTATATTTTACAGTAAAATGGATTTTACGGAAGTGCCTGTACTTTATACCGTAATTTGATACAGACACATGTATACGCATAATCTGATACCATAATTTGATACAGATTTTTTTACAATGTAGACGCGTTACAATTCTTAAATATAAAATAGTTATGTCTGCTTTTACATGTAGCAGTAACACACAAAATGTTCGAATACATGCACACTGACGCGAAATACTTTCTATGTTATTGCTTTATTCATTTATTTCAGTGTTTCCCAAAGTGTGGTACGCGTACCCCCAGGGGTACGGGAATAGTATAACGGGGGTACGCGTTTTTATGCGAAATATCTTGCAAATAATGAAAATTTGAAAAAAATTTATTTAAAAACAAAGCTAGCCATGAAAATTTACAATTACGTATTTTTCTATTGGCTATTTTTTGCAGATTTTACAGTTAATAATTAGTGGTGTCAACAGCCAGTTGTGATTTTTAATTTTTGTGGAAATTTTTATAGTAAAAAATACATTCATTTTTCATTAGTGGTACACAGCGTTTCGAAAAATTTAGAAAGGGTACACAAAAGTGATATGTTTGGGAAACACTGATTTATTTGAACAACGCATAAATAAAGCAATAACTCAGGAAAACACTGAAACATTTAACGTTTTGCCGTTACATATTCAATCCCCGTAATTTAGCTATTTTGTACGTTTGAGTATCAAGGATGAGTGTTGTACCTTTTGTCACATATACTTTTATTGATAATTTATTAGAATCTAATGGCAGATTTAGCATTATTTTTATTTCGAATTATGACTTTAATCAATGTATGACAAAGCTGTTAGCATCCGAAACTTTGAATTAATACTTTGATAGTAGAAAGAAATTTCATCAGTTAACAGTAAATATTTTCAATTCGCGATCGCAACGAACTATAGGGGGCGTTGTTGTATGAGACGCATACCTGCGATTTCTACATGAACCGTCATTCAGTTACTCTAGAGACGTCGTTAATGTAGCATGTAGCATTGCAACGTTCCTTCTTTATTGTGACTAATTAAATTTAAAAAAGAAAAATGCTTGATATTCTTTCTTATGCAAACGAAAACAAAATGGTATCTCTTTTTATTAGAGAAGGAATATCCAAAACACATCGGAAAAATATTTGTACATTAACAGAAAAAAATATGCATATTCTTATAAGAGTTAAAACCTAATGCCCGAGAAATAGTTTTACTAAATTTAATGATATAACATGAAAGGCCCATTTAAACTTTACATTCTATAGTTTTAAGAATCATATTACTTCAAAAATTAAAATGAACAAAAAGTATACATAAGCCTCATAATTTTATGAAATTTAATTTTGTAAACAAAGTTTTTTGACAACAATTTTTATCAAAAAAATTTCAAGTTTCAATAAAAATCATTATTTAGAAACTAAGAAACGTAAAATAAAGAATGCTGACGAAACAAAAACAAATGAACAATTCTTTTTTGTCGCCATTTTTAGTGCTACAAAAATTCGTCTTTGGGATTTGCCAAAAACAAAACAAGATGCAATTGTATTTTTTTAGGAGGGAAATATTTTACCGAAAAAACGAAAATGTACCAATTCCCACAACATAAAACTTTATCTTGGTAAACGTTCGTTTTCGAAACGTTATTTCATTTGGAATCTTATTTATCAGAGTTCATATGGCGATATGATTGTTTTGAATCTTTGCTAAACTCTATATCGGCTCATTTTCCACCGAAATCCGATTGACTATTTTGATTTTAAATAAAGTGTTTTATTTTATGAATTGTCGCAAAAATTTTAAGTGTAGATTAGCGGCACTTAAAAACCGCCAAATCTGTAGCGGCGGTGGCGTTAATAAGCAAGTACCGAATTTTTATTCCATACTTTTCTGAATCATATTACTTCAAACATTGGAATATACAAGAAGTATACATAAACACATAATGTTATACCATTTAATTTTTCAAAAAAAGTATTTTGGGAACAATTTTTATCAAAAAATTATAAACTAAAAAACGGAAAATAAAGAATTCTTAGGATAAAAAAACGATTTCAAGAATTCTTTACATTGAAATAAAAACTTTCATATTGTTTCTTTTTTTATTATTATTTTATTATTCTTAATCAGACGTAAAAAACCATTCTGTAGAGAACCATCATCAAATGAAAAAAAAATATTTACAGTCAAATTTTTTATTGTAAAAATCATTGCACTTACCTGATTTATAATTCCCGGAGAATTCCAAAATGATAAGTTCCTTGTTTGAAAACTTTATTCTCAAATAATAGATGCATAGTTTATCCCTTCATTACTTTTAGATAACATACTATACAGCAAAATTTTATAATAGATATGAAATTGAATATGTAGCTAAAAACAGAATAGCTGAATTCTAGTTGAACTTATTCTTTCAACACTAAAAATACTTACCAAGAAAGCGATTAAAATTAATTAAGAATCAGCACAAATGGCACTATTTCAAGTAACTTGGATAATTTTTTATTGTTGTTTTCCGAATTATATGGATACAGAAATATATACTATTCTATAACGAAGAAGAATATGTTATAACTATTACAATTCTGTATGTTCTGAATTCATATTTATTCACAGGAATGACGAAAGCAATGTTGACTTCACTTTAATTCGTAATGAATTGAAGACAGAAGAAATGCATTTTACCTTAATACACACATCTGTAACAGTATCCGAAATCGGAAGTCATCAGTTGCAAGTTTGTTGATAATAGAAATAAAAAATTATTGCGGAATTTTTCTTCAAATGTTTGGCGTGTTCTGTTCCTGAAAGATTTACTAATATTCTGGAGATTTTTTTCAAGTTCTTCGGCCTTTTCCTTAGGGAAATTTTGTTTCTTATTTGCTGCTAAAAAATGGCGTCTGATTCAGTCAATGATTTCGATGGAACTAAATGAAAACGTGATAAATTAATGTCCGATATTTACAGGCTCCCGCTAGACGGCGTACTCGAGCGTTGCGATCGCGAATCTAATTTCATTGTCTGAGCATAAATATATAAAACTTCGACACTGTACTCCATTTGATTATAGACGAAAAAATTTTAAATATTTTAATTAGATTTTATTTAAATGTGGTGTATTGTGCTTTGGGACATGTTCCATACGCATAATTTTGTATAACTTCAATATTTCTTACTACGGAGAGATTCGCGATCGCAACGAACTATAGGGGGCGTTGTTGTATGAGACGCTTACCTGCGATTTCCATATGAACCGTCATTCAGTTACTCTGGAGACGTCGTTAATGTAGCGTGTAGCATTACAACGTTCCTTCTTTAATGTGGCTTATTAAATTTAAAAAAGAAAAATGCTTGATCTTCTTTCTTGTACAACCGAAAACAAAATGGTATCTCTCTTTATTAGAGAAGGAATATCCAAAACACATCGGAAAAATATTTGTACATTAACAGAAAAAAATATGTATATTCTTATAAGAGTTAAAACCTAATGCCCGAGAAATAGTATTACTAAATGTAATGATATAACATGAAAGGCCCATTTAAATTTTACATTCTATAGTTTTAAGAATCATATTAGTTCAAAAATTAAAATGAACAAAAAGTATACATAAGCCTCATAATTTTATGAAATTTAATTTTGTAAACAACGTTTTTTGACAACAATTTTTATCAAAAAATTTCAAGTTTCAATAAAAATCATTATTTAGAAACTAAGAAACGTAAAATAAAGAATGCTGACGAAACAAAAACAAAAAAACAAAAAAACAATTCTTTTTTGTCGCCATTTTTAGTGCTACGAATATTCGTCTTTGGGATTTGCCAAAAACAAAACAAGATGCAATTTTATTTTTTCAGGAGGGAAATATTTTACCGAAAAAACGAAAATGTACCAATTCCCACAACATAAAACTTTATCTTGGCAAACGTACGTTTTGGAAATGTTATTTCATTTGGAATCTTATTCATCAGAGTTCATATGGCGATATGATTGTTTTGAATCTATGCTAAACTCTATATCGGCTCATTTTCCACCGAAATCCAATTAACTATTTTGATTTTAAATAAAGTGTTTTATTTTATGAACTGTCGCAAAAATTTTAAGTGTAGATTGGCGGCACTTAAAAACCGCCAAATCTGTAGCGGCGGTGGCATTAATACGTCGTAAGTACCGAATTTTTATTCCATACTTTTCTGAATCATATTATTTCAAACATTGGAATATACAAGAAGTATACATAAACACATAATGTTATACCATTTAATTTTTCAAAAGTATTTTGAGAACAATTTTTATCAAAAAATTATAAACTAAAAAACGGAAAATAAAGAATTCTTAGGATAAAAAAAAACGATTTTAAGAATTATTAACATTGAAATAAAAACTTTCATATTGTTTCTTTTTTTATTATTCTTATAGTTCTTAATCAGACGTAAAAAACCATTCTGTAGAGAACCATCATCAAATGAAAAAAAAATATTTACAAGCAAATTTTTTATTGTAAAAATCATTGCACTTACCTGATTTATGATTCCCGGAGAATTCCAAAATGATAAATTCCTTGTTTGAAAACTTTATTCTCAAATAATAGATACATAGTTTATACCTTCATTACTTTTAGATAACATACTACACAGCAAAATTTTATAATTGATATGAATTTGAATATGTAGCTAAAAACAGAATAGCTGAATTCTAGTTGAACTTATTCTTTCAAAATTTAAAAAAAACTTACCAAGAAAACGATTTAAATTAATTAAGAATCAGCACAAATGGCACTATTTCAAGTAACTTGGATAATTTTTTATTGTTGTTTTCCGAATTATATGGATACAGAAATATATACTATTCTATAAAGAAGAAGAATATGCTATAACTATTACAATTCTGTATGTTCTGAATTCATATTTATTCACTGGAATGACGAAAGCAATGTTGACTTCACTTTAATTCGTAATGAATTGAAGACAGAAGAAATGCATTTTACCTTAATACACACATCTGTAACAGTATCCGAAATCGGAAGTCATCAGTTGCAAGTTTGTTGATAATAGAAATTAAAAATTATTGAGGAATTTTTCTTCAAATGTTTGGCGTGTTCTGTTCCTGAAAGATTTACTAATATTCTGGAGATTTTTTTCAAGTTCTTCGGCATTTTCCTTAGGGAAATTTTGTTTCTTATTTGCTGCTAAAAAATGGCGTCTGATTCAGTCAATGACTTTGATGGAACTAAATGAAAACGTGATAAATTAATGTCCGATATTTACAGGCTCCCGCTAGACGGCGTACTCGAGCGTTGCGATCGCGAATGCTGTTGTTGAAAGCGATGAACTAGATCCTAAATTAAACAGTGATCTAGTTTCGATGGGTGATCTAGTTACGCCACTGATGTAGTTTCTGACGCATCAGCTAGGTTAACTGTGACTGTATTCGCGATCGCAACGAACTATAGGGGGCGTTGTTGTATGAGACGCATACCTGCGATTTCTATATGAACCGTCATTCAGTTACTCTGGAGACGTCGTTAATGTAGCGTGTAGCATTGCAACGTTCCTTCTTTAATGTGGCTTATTAAATTTAAAAAAGAAAAATGCTTGATCTTCTTTCTTGTACAACCGAAAACAAAATGGTATCTCTTTTTATTAGAGAAGGAACATCCAAAACACATCGGAAAAATATTTGTACATTAACAGAAAAAAATATGTATATTCTTATAAGAGTTAAAACCTAATGCCCGAGAAATAGTATTACTAAATTTAATGATATAACATGAAAGGCCCATTTAAACTTTACATTCTATAGTTTTAAGAATCATATTAGTTCAAAAATTAAAATGAACAAAAAGTATACATAAGCCTCATAATTTTATGAAATTTAATTTTGTAAACAACGTTTTTTGACAATAATTTTTATCAAAAAATTTCAAGTTTCAATAAAAATCATTATTTAGAAACTAAGAAACGTAAAATAAAGAATGCTGACGAAACAAAAACAAAAAAAAAAAAACAATTCTTTTTTGTCGCCATTTTTAGTGCTACGAATATTCGTCTTTGGGATTTGCCAAAAACAAAACAAGATGCAATTTTATTTTTTCAGGAGGGAAATATTTTACCGAAAAAACGAAAATTTACTAATTCCCACAACATAAAACTTTATCTTGGTAAACGTACGTTTTGGAAATGTTATTTCATTTGGAATCTTATTCATCAGAGTTCATATGGCGATGATTGTTTTGAATCTATGCTAAACTCTATATCGGCTCATTTTCCACCGAAATCCGATTAACTATTGATTTTAAATAAAGTGTTTTATTTTATGAATTGTCGCAAAAATTTTAAGTGTAGATTGGCGGCACTTAAAAACCGCCAAATCTGTAGCGGCGGTGGCGTTAATACGTAAGTACCGAATTTTTATTCCATACTTTTCTGAATCATATTATTTCAAACATTGGAATATACAAGAAGTATACATAAACACATAATGTTATACCATTTAATTTTTCAAAAGTATTTTGAGAACAATTTTTATCAAAAAATTATAAACTAAAAAACGGAAAATAAAGAATTCTTAGGATAAAAAAAAACGATTTTAAGAATTATTAACATTGAAATAAAAACTTTCATATTGTTTCTTTTTTTATTATTCTTATAGTTCTTAATCAGACGTAAAAAACCATTCTGTAGAGAACCATCATCAAATGAAAAAAAAATATTTACAAGCAAATTTTTTATTGTAAAAATCATTGCACTTACCTGATTTATGATTCCCGGAGAATTCCAAAATGATAAATTCCTTGTTTGAAAACTTTATTCTCAAATAATAGATACATAGTTTATACCTTCATTACTTTTAGATAACATACTACACAGCAAAATTTTATAATTGATATGAATTTGAATATGTAGCTAAAAACAGAATAGCTGAATTCTAGTTGAACTTATTCTTTCAAAATTTAAAAAAAACTTACCAAGAAAACGATTTAAATTAATTAAGAATCAGCACAAATGGCACTATTTCAAGTAACTTGGATAATTTTTTATTGTTGTTTTCCGAATTATATGGATACAGAAATATATACTATTCTATAAAGAAGAAGAATATGCTATAACTATTACAATTCTGTATGTTCTGAATTCATATTTATTCACTGGAATGACGAAAGCAATGTTGACTTCACTTTAATTCGTAATGAATTGAAGACAGAAGAAATGCATTTTACCTTAATACACACATCTGTAACAGTATCCGAAATCGGAAGTCATCAGTTGCAAGTTTGTTGATAATAGAAATTAAAAATTATTGAGGAATTTTTCTTCAAATGTTTGGCGTGTTCTGTTCCTGAAAGATTTACTAATATTCTGGAGATTTTTTTCAAGTTCTTCGGCCTTTTCCTTAGGGAAATTTTGTTTCTTATTAGCCAGAAAGTCGATGACAAGAAGGGGATCGAAAGTTAAGTCCGCCCTGGATAGGCCGACACAATCAACTATATGTTTTGTTGAGGCTGGATGGACACAGCATTTTATACAAGTCGGGTACATTTTTGTGCCACTTTCGAATGTTAGACATTTTAGGTGACCAGTTGAGAATCTGGTCAAGGCAGTCTGGGAACTTTGATCGCAATTGATTCCCAGAAGGGTGCCAGGATATGTTGCGGTGTACCATTGGTGCGTAGGTGGAGTTTGCCAGATTGATTTTTGTCTATATGTTTCATTGGAGTAAAGTTCCTGATAAGTAAGTGATGACCCGGTGGGCATATCTTCCCTCACTGCCCTCTTTGGCCAATCTATCTGCTATCTCATTGCCACCAACCACCAATAACGAAGACATGTGTAAGTTAAAATCTTTAAATACAGGAAATATCATATTCTATTAAGATATTTTTAGTTTAATGTGTCAGAGGTGGAAAATCACCACGCTGCACTTCATTGAATTAATTAAAGCAACATCAGATAAGTGAAACAACATATGTTGCGTACATATGTTGGTTACATATGTACGCAACGCGTTGCTGTTACATATGTAACCAACATAAATTAGCTATTCTAGTTGCAGTGCATCAAAGTTAGCCAGATAATTTCCATTCACCTTTAATATTTAAAAAAAAAAAAAAAAAAAAAAAAAAAACAGAACGCAAATTCTGCGATATTAATTTTAAAAGTAAAACATAACACTGATGGCATAGTTAATGTTCCAAAAAGATAAATTAGGCTAAGGCTTTAAAAGCATATTAAAGTGTTTTCTAACATTTAAAAGGGGAGGCATGTTCTCTAATCTATAATTTCAATCGACAAAACATATTTTGCTCTAATTTTTTTAAAAAAAAATTAGCTAGGAAGTTTAAGTTGTTGTGTCCGTGCTGTTATTTTGTTCTGTTATTATTTCATGATCCGTTCAATCAGTCAAAACACTATTCTCAACTGTTTGGAAATTAATGACACCACATTTCATCGAATTAAAAAGACGGATTACAAAAAAATACATATATTTTTTTGAACAATTGAAGCTAGAGGAATCGCTATTTCCTCTTGTATAGTTTGATATATTTCATAAATATCATGAGTATTGTAAAATAAAGGAATGACTTTATATATAAAAAAAAAAAAACTTTACGCTACTATTATACGACGATTTACTTTTTTCGACATAAATTTTGAGTTCTTAGAACAAACCATCATGCTCACGATTGTTAAAACGTTTCCATAGAAAGTAAACACATGTCCATCTGGACGTAATATTTGAAAAGAAAAAAAAAATGTTTGAGCCAAGGACAACTGTTTTGAGCCTTCTTTCCAAATAGTCAATGTTCTTTCGATTCGAATGTCGGTTTCCGTTGTTATGTGATACAAGCAACGCATTACAAAATATATTTACGAAAATCATATGTCAGGTTGCAAAATTTTTCATTGATATAATTTTAAGCAAAAACTAATTTTTTCGTTAAAACCGTTTAACATTATTTAATTAATCAATATGTGCAACTTCAAACTCCCTAATTGCGTGACGAAAATAAAATTTCATGCGCAATGTTTATTATCTATCCAGGGTAAGTAATCCTTTTTTTTAAAATTGTATAAACTGTTTAAGTTTAGTGCGTTTGCGTCAAGGTTCGTAACTTTGAAACTTTAAAGGACCTTCTCCAAAAAAAAATAAGCTCTAAGGCAGCAGTTCCCGATTTTTTTTCTTTTTGTTGCGGAACCCTAAATGATCAACCTTCTCTAGGTGGAACTCCAACTTTATAAATAAAGTTTAAGTTAATTTAAACATTATAACCTATGAAAGAGACAACATTTAGAATATTTAATTAAAAGAATGAAGATTTTTTTTCTCGTTTGATCATTAATTATTTAAATTTAGGTTTTATTTCCTACAGTTAAATTTGTAGTCTTTGTTCCAGTTAATATATAAATTTGTTTCTGGTGTATATACGCAAGTTGAAAATGATTAAATTAAGCCAAATTGTGGTTTATTTCGAAATGGAAATAACGAAATAGGAAAAAATATTTCCTTTATTGAAGAATTTAGTTGTTTTGATTTGAAAAGCGCGATAGGAAATACTAATAGAATATTTTATAAATGTTTGTTTTTCTCATAATTTGTTCAAGATATTGTTTTAAGAAATATTATATTTTTCTTAAAAATTGCCATTTATGTTTCATAGGCATTTTACTTGAAATAATTTCATGAAGGCAATCGTAAGATTTAATAACTTATGAATTATAGGTTGATTTTAAATATTATCAGAGATTTCAAAACTCGTAACTGGTTATTAGAAGTACTAACTCTCGGAACCAGGCCCGTAGCCAGGGGGGGGGACCGTCGGGACAAACCCCCCCCCCCCCCGAAATTCTGGGATTCAAACTTTTTAGTCTTTCTTTGAGCCTCTCAGTAAAAAGAAAAACAAAAACTGTCAAAAACCTTTTATTAACTAACTTTATTAAGCATATTTCGGAATATTCCGGTTTGTCCTAAAAAAGTAATCGAAAAATTTTCTTCAAATCCCCGTCCAATGTCTTTGTGAACTTTGTTTACAAATTGATTATAATTATTATGTAATATTAATTGAAAAATAATTATTATGTAATATTTTTTAATTACTAGTTTAACTTTTGCAAACAACAGAATAAACAATATTTGTTACAATGTTTTCCCCCTACTTTGCATGTCTGAAACCGTCCTTACTTCTTACCATATCCCCCCCCCCCCGAAAAAAAATCCTGGCTACGGCCTTGCTCGAAACCCTTTTAACTGTGCGATGGAACCCTAGGAGTCCTCGGAACACCATTTAGAAACCGCTGCTCTAAGGAATCCGTAAATGATCTCGCATTTTTTTTTTTTTTTTTTATATTTTTATCTCCCACCTTTCTTTGTGTCTCCAAATGTTACACTTCACCTTTACCGTGTCACCCCGCCCCGCAGTGGACTGATCGTTAAGACACGGTTCCCAGCAGATCACCGAAAGTAAGCATCACTGGCTACGGTCAGTGTGCGGGTGGGTGACCACTTGGATCAGTCTGCGTAGGGACCGAAGGTGTGCGGTATTGGTCCTCGTTAAACTGTGCTACCGTAAAGTGCTCGACTTCGCGAACAGGTCGTCGGGCTACCGAAGCGGGGGTGCCATCCCCTCCGCAGAGGATTAAAATTGTGATGGCATATCTTCGAATCATCCTCCGGGATGTTTCCCAGACCGTCGCCAATAGCCCATTGTGCAGCTCTAGTGCGACGTAAATTAACAACAACCGTGTCCCCCCCCCCCCTTGTCACAATTCACGCTATGTCACATAAACATATGCTTGCAGTTCAGAAACAGTGCGATGTTACAGATTATAGAGCATGCTGCAATTTTTTTAAAAAAAACTTTAAGCTCGTGTTTTGGTGTCATTTGTGAGTTTAACAATGATAATTGTTATATGCGTTCTTACTTAAATAAAAAAATATAAAAATAAATAAAATATAAATATTTAATCTTCTTATTTTATGACTGTTTTTTAATTTTTATTCTAACCAAAATGTTCGATGTTGCACTTCTTGTAAATTCCCTCTTATCACGATTTCCTGAGCCCCCTCCAGGGTGGCATCCTTTGTAGGTAACCCCTAATAAATAATTAGTCATCGATTTTAATTATTTTTATTTACATGGAAAAATTTCGCCAAATTGGCATTTTTTTTTCTTCAAGTTTAATTATCCTTTTAAATATTTCAACAGTATATCGTTTTACTTACTATGTTTGAAATCCTTGAGAAAAAAATAAAGTAGAATAAAATATGCTCTTAAGGCATCGTAAACTAAGATTTAAATAGGAAAAGACAATCATTGCAAAAAAAGGGATTAAAATAACTAGTCAGTTTGTTGTGATTCTTATTGAAAAACCAATACATTCCACTAGGCCCATTAGACAAATAAATGGCTCTTCCTTTGCTTTATTCACCTCATTAGCAATTGCATAGAGTTTAGAGATCGTTTTTTTTCCCCTGCTACCTCTAAACGGCATTGTTTGTTTTTTTAGAAGATTTCTAAAAAATTCTATAATTATCGTGTGGATACGAAACATATTTTCACAAAAAAGAGAGATTATAATATTGCAGACGTGAATTTTTTTTAAACTATACCACTTGTTTTATGCCAACTCAGCGATAGATTTTTTGACATGCACTGAAATGTAATTGAAACTCTGTATCTACAATATTTTAAAGCAAGTTTGTTCTGATATTTGTTAACTAAATTTGATGCTAACAAATACGATGCAGCTTCGCTTGGCATGAAAGGAATTGGGATTCATTTTTAAAGCATAAATATAAAAACAAAAACCTTGTTCTTATCTTGGTATCGTGGTTATACCTCCAAGAGAGGTGGTTATACCAAATGTGTAATACTGCAAATAATACAACTAAACTAAGGGACTTTTAGCTGCAAAGATTTTGATGATTTTTGGCTCATGTAAACTAGTGGCTATATATATTGACTTGAACTCTTTTTTTCTCCCTTGAATAAATGTCACAGGGATTTAAACAAATTTAGCTCATTATCTAATTTTTGTCAAATTTTGTCTTGGTCATTTAAGATAGTATACCCATGATACATGGAAATGGAAAATGTTAGTATGTAGGAAAAAAATTAACATAATTGGCTGGTAACACATAAGGCATGAGTCGCGAAACTTTTTTGATCATAGACCCCTATATAATTTTTCGAAATCTCCATCGACCCCCATAAAAGTAATTTTCTGTTAATTAAAATGAAACTCTATTAGATACTGTGTTTGTAATTTTTTTTTATGATTTTAAACATTTATTAAAGTAATAGTACATTGTGTAACAATAGTTTCATGAAAAATATATTAATGTTGAAATTTAATTACTTTAATATTTATTAAATAATAAGCAATTATAAATATGTAGAAATAATAAGTAAAGTAACTACAGATTTATTGCTTCTTAATCAATGAGATGGGTGTGCCTGGTGTTTTATTTTCAAGGTTTGCTATATTGGGTTCAAAATTGGTCAATTTTAATTTTAAATCCCCTCGAAACTCCACATTTAATTTATTTCTGTTCTTAGTTAAGATTGAATTCACTTGACTGAAACCGGCTTCAACCATATAGGAACTTGGAAATGCTTGCATAAATGGCCGAGCTATTTCGTAAAGTTTGACATATTTTTGCATTATATTTATATTTGTCCAAAATTTGCTTATTGTTAAATTTTTAAAAAGTGTCTTTGCTTCAAGATCCGATAATAATTTAGCAAGCTCGGATCGACCCCCGCTTTTGTTAAATAGACCCCTGGAGGTCTATATAGACCACTTTGGTGACCTCTGACTTAAGGTTACCGACACCGCACTGTTATTATGGAATTATTTAAGGGACTAAACCCTAAATTAAAGGGACTAAGGGTAAAGGAAGTAGGGATTTAGTCATAGCTCACCGAGAAATGACTCTCGGTGGTAATGAGTCCCTTATTAAAGGGACTAAACTCCTCCTAAAAATTGAAATATTCACCAATTTTGAAAAAAAAAATAGTTTGCAGGGTTGCCACTCGACGGGGAGAACAGGGTAAACCTGGAAAATGCAGGGAATTTTGATTTTTTCTTTACAAACTGGGAAAATACAGGGAATTTTGTTTCTTATTTTTGTCTTTTAAGAAATGGTGACCACTAAAAGCGTAATCTATGGGATTTTTAACCATGATATTTCAGCTATACTAAACTATTTTATTTACTATAGCATTATTTAAGTATGTTCAGCTATTTTTCCAGAAATTCAAACTAATAAATATAGTTAGTCCAATATAGCTTACACAAGAGCACAGTAATTGTTCTTTCCTCTTAATGTATTGTGTTTAATATGCACTGAGAAAACACAGGGAATTTTTTTTCCAGATTTGCGTGGCAACCCTGGTTAGTCAAATAACAGAATATTTTAGTTTTTACATAATTTTAGAAATATTAAACAGAGCATAGTTGAATTTAAAAAAATAAATTTTTATTTAAAAAGATTTAACCAATTATCGCCAGGTGTTTTAATTCAGTAAATAATTTATCATGAAATTAATGAAAACAAATACGTATTAAATCCTAAGAAACTCAAATTTCAAGTTGAAAGTATACATTAAAAAAAAGTAATGAATTGTTAAAATATCAGTTGATTATGCAATGGGTGGAGAATTCACAACTTCGACTGTCTCAAGATAGTTCGAAGAATCACTGATAAAAAAAACATCTTATCCTATTGCGAGCTCTTAAAAAAATAAACAGCGAAGAATTAACCAGGTAGAAAAGGAAAGAGAATAACTTTTTTCTTTATCGCTCGTACAAAGTTCAAGCATTGATAAAAATAAAAAAAAATAATAAAAAATAAAATGCATTTCGCAGTGTGTATTACTTGAGGTGACATCAGAAGTTGTTCACGTTGGAATATCATCATTGCTTATCCAATATCCTGATTGGTTGGCGGGATAATTCTTCATTAACATAATGAAAAAGAAAAATAATTCTTCATTTACATAATATGATGAAAATTCTTGAAAAATGTGGACATGAACATCGTTACATACCTTATGTGAGTGTGATACCATTAATCCTATTGGATGTTTATTTAGTAGCTTTAGTTATTTTTTTAATTTCTTAGCATTAAAGACTATTGCATTGTATGAGTAGTATACTGTTAATAGTTACAAAACTTGTTTGCGATGCTTATAAAGTATAATTTTCGTGGACCAAAAAGATAATAAAAAAATTGTGCATTAGGAAGCATATAAAAGCTTACGTTTCGAGTTATTAAAATTTACCTTTGAAATTTTTACTATACTACCAAAAAATAAGTTTTTAAATTATTATAAAATATTAAAATAAGTTATTAAATTGCGCAAACAGACTTTACATATGCTTAAAAGGATGTAAGACAATTCAACATTTGTGGATATTTTATTTTTCTGGAAAACTTGTGATTTTTATTCCTATAATAGTTTGGTTTAGAAAATTCGTAAGTTGCTTTTTTGCTGAAAAAAATTTTCTTTCTACACATTTGTGAGTTTATTTCTAATTCATTTCTAGATGTGAAAATAATTATTATTGTAGCACATTCCTTAGCTCTAAAAATATCTTAAAAGTCTTAATCAATTTTGTCTTCGATTACGTAATTTAAAACTAATACAGCGGAAGGGAACAAATTTTATTCCTTTCCAATTCCAATTTCGGCAACCCCATACCTTAATGCAGGGGGCGCCAAACTTTTTTGATCATCGACCCCTATATAATTTTTCGAAATCTCCATCGACCCCCGCAAAAGTAATTTTCTGTTAATTAAAATAAAATTATATTAGATACTGTGTTTGTACATTTATTTTATGATTTTAAACATTTATTAAAGTAATAGTACATTGTGTAACAATAGTTTTATGAAAAATATATTAATATTGAAATTTAAATACCTTATTATTAAATAATACGTAATTATCCATAAGTAGATATAATAAGTAAAGTAACTAAAGATTTACTGCTTCTTGATCAATGAGATGGGTGTGCCTGGTGTTTTTTTTTGCAAGGTTCGCTATATTGGGTTCAAAATTGGTCAATTTTAATTTTCGTCAAAATTGGTCAATTTTGTAATTTTCGTAAAAAAATACAAAGTGTGCTATAGTTTTGTCGCGGGCTGTACTAATCCATATTATTAATGCTTGCATTTTTTTGTGCATTGATAATTAAAATTGATATCTAAACCAAACGAATGGTTTTGTCGAAACAATAACTAATTATCCAAAACTGTAAAAGTTTTAATAATGACACAGCAAATATTCAACACAGTTTGCAAAGATAGCTGAAACTGCGTATGATATTTGCATTTGTAACGTCAATGCTCGTCACACGTGACATTTGGACAAGCGCACATATGCATATGACTTATAAACTGCGCTGAGTTCGTGCCACTGCGCGGTGGTACGTAAATACTTGTTTCACCCCAATAAATATACGTTTATTAATTTATGTTTTATAAAGAAACTGATATTGAGTCAATTATAAAAAAAAATCACAAATTTCACATACTAAATTAGGTATGTGTGATTTGCGTATTGAGAACTGTTTTTTTTTCCGACCCACAATCGACCCTTCCGATTCGGATCGACCCCCATTCGCCCCCCTGTCTCAGATCGACCCCCGCTTTTGTTAAATAGACCCCTGGGGGTCTAAATAGACCACTTTGGCGACCTCTGCCTTAATGTAACCTAGAACTTTAAATTATTAATAATTTTATGTACGCATGCCCGTTTCAAATAATCAGTTAAGAAAAATAATAATGGGAATCATCCAAGATATGTAAATTTTACAGAAGTTTAGAAAGAGAAAAGTTTTTTCTTTGAAACGTGTCCTGTTTTTTATTGGAATAACGATACCAAATCTAACAATAATTGAACAAAATCTTTCGTTTTTTAAATTACATTCAAGTGGACATTTCTGATTAAAAATGTCGATTTATTTTCGTATCTAAAATATATATATAGAAAAATATAGTAATAATGTATAGAAAATATATGTATAGAAAATGGATAGATGTTTAGAATCAAGTTTTAATTTTGTTGAATGCTTTTTGCTTATTCATATATTAACTATGACTATCAGTTAACAATTTTTTTCTCTGGAAAAGAGTGACTACTTGGTAAATTTAGACTTACTTTATAGCTATTCCAGTAAAGATTAGGATTTTTTTTTATTTTTAAAAAATCATTTAATTATGTGTAAGTTTTAAACATGGAATATAATTTAAGCATAAGGTCCCATTTAAATCTGCCTAAAAGTTTTCTCTAATATGAAATTTTATAAAGGAAAGAAATAAGCACTGCAAAAAAATTCCGGTTCAAATAACTGTAAAAAGTACCGGCACTTAGGGTGCCAGTACATTTTACAGTAGAATCTACTTTTCCCGGAACATGTTACGGAACAAAAATCTGATATACCGTAGTTTTTACAGTAATAATTACCGTAAAATCGTTGAATTATTCTAATTAAATAAATATTACTTAAAAAAACTACGGTATGATATTTTACGGTGAAAATGGATTTTACGAGTAATGCATGCAATCAGCGTACCGGTACTTCATATTATAATTTGATCTGGAAATTTTTACAGTGCAGAACTAAAGTTTATAAAAGCTATTCTTCATTATAAATTTGTGCAAAAGAGAAATTGGCGAAATCATATGAATAAACATCGAATCATCTTCTCTATAATTATTTTAGATATTATTACTTTTTGGAAATTGTCAATTTTGGAAACGAACAACAATACGTTCCAAAATTGTTTCAAATGTTTAGAACATCAAATCAGAGCCAATTGTTTAGTTTTAAATTTTGATGTCGTAAGCAGTTGAAACGGTTATTATATATTTCTGGTATGGTGGTTAGTGTGATTTTAAGAAACACGAATAATAGGTATCAGTAATAAGATCCACAAGCAAACCTTTTGATGTTTAAAGGGGGGGAAAATATATATATATATATATATATATATATATATATATATATATATATATATATATATATATATATATATATATATATATATATATATATATATATATATATATATATATTCAAACCCCGCTATAGTGAACCTTCAAGGGATCTAAATTTCGGTTCACTATAACCGGGAGTTCACTATATCCGCTACGCTGGCAATTTAACTAATGGTTCCCAAATTTCTCCCTTTTATTACACATTATTCAAATAAATGACTGAAAAATATTATTCAGTAGCAAAAAAATGTGCTATTTTTCATTACTCTTCGTCTTGCGTACAAAAAAAAATTTGTAATCTTTAACTGATAAGCAATCCTCAACATCAGATATGGAAACACTTCCAGACTCTCAGATAATTTTTTCTGAATTTCTGTTATTCCGCTTTTTAAACCTGTCTAACCTGCCATTCGAGCACATAAAAGTAGTCTCATAAAATCGCTCAGCAAATTCATCGACATTTGTCCAGACACTGGAAGATTGTGGCTTCTTCTATTGGTGAACCACTTCAGTAATGCTTCTTCAACATCATTGTGATCTGCTTTTCTCAACTTTTTTCTGCCATCTAAATTTTTTTTCATGAGCAGAAATTATTAATTGCCTATTTTTCCATATGTTACAAACTGCAGATTTGGATAGTTTATATTCCCTGCAAATATCAGCTTGATTGCATCCATTTTAAATTTTTCTGATTATGCCTATTTTATTATCAATGGAGAACGTTTTAAGTTTACTGCTCGCCTTTGTTAAATTTGAGACACTTGTTAGCAGGATTTTTTTAACTGAACTGAGAGCAAAAAGGAGTTGAAATGAGGGCCTTATCAACACATATTAGTGTCCAACCCTTTGACCAATAATGAATAATTACTCCTTCCCTCTGATAGAAAATGCATATTGATCCCACTGACACCTTACAGGTGCATCATCTGCCTGAGTTGGAAACATCTGCTTGGTTTATTCAGGGATGGGAAAGTGAGATAAAAGAAGCAAACAAGAAAAAATGCTTATCGCTACATTCCCCTCTATAGATGGTTTTAAAAAGCGGTATATGTATTTATTATGAAGTAGAAAAATCAAAATTATTAAAAAAATAATGGAAAAAAATCAGTCGAAGACAGAAAAAAGTTCATTATATCCAACTTCCTCACTTTTTGGTTATTATATCCACAAAAAATAACATTACATATATGTGTATAGCTAGGTACGGGACTGAACATTTCGTTCACTATATCCGGGAGTTCACTATAAACCGTTAAACCGTGTTCGCTATAGCGGGATTCGATTGTATATATATATATATATATATATATATATATATATATATATATATATATATATATATATATATATATATATATATATATATATATATATATATATATAATCGAATCTTCATAATTTTTTTTAAAAATGGACTAGATTCCGAAGGCTTTTATTTACTCCTTTAAGTATAAAAATGTTCCTTCATCTTCAACAGCTATTAAAACTTTTCATTTCCTGGGATTATACAAATACTGTCATTCATTAATAAGTGGTAATTTTTTTGCTGCCATTTTTGTATTAGAAAGTATTAGAAAGCTAATTAATAAACTAATGGGCTTTGAGTCAACAAAATAATGACTGAATTTAAGTTCCTCTCAATATAAGTTCATCTTTCACTATAATGAGGAAAACATATCTATAACTGCATAACTTTAGAATCTTCACGTGACTCCATTCTTCTATCAAAATTTGAATACCGTTTTCAGCACTTGACTGTTCTGTTCTGTAATACACAGCAAAAAACTTGTCGGTTCTGTTCCGTTCTTTACAGCAAGACACTTGACGGTTCTAT
Organism: Parasteatoda tepidariorum; assembly: GCF_982258835.1. Lineage (NCBI taxonomy): Eukaryota > Metazoa > Arthropoda > Arachnida > Araneae > Theridiidae > Parasteatoda > Parasteatoda tepidariorum. The sequence goes on from NC_141755.1 coordinate 51,473,713, forward strand.
TCTGTTGTACACAGCGAGAGATTTGACGGTTCTGTTTTTTAACGGAGATTTCAATGTTTCTTTTAAAATTACTTAGATCATTGTTTTCTTACCGTCAATCAAGAAACCATAAACTGACTATGTTAGCAATCAAATTTAAATATTTCAGAAGAAAAAAACTACCTTAATTTGCTTTTACCTAACTTATCATTCCCCAGAATTACATCATTGAAAAAGTTAGAAGCCTATAGAAATTCAAATGAATTTTTCGATGGTTAAAAACATTTCTGAATTATATAAAAATACTTTTGAGGGCTGCATGAGTTTTATAATAAAAACCTTTAGGAAAAGTGAACAGAAAAAAATTCGAGGAATATTCCAATGACATTTCGTTTGTCTGACAGTATTAAAAATCAATCCACATAGCTTGAGAAGGAGGGTAACGATTTTCATAGGTTTTGCAGATAACTTCTCCGCTGGCATCAAGCTTTTGAATCTGAAAAAAATATTATTCTTTTGTCTTGTTTTCTGATTCAACCGGATCGTTACCAAAGAAAAAAAATGAAACTCCATCGATTATCTTCAAACTTCTACTCAGTTGAGAAATTTTTTTCTTATCTAGATATCTTAGCAGTGATAAAATATTTTGCAACAGTAAGAAACTTTCTTAATGACGCTCTGATTAAAATTAAATATTATTTATAATTATGCCTATCTTAAAAAACATTATTCCATAGGAAAATAAAAAATTTCTAACTCCGTGCTTATTTCATTCCTTCTTTCTCTTTCATTTAAATTCATTGCCATAAATTAGGATAAACAATAACTTATTAAATTTCCATTTTATTTTTGCCTGTTATTGTCTACTATTCCTTTATAAGTTCACAGGAATTATTTGTTATGGACTATTTTTACATTCATAACTTTTTAGTATCCTTTTCTTTTAAATTTACTCATCACATATCAAGCATCATGCTATATCACATATCTAGCGATCACACATATCAAGCGATCAGGCTATAATGTAGCCCTTTTTTATTTTCAAGTCCACCTTGAAAGTAGATTTTTGCAATTCAGAAGAGAAGGGTAAAGTTTATTTACTTTTACAATTATTTGTTTACTAAAGCCTTCTGTCATTGCTGTCGATGTGTTCTTATTGGTCAGAAAAATCATATAATAGAATCTTTAATTAACGAAAAAGTTCCGAAAGTCTTAGGCTGTCATTATCTTAAAACTACAAGTTAGAGCGGTATTTACCAGTACATTATTTATTTATATCTTATTTAACAGTAATTTTGATTATATTCTATTTAGAAGTATTTAGTAAATAAAAAACTTGAACGTAAGATTGTTCTGTCACAATTTTTAACGTAATACATCAACAATGCGTAATTTTTTTACATCTTCAGTATACATTTGCAATTGCACCTACATTGTGCAATTATTTCTTTTCTAAAAGAATAAAATGTTAGCTTGTTAGCGTAAACTTGGTTCAAATATATGTCTGTTTGGAGCATGAGGTATGACTGAAGGTACAATGTATTTTACCCAAGAACAGTTTGAAATTTCAATTTTTATTTACTAATAATGTTTTGCTTGCAAATTATTTGTTTTGGAAAAAAAATATATAACAAAGAAAACGTTTGTAAATTTAAATGTTGACATTAGATTGTAAATCAAACAATGAAGGTAGAAATCAAGAATTGAAAAGTATCACAAGTCATAACACCCTCTGCTACTTGCTATATAAAATGAAATATAAAATCGTGGAATCAAGTTTATAAACTTGATTGCACGTGGAATCAAGTTTATAAACTTGATACAAACGATATTATATTTCATTTTGAACAAAAATGTGGTTCAATTTGACACCCTATTAAGGTAACAACAATTTTGCACCCTTAATATGGTTTAAAATATCGAAATATTGTTCAATCTTAAAAGAATTTTCTGAAAATGTACAAAATAACTATTGATGATTCTATCTTACATTAAACTAACAGTTAGATCGATGCTGAACTTCAATAACTATGTCTAAAATAAAATAAATGTAATATATTATTAAACGAATGAATGATTTTAAGAGAAATTTGATCTTTCAGATATTTTTAGCCGTTTTACCCAAAGATACAACCCTTATTTAGGTTAGAATGCTAAAGACAAAGCTAATTCTAAATACAAACTAAAAAAAGAATATTCCAATAAAAATTTTGCAGTATTGAAAGCTATTTATGACAGTTGAATGTTTACTTGTATACTTTGTTTCGCTGACAAAAAGTCATAAAAATTTGACGACCATGCACTGACATTTAACAAGATAAAGATAATGCTCCGATTCCAAAAATCGAATACGATCAGCATTGAGCGCTGTCAAGTGGAAACTGTAAAATTTTTATTTCTTTTTACACTTACCTGAACTTTTCATTCATTTTGAATTATGTTATTAACTTACAGGTAAGTAAATAATTCAATCCAAAACTTCCTTCGAAAAGAGTAATTAGAAAGCATTGTTTCACCCTTTTTTAGTAGTGTCTCGACCATAAAAATTAAATAATCTGATTGAACATTTTATTTAATTCAGCCATTTGATTTTAAAATCTTCTGGTTTGGATCCAACTGAATAAGTTGGATCCAAACTTATGTGTTGTGATTTAATTCAGGGAACTTCCTATATCCAACGCAAGAGATTACTATTGATCCAATTGGAGAGATTACTACAGATACAACTGAAGAGTTTACACAATCCGACCATTTGGTTATAGAACTATCTCAATGCAACTGAAAATCTTTTATAATCTGATCGAAAAACTTCCTGAATATAAATAAAGAGCTAACTATTCAACTCTGGAGTATGTTTAGTCCGACCATCTGACTATAAAGTTCCAAAAATCCAATTGAAAAGCTTATGTAATTTGATCGGAAAACTTCCTGAATATAAATAAAGAGCTAACTATTCAACTCTGGAGTATGTTTAGTCCGACCATCTGACTATAAAGTTCCAAAAATCCAATTGAAAAGCTTATGTAATTTGATCGGAAAACTTCCTGAATATAAATAAAGAGCTAACTATTCAACTCTGGAGTATGTTTAGTCCGACCATCTGACTATAAAGTTCCAAAAATCCAATTGAAAAGCTTATGTAATTTGATCGGAAAACTTCCTGAATATAAATAAAGAGCTAACTATTCAACTCTGGAGTATGTTTAGTCCGACCATCTGACTATAAAGTTCCAAAAATCCAATTGAAAAGCTTATGCAATTTGATCGGAAAACTTCCTGAATATAAATAAAGAGCTAACTATTCAACTCTGGAGTATGTTTAGTCCGACCTTTTGTCTATAAAGTTTTCCATATCCAATTGAAAATCTTATGTAATCTGATAGAAAAACTCTTGAATTCAACTAATACACTAACCATTGATCCAACTGAAGAGTTTACTTGAACCGAACATTTGATTGTAGAACTCTCTGTATCCAAATGAAAAGTTTATATGACCCATTCGAAGACTTTCCTGAATCCAACTGAAGAGCTTACTTCATCCAACATCACAGAAACTTCAAAGCCTGTATTTTTGTTCTGGAACGCATTGAGTGATCTCGGTTAAGAAAATGCTGTTTGATTAAACCTTGTTTTTAAACAGACTTAATCTATAGTTTCATCAAGAAATAGGAGCTCATTCGTTTCAGATATACTTGAACAAGAAAATCTATTTTTAACAAATTGTAATTAAGATACTAAAATTTGTTACTGCATTGAAAATTAATTAAAGCTCTCACTTTTAATTTAGATATATATCTATTAACTAATATACGATGTATTTTAGACAATAAAAAATACAATATAAAGTAGAATATAAAGCAAAAGATGACCATACAGCAATATTAATATTTACATCTTGGTACGTATAGCACTGTCAGTACAATAATCAATCGTTATTGTAAATTAAAGATAAAAGTTGGGTTAATTTAGAACACTGAGTTTTAGTGTCAATCGAATGATAATTTTTGCCTTTGTGGATTATACAAAATATTTTTACAATTAGCAAAAGAAACTTATTTTCAGAGTTGTAGAAATAGTCCATTAATACATGCAAACCTGTAACATAAAATCTTTTAAGTGTGATCTTTATTATAATACTTAAAGTGAAAAAAGAATTAGTTTTGTTTTGATTGAACTTGCTTTTACAGTAACGTATATTTCAAATATTCAAAAGTAAAATACTGTTAAGAACATAAAGTAAATAAGCTTTGTTATATTTGCTGAAACTATATGTATAATACATAGTCTATATTACTTTGTAGGAAAGCAATCTTTTTTGAGAAAATATGATAATTAAAGTTTAGAAAACTGGAACTTAATATTATAATGCAAGCAGCTAACATGCAGTTCACTTTCAGCATAACTTATTTTTCTAGTTATTCAACTAGAAAAATAATAGTTCCCTTACAGAAAATTTAATTTCATTTTATCAAAATAATATTTACAGAACTCAGTCGATCATTATCTCATGCTGCTGTAAGTGGTGATTGAAAACTGTAATATGAAATTTAATACTTTCAGCACTGTAATATGTTTTTAAATCTAGAAAATTGAGTCTTTTTAAAAAGACACTTAAAATACTTTTCGTGTAACATCTTCAATAGAAATATAAGTACTGTTCACTTTGTTTGACAGTGTAAATACACTGAATGGGTGCATACTAGAGTTTGGAGTCGGTGATTTAAATCAGAATTGATTTGATGATTCTAATCACCAACTTACAACTGATTCAAATCAAGATACGAATAATCAGATTATTCGAATCAGGATTCGAATGAATTATACGAATCAGTTAATTTTATCGGAATAGATTTAAATTATGATGAATTATTGTTTTTTAAATTTCAGTGAATTTTTTAAAAAGTGATGCTGAGTCTATATAAGATAGGCTAAGTTAATTCTTGACCGAGCTTAAAGTCAGAACGTAAATATTTGCACAGTTAAGATCTCATCTTTGCTTTGAATCTAAACAAAACCCGTTTCTGAAGCATACGAAGTTTCTCCCTTCCTCAAAAGTACCCAAAACCGAGCTTGTTACGTCATAGAACCGGTTGAACCTCTTTTCTGTCTTAGGAGATCTCCTTAATATGAGGCAAATATTTGCATTGGAAACGAAACAGTTAAGAGGATCGTCCCGTTATAGTTGTGCGGTGGGGTTTAGTTGTGGTAGATACGAGGCTGATGTCCTCAAATGAATAAACTGTTTACTAACTGATGTTATAGTTTGCAATTTTTTCTGTAGTTAAAAACGATCCAGTTTTATTAAAATGAATTCATTAATATTTTTCAGACTCCTGACGGTTCTTTTGGTCGTTCTTTGTGTGATAGGAATATTAGCAGTTACCTTTCGTTCCTGTTTTCCTGCATGTTGTTGCAAGAAAAATACTGATGATCAAACAGGGAATACTGATCAACCCAGTGGACGTAGAAACTTAGCTTTTGATCATCAGGTATGATCTTGTTTGTTAGTAATTAGTTTTTCACCAAAAATACGAATTTAAGAAAGTTTGAATACAATATTTTAGAGTTTTGTCTTTTTTATAAATACAGAGCAGTGCTTTTTTACCGATTCTCTTACAATAAAAAATTTTGCGAAGTCGTTGGGTAGGGAACCGTGGAAACCATCCTGTAACGTAGGGAACCATCCTGTCAAATTTCCTTTCACCTCCATAAGTAATTTAAACTTGAAAATATGAAAAAAGCGAGTACAAGTAAACCTAGAAGTTTTTTCTTCTTCCAAAATATCAAAATGTAACAAATTATGACAGAATAATTTTTGGCTATGGGATGAGGAAGTTATCTAGCAATAATTTGTTTACATTTTAATATTTTAAAAACGTTTTTTCATCATTTGCCACATTTTCATCATTTATTTTTTCATTCCTTCATTTCATTGTTTTCATCATTCATCCTTTACGCTAAGATTACCTGAGCTTATTTTTCTCTCAATTTAAAATTTTAAACTACTAATGGGTGTGAAATATAATTTGACATGAAAAGTTCCTCCGGCGTTATAGCGTCCTCTAAATTCTTCGTTGTACAGATGTGACTCAAGATTGAAAATCGATTGCGCCCAGCCAGGTTTATTTTCAGAGAACAATCTGGAAACAAAAAAGATTTTTTTTATTTATTTTACGTGAGAATTTTTAACTAATCTTAGATACTAACATATCACCGAATTCTAATAGGAAATAGGTTTCTCTCTCTAAGCTACATTTTTTTCTTCACATGGCGTTTTTAATCTTCTTTTTTTTGTCGAAATGTAGAAGTTTAAAAGCTTTATATATATATAAAAAAAAGGGTGTCACATAAATTTTTGTGACAAGGGGAGCTAAGTATACCAACAGGATTAAAACTGCATAGGAACCCATGCCCAGAAATGTCGTCGCACACTGCTGGGAGCTTTTTCCTATTATGAACTACTTCTCCTAGTGTTTCTGAACAGGTCATAATAGGAAAGCGCCCCTTGCCGCGTACGACTATATTTCCGGGCATGCGTTCCTATACAGTTTTTATCATGATGATGTTCCCTAACTCCCCTTAAAGTTTGTTGCAGCATTTACGCGACCCTCTGTTAAATATGAAAAATTGAAAAATAGACGAAAAATGTCATTTAAAAAAAATCTGTGTCTTTAGAAGCAACACTAATTTCAAGTTTGGAATCCCGAAACCCGAATTAGGCAAGATCTGATATTTGTATAAATGCAACAAAAAAACTTGCTCCCCAGTGTAATTTATAATCATAATACTCGGCTTAGAGAATTCCTTGTTTACTGAGTTGGGTTCAAAATTGCAGAAACAGGAAGGCAAGTGTTATCTATCAATCTACTGCATTTCGAAAAGTTGTGACCTGATGAAATAGCATAACGAATTGTTGCGTGTGATTTGATTTTTGTTTTTGGAAAAAATTCTGTCCTTTGAAAAGAAACAAAGATGAATGAAGAAAAATTATCGAATGAGCTTGCCCCTAGTCATCAAAAATTATTTAAGTAAAATCAATGTTTTTTCAGAGTAACAGGGTTTAAAAAAGATCATAGGCGGGCAAAGGTATACGGAGGCTTGGGGCAAACTACTTTAATTTGAATCCCCCCCCCTTGAAAGGGGAGTATTATTTCAGCACTGTAAAAAATTCCGGATCAAAATACGGTAAAATCCATTGTCACCGGAACATGTAAAGGAACAAAAAATCTGATATACCTTAATTTTTGCAATAATAATAACCGTAAAATCCCTGAATCACTTAAATAATGTAAATATTACTGTTAAATTTACTGTATAATATTTTACGGGGGAAAAGTAAAGCATTTCCGCTATAGGTTAGGGAGAGTCGCGGAGGTTAAGACCCCACACTTTCGTGACAAACGGCGTGATTGTGAAAATGTGGTCAGCTCCGCGCACAGGCCGCCTTTACTTCACAGACGAGTTGAAAGTCATCAATCTGACGTTGGGTGAACTACAAGCCGACACTGGGGATTGAACCCCAGTTCTTCACAAGGACAGTTAAGTGCCTTAACCACTGAGCCATCAGAGCTCATCTTTTTGTGGTAAAAATAGATTTTACAGTAAAAATGGATTTTACGGATGATGTACCCAAAGTGCCGGTACGTTTCCAGTAATTTGATCTGGAATATTTTACAGTGTGGAAGGCACATATACAAATTTATTTAAATAATCAAATACACGTGATGAAAATACATACAGTAATGAAAATCTGTAACCATTCTTTAAATTCATTTTTTGGGTGAAATTATTCTAAGGTCAAATATTTATATCGAATCGAGATCTTCCTCTTCACAGCTTTAGCGCCCTAAAACTTCATTATTAAATTTGTTTGAAAATAAAATATTCATTTAACCTTCAGTCGCTATTAGTCCATATTCAATAAAATATTCATTCGTCATAAAATATTTTCCTTGAAATACAATATTTACCTGTTAACCTATTTAACTTATTTATTATGAAAATAATACATAGTAATGGATTTTAATGTTTTACTGAATTAATTATAGGCGTTGCGAGCATCCTGTTTATTTTGTAAAGTACCCTTTTTTGATAATAGGTGACTCCTTTCCATAATTATTGGAAATGAAAGGGGCTTATTGGAAATGAAAGAAAATAGCTTAGTAGTTAGGAAAGGGGAATACGAGCACAGGGATTTCGGGGATTTCAGGGATTCCGGGGATTTTCGGGGAATACGAGCACAGGGATTTCGGGGATTCCGCTGGAGTACTCTTAACGGGGGTTGGGGTGATCAATCAAATGTGACAGCTACTATAGTTGAGGGTGTTTTTTTTATTTTTAATTTTGTAATTAAATCTTTTTAATTATTACTTTTTATTTAATTTTTAGACTATTACTTCTTAATTTAATTCTTAATTATTACTTTTTATTTAATTTTTTAATTATTACTTTTTCATCATTTTTTTTAAATCTTTATTTTTAAATTTTTTTTTTTTTAAATCAGTTTTTTTTAATTAATTTTTTAGATTTTGTAATTATTTTTCTAATCTTTATTTTATAATTAAATCTCTTTAAATTATAACTTTTCATTTAATTTTTTAGTTATTATTTTTCATTTAATTTTTTATTATTTCTTTTTAATTTATCTTTAATTATTATTTTTTATCATTTTTTTAAAATCTTTATTTTTAAACTATTTTTTAATCAGTTTTTAATAAATTTTTTGGATTTTGTAAATATTTTTTTATCTTTATTTTTTAAATCAGTTTTTTTTTTCTTTCCAATGCGAGTGATATTTGAAAAAGGGCACAAAAATGAAACCCGATGTCATATAATCAGGATTGAACATGAATGAGGCTTTATTAATAATCAGTCTGTAAGATGAAACATGAAAGTAATCTTTCAAACTTGAAAGCAATTTTGCAAGATAAGACATGCTTTCGTAGGGTGGTCTAGAAAGACGAAGTAGCACATTGAAATGTTTCGTTCACTTCTTGTTCGGTCTTGTTTCATTAGATCTTTCTCGAATGTTCCATGGGGGTGGAGTCAGAAAATCATGTCGTCATTTTCTGTCAATCAGAATAAATTTAACTGAACTAAAATAATGATGTCATTTTTAACCAATCAGAACAAGCATTACATAGCCACTCGCAATGCATTCTGGGTTGTCGACTACAGTAAAAAATCTGATGCATTTGCCTTGTAAGTTAACATGTTTATATAAGAAAGTTACGAATGATGAAATTGTACGTGAAGAAAAGTGTTTTAAAACTAAAAACACGCCAGTTTTATTATCAACTGATTTACAAGAGTTCTATTCAAATATTGTGAGCAAACTCTTAACAGAAGCTGAAGATTTTGTAAAAAAGGACTCTGGTTAGACTTTGGATAAAATTATTGCATTCGAGATTCGTGTGAGTAAGTACAATCCTTTGCGAGGTTCAAGATTTATTCCACTACCTCGTGGTATTTTTGAGAGAAAGGCAGTTGTAAATGTTACAAATAATGACAATGAATGTTTTAAGTGGTCAGTTCTCTCTGCTCTTCATCCTGCACAGAGGAATCCAAACAGAGAATCCAATTACGCATCATTTGCTGATACATTGAATTTCTCGAATATACCGTTTCCCGTTAAGCTTCAAGATGTGCGAAAATTTGAGAAGATAAATAGTCTCGCAATAAATGTGTATGGATTGACTGAAAAAAATGATGTTTTCCCTTTAGTTATTACTGAAGAGGAAAAATCTCAGCACATCGATCTCCTATATTTGAAAACTGAAACTGATTCACACTACAGCTGGATAAAAAACCTTTCCAGTATTCGCGAAAGCATCCAAAGAAATTTATTTGCCGAAGGTGCTTACAATTTTTTACGACCGATGAAATTCTTCAGCGGTATAAAATAAGTTGTAATCAACATGAAGTTGTACGAGTTAAAATGCCTACAGATAAATGGCTCAGCTTCAAAAACGTCAAGCATACTCAGTCGGTACCTTTCGTTATTTATGCGGACTTTGAATGTTTGACAAAACCTATTGACTCTTGTGAACCCAATCCAGATGTATCATATACAGAAATGTACCAGAAACATGAGCCCATTAGTTTCTGTTATTACGTTTGTTATATGGATGGATTTTACAAACCGCCTTTTGTTGATCGTGGTAGTGATGCAGCGAAAATTTTCATGGAAAAAATACGAGGTGAAGCTGAAGAAATTTAAAATTCGTACTAGAATCCAAAGCCAATGCTACCATTAACCATGGAACACTTCGTTCGGATTTACGGCTATCAATGTAGTCTTGTCATTTTTGAACCCAGAAGACAAGGGAACTCCTAGATCTTGAGACAATACATGTCTTCGAAGAGGACTTTGTGAGTACCCATGTTATATGAGGTGGAAAACCACGAAAACCTCCTACACTTTGTGCGACGACAAACTTGGGGACTTGGCTTCGTTAAATGCTTCATCATTTTGAAAAATACTAACATAAATAGTAGACACGAGAATTCGTTATTCATGTGAGAATTCGTATAGTATAATGTCATCCGCTTTTAATGAAGGAGACTATTACGTAATTGATTAATCCATAAATTACTTTATCTAATACATAATTTATAACATAATTAATTAATCTGTGATATAATTAATCTATTACGCAATCACACTAATGAGGAAAAATGAATATGATATTAGCAATGAGTGGTTGTTAGTTAAAAACTGGACTGATGCCTTTGGTTTCACCTAATTTTTAGTTTTGCTATTTTGCAAGAGCTTCAACACGCATTAATATAGATATTTAAGAAACATAAATTTTATTAATTTTCTATAAAATCATTTATAAAAGAAAAAATATTATCGAATTAAAAACTAATATATAACAATATATCTATGGTGTTTATTCAATCATATTTTTAAATACAATAAGAAAACTTGCTTCATCTTTAAACTAATAATTTTATCAACTAATATAATTTAATTATTATATTAAAATATAAAAGTACTTATTTTTTAATCTCATGAAAAAATATTGAATTCATTTTATTTTCTATTAGAAAATGAATAATGACATATTTACATAATAGAATCAATTATATATTAAATTTCCTTAAAATTACAAATGAATTAATTTAAGTCTAAAAAACATATAAAGGGAATTTTTACAGCTATAAATTCATTTATATTCAAAACATATTCCTTTTATTATTTAATATTATAATAATGCAAATAACTTACTTTATTTTGAAAATACGAGTAAATTCAAAAGTATATAACCTTTAACGGACACTGATTACAGAACTTGGGAGAGTCAAGTTATCTATTTTCTCACAAAATTTTACAACGATAATTTCCGTCCAGGACGTTTGGGGTTTATCCACGCCTTATCAATTACTCATAAAGTCTTAGTGGTTCATACTTATAGTGGTTCATACTTATTATAGAACATGGGAATATAACTATTTCTCAGAAAATTCAATTCAATTACCACCGCATTTAGATGTAAATAAAAAAATTTATAGTAAAAATAAAATTGTTAAGAAACTTATGATGCATGCTCGCAGAAGTGTTTGGGTGAAACTTTGAATAAAATTTTATTTACTTTATTGAAATATATTTTGTCTTTTTTTATCATTTTCACAGGTGAAAAAGTTTATATTATCAAGAAAAATTACACCCTTTAATAATTAATGCAAAAAGTTTCAGAAAAATATATAGAATTTTCTGAAAAACTAGAAAATTATTACAAAAATTTGAAATATATTTTTGAAGAACTTGAAAATTATTAATATTATGAATTATTTCTTGAAAAACTGGAAAATTATTTTCTCAAAAGAGAAAATTTTTTGCAAGAACATAAATATTTTTTTAAAAGATAGAAAATTTTTTTATAAAAATAAAAATATTTTCTGAAATATTAGAAAGTTTCCCTCAATAATAAAAATATTTTCCGAAAAAGTAGAAAATTTTGTTAAAAAGTTTGAAATATTTTTGCAAAACTAGCAAATTTTTAACAAAAAATAAAAATATTTTTTTAAAAGAGAAAATTTTTTGTGAAAACATAAATATTTTCTTAAAAGATAGAAAATTTTGTTAAAAGGTTTGAAATATTTTTATAAAATCAGCAAATTTTTAACAAAAAGTAAAAATATTTTCTTAAAAATAAAATTTTTTTGTTAAAACATGCATATTTTCTGATAAAATTGAAAATTTTGTTAAAAAGTTTGAAATATTTTTACAAAACTGGAAAATTTTTAACAAAAAATTAAAATATTCTCTTAAAAGAGAAATTTTTTTGTAAAAACATAAATATTTTCTTAAAAAATAGAAAATTTTGTTAAAAATTTTTAAATATTTTTATAAAATCAGTAAATTTTTAACAAGAAGTAAAAATATTTTCTTAAAAGAGAAAATTTTTTGTTAAAACATAAATATTTTCTAAAAAAATAGCACTTTTCTTTATGAATACTTAATACTGCTTTTTTGGTTGCTATTTTGTTTGGAAGAGGTAGGCAACTGCTTGCTCTCAAAAGATTATATGTTGCTGCAAACATCTCACGGAAATGACCAGTAGTAGTTTCCACTTCTCCATCAACGCTTGTACGAATAAAATTTACTTTCCATATCACATACCATTTGATAGATAGATTTTCCATTAAATCACTTTCAATTATCTGTTTTAAGTTTTGGATGCGTTTCATCAAAGAATATAAGTAAATCTCATGATGCTACCTCACTAGGAATAAGAGTCTCTTTCTTGAACACTTCCAATGCATTTTCACAATTCTTTTTCATCTTTTTATTGTTATTTGTGGAATGATCTATCATCCTTTTTCTGGAACAAGACTGTGCGTGAATGGATCGGATATGATTGTGTAAATCAGATTTTAACTTAAAAGATTCACTACACAAATTAAATTTATGCGAAACTAAATGAGTCAGTAAATGTCTCTTTAAATTATCATTTCGAAAAAAGGTCTTTTTACATTCTTCACATTCAAAAGTTTCTCGATTTTTCATGAGTTTTTAAATGTCTATTCAAGTTACACTTTCGATTAAACACCTTATCACATAAACGCCATTTAAAGTCTTTTTTCATTAGAGTGAATTTTCAAATGTTGAACCATATTCTTTGTATGCGTGAGTATTTTTCCACATATTTCACATATCTACAAAGTAAAATAAACGCTCCAAATTAAAGTAAAATAAATCCTCGAAACGTAAATATTCAACAAGTAATTTAAAGTTCTACAAAATTTAACTAGTGAAATTTCAAAAATAAAATTTGCTACTTTTAACAAAAAGTAAAAAAATTTTTCTTCGTAAAAATATTTTCATTTTCGTTAAAAATTTTCTATTTTTTAAGAAAATATTTAAGTTTTTACAAAAAAAATTTTCTCTTTTAAGAAAAATATTTTTACTTTTTGTTAAAAGTAGCAAATTTTATTTTTGAAATTTCACTAGTTAAATTTTGTAGAACTTTAAATTACTTGTTGAATATTTACGTTTCGAGGATTTATTTTACTTTAATTTGAAGCGTTTATTTTACTTTGTAGATATGTGAAATATGTGGAAAAATACTCACGCATACAAAGAATATGGTTCAACATTTGAAAATTCACTCTAATGAAAAAAGACTTTAAATGGCGTTTATGTGATAAGGTGTTTAATCGAAAGTGTAACTTGAATAGACATTTAAAAACTCATGAAAAATCGAGAAACTTTTGAATGTGAAGAATGTAAAAAGACCTTTTTTCGAAATGATAATTTAAAGAGACATTTACTGACTCATTTAGTTTCGCATAAATTTAATTTGTGTAGTGAATCTTTTAAGTTAAAATCTGATTTACACAATCATATCCGATCCATTCACGCACAGTCTTGTTCCAGAAAAAGGATGATAGATCATTCCACAAATAACAATAAAAAGATGAAAAAGAATTGTGAAAATGCATTGGAAGTGTTCAAGAAAGAGACTCTTATTCCTAGTGAGGTAGCATCATGAGATTTACTTATATTCTTTGATGAAACGCATCCAAAACTTAAAACAGATAATTGAAAGTGATTTAATGGAAAATCTATCTATCAAATGGTATGTGATATGGAAAGTAAATTTTATTCGTACAAGCGTTGATGGAGAAGTGGAAACTACTACTGGTCATTTCCGTGAGATGTTTGCAGCAACATATAATCTTTTGAGAGCAAGCAGTTGCCTACCTCTTCCAAACAAAATAGCAACCAAAAAAGCAGTATTAAGTATTCATAAAGAAAAGTGCTATTTTTTTAGAAAATATTTATGTTTTAACAAAAAATTTTCTCTTTTAAGAAAATATTTTTACTTCTTGTTAAAAATTTACTGATTTTATAAAAATATTTAAAAATTTTTAACAAAATTTTCTATTTTTTAAGAAAATATTTATGTTTTTACAAAAAAATTTCTCTTTTAAGAGAATATTTTAATTTTTTGTTAAAAATTTTCCAGTTTTGTAAAAATATTTCAAACTTTTTAACAAAATTTTCAATTTTATCAGAAAATATGCATGTTTTAACAAAAAAATTTTATTTTTAAGAAAATATTTTTACTTTTTGTTAAAAATTTGCTGATTTTATAAAAATATTTCAAACCTTTTAACAAAATTTTCTATCTTTTAAGAAAATATTTATGTTTTCACAAAAAATTTTCTCTTTTAAAAAAATATTTTTATTTTTTGTTAAAAATTTGCTAGTTTTGCAAAAATATTTCAAACTTTTTAACAAAATTTTCTACTTTTTCGGAAAATATTTTTATTATTGAGGGAAACTTTCTAATATTTCAGAAAATATTTTTATTTTTATAAAAAAATTTTCTATCTTTTAAAAAAATATTTATGTTCTTGCAAAAAATTTTCTCTTTTGAGAAAATAATTTTCCAGTTTTTCAAGAAATAATTCATAATATTAATAATTTTCAAGTTCTTCAAAAATATATTTCAAATTTTTGTAATAATTTTCTAGTTTTTCAGAAAATTCTATATATTTTTCTGAAACTTTTTGCATTAATTATTAAAGGGTGTAATTTTTCTTGATAATATAAACTTTTTCACCTGTGAAAATGATAAAAAAAGACAAAATATATTTCAATAAAGTAAATAAAATTTTATTCAAAGTTTCACCCAAACACTTCTGCGAGCATGCATCATAAGTTTCTTAACAATTTTATTTTTACTATAAATTTTTTTATTTACATCTAAATGCGGTGGTAATTGAATTGAATTTTCTGAGAAATAGTTATATTCCCATGTTCTATAATAAGTATGAACCACTATAAGTATGAACCACTAAGACTTTATGAGTAATTGATAAGGCGTGGATAAACCCCAAACGTCCTGGACGGAAATTATCGTTGTAAAATTTTGTGAGAAAATAGATAACTTGACTCTCCCAAGTTCTGTAATCAGTGTCCGTTAAAGGTTATATACTTTTGAATTTACTCGTATTTTCAAAATAAAGTAAGTTATTTGCATTATTATAATATTAAATAATAAAAGGAATATGTTTTGAATATAAATGAATTTATAGCTGTAAAAATTCCCTTTATATGTTTTTTAGACTTAAATTAATTCATTTGTAATTTTAAGGAAATTTAATATATAATTGATTCTATTATGTAAATATGTCATTATTCATTTTCTAATAGAAAATAAAATGAATTCAATATTTTTTCATGAGATTAAAAAATAAGTACTTTTATATTTTAATATAATAATTAAATTATATTAGTTGATAAAATTATTAGTTTAAAGATGAAGCAAGTTTTCTTATTGTATTTAAAAATATGATTGAATAAACACCATAGATATATTGTTATATATTAGTTTTTAATTCGATAATATTTTTTCTTTTATAAATGATTTTATAGAAAATTAATAAAATTTATGTTTCTTAAATATCTATATTAATGCGTGTTGAAGCTCTTGCAAAATAGCAAAACTAAAAATTAGGTGAAACCAAAGGCATCAGTCCAGTTTTTAACTAACAACCACTCATTGCTAATATCATATTCATTTTTCCTCATTAGTGTGATTGCGTAATAGATTAATTATATCACAGATTAATTAATTATGTTATAAATTATGTATTAGATAAAGTAATTTATGGATTAATCAATTACGTAATAGTCTCCTTCATTAAAAGCGGATGACATTATACTATACGAATTCTCACATGAATAACGAATTCTCGTGTCTACTATTTATGTTAGTATTTTTCAAAATGATGAAGCATTTAACGAAGCCAAGTCCCCAAGTTTGTCGTCGCACAAAGTGTAGGAGGTTTTCGTGGTTTTCCACCTCATATAACATGGGTACTCACAAAGTCCTCTTCGAAGACATGTATTGTCTCAAGATCTAGGAGTTCCCTTGTCTTCTGGGTTCAAAAATGACAAGACTACATTGATAGCCGTAAATCCGAACGAAGTGTTCCATGGTTAATGGTAGCATTGGCTTTGGATTCTAGTACGAATTTTAAATTTCTTCAGCTTCACCTCGTATTTTTTCCATGAAAATTTTCGCTGCATCACTACCACGATCAACAAAAGGCGGTTTGTAAAATCCATCCATATAACAAACGTAATAACAGAAACTAATGGGCTCATGTTTCTGGTACATTTCTGTATATGATACATCTGGATTGGGTTCACAAGAGTCAATAGGTTTTGTCAAACATTCAAAGTCCGCATAAATAACGAAAGGTACCGACTGAGTATGCTTGACGTTTTTGAAGCTGAGCCATTTATCTGTAGGCATTTTAACTCGTACAACTTCATGTTGATTACAACTTATTTTATACCGCTGAAGAATTTCATCGGTCGTAAAAAATTGTAAGCACCTTCGGCAAATAAATTTCTTTGGATGCTTTCGCGAATACTGGAAAGGTTTTTTATCCAGCTGTAGTGTGAATCAGTTTCAGTTTTCAAATATAGGAGATCGATGTGCTGAGATTTTTCCTCTTCAGTAATAACTAAAGGGAAAACATCATTTTTTTCAGTCAATCCATACACATTTATTGCGAGACTATTTATCTTCTCAAATTTTCGCACATCTTGAAGCTTAACGGGAAACGGTATATTCGAGAAATTCAATGTATCAGCAAATGATGCGTAATTGGATTCTCTGTTTGGATTCCTCTGTGCAGGATGAAGAGCAGAGAGAACTGACCACTTAAAACATTCATTGTCATTATTTGTAACATTTACAACTGCCTTTCTCTCAAAAATACCACGAGGTAGTGGAATAAATCTTGAACCTCGCAAAGGATTGTACTTACTCACACGAATCTCGAATGCAATAATTTTATCCAAAGTCTAACCAGAGTCCTTTTTTACAAAATCTTCAGCTTCTGTTAAGAGTTTGCTCACAATATTTGAATAGAACTCTTGTAAATCAGTTGATAATAAAACTGGCGTGTTTTTAGTTTTAAAACACTTTTCTTCACGTACAATTTCATCATTCGTAACTTTCTTATATAAACATGTTAACTTACAAGGCAAATGCATCAGATTTTTTACTGTAGTCGACAACCCAGAATGCATTGCGAGTGGCTATGTAATGCTTGTTCTGATTGGTTAAAAATGACATCATTATTTTAGTTCAGTTAAATTTATTCTGATTGACAGAAAATGACGACATGATTTTCTGACTCCACCCCCATGGAACATTCGAGAAAGATCTAATGAAACAAGACCGAACAAGAAGTGAACGAAACATTTCAATGTGCTACTTCGTCTTTCTAGACCACCCTACGAAAGCATGTCTTATCTTGCAAAATTGCTTTCAAGTTTGAAAGATTACTTTCATGTTTCATCTTACAGACTGATTATTAATAAAGCCTCATTCATGTTCAATCCTGATTATATGACATCGGGTTTCATTTTTGTGCCCTTTTTCAAATATCACTCGCATTGGAAAGAAAAAAAAAAACTGATTTAAAAAATAAAGATAAAAAAATATTTACAAAATCCAAAAAATTTATTAAAAACTGATTAAAAAATAGTTTAAAAATAAAGATTTTAAAAAAATGATAAAAAATAATAATTAAAGATAAATTAAAAAGAAATAATAAAAAATTAAATGAAAAATAATAACTAAAAAATTAAATGAAAAGTTATAATTTAAAGAGATTTAATTATAAAATAAAGATTAGAAAAATAATTACAAAATCTAAAAAATTAATTAAAAAAAACTGATTTAAAAAAAAAAAAATTTAAAAATAAAGATTTAAAAAAAATGATGAAAAAGTAATAATTAAAAAATTAAATAAAAAGTAATAATTAAGAATTAAATTAAGAAGTAATAGTCTAAAAATTAAATAAAAAGTAATAATTAAAAAGATTTAATTACAAAATTAAAAATAAAAAAAACACCCTCAACTATAGTAGCTGTCACATTTGATTGATCACCCCAACCCCCGTTAAGAGTACTCCAGCGGAATCCCCGAAATCCCTGTGCTCGTATTCCCCGAAAATCCCCGGAATCCCTGAAATCCCCGAAATCCCTGTGCTCGTATTCCCCTTTCCTAACTACTTAGCTTATGAATTGATTGATTTTCTTCATTGCTGATTGATTGTTTTATAATTTACAATGAATCGTAAAACAAACGATTTACATTTCTAATTTGCTTGACTTATATATTTGAAATTTATTTTGTTTACATTTTCGCTGTTTGTAGAAAATAAGACAAAATTACAATTTCTCGTAGTGGTAAAATTTTCATTTTTATCATAATGTAATTGTATTGTTGTCGATAAAATGCCCCTTTAGCTGAATTCCTTGATGTCTGGGAATGTGATCTTCTTGCCCTTTTCTTCTCGCCACTGAAAAGATCAAATAATTCAACGAATATTTTTTGAATTTTTTTTTTATGTAAAATATACTGAATAAGATTCAGAAAATGAATTACATGTTCGAATGTTAACAAAACGTCTATGTCACGTAACGTTAATTTTTTTAAAAAAATAAAACGCGTCTCGCCAATTCTTACGACATTTTTATTTACGACATTTTTCGTGTCTTGATGGCGAAATCTTGCAAACGGAATTTTGACAACTTTTGGACTAGCTAGAGCTCTTGCATAGAGATTCATACTTGAAGACCCCTGCAAGTTTTATTCGTTTTCAGAACGCTACAAGTAGAATTTATGGTCATTTAATTGCCGATTAGAACTCATTCATCGTCTATCAAAATTCCGATCCCTTTCTGGGTAGATAGTGTGCTTAAATTTTATCTGGAGCTTTAATCTAGACGATTAATACACGCTTAAAATTATTTTCTAGTTACTAAAAACACGATTTGTCGTTTTATTGCTGAACAGAATTCATTCGCCTTCAATCGAAATTCCGACCACTTTCTGATATAAACAAATTATGTACTACTTTTCGATTAGACGGACGGCGTCTTTCTAAATCATACATCATTTTGGCCCTTTCAAAGCCATCGCGTTTCGCCAAGTGAAGCTTCTTTCTCTTTCTTGCGCGCAAGGCGACTGACTTTGATTGATTTTCGAGACTTTTATTTTATTCAAATATGTATAACATACGTTTAAAAAAAAATTCGAAAAGGAATAAGTAGATAAGAGTTGATTTATATTGACAAATTGTAGTGTTTTTTAAGTTGCTCATTTTATTTAGAAATAAATAGATTTATTTTACATTTTATAATGACCCTTGAACCAGATGACTTTGTCGTAGCTTGCTCTAAAATCAAGAGGGATTTGGCATCGTTTTTATAATCTGTAGTAATTCCTAAAATCAGTACTGTTGCTGTTTTATTTCTTGCTTTTTCTAGTGTTCTAATTGTTAAATAAAAATAAAAATTAAAATGGAATAAAAAATTTAACTTTAGATAATAAGCTATAGAATTATTACCTGTTAAACATCTCGCAAAAAAATACTATAGGAGCAGCTCTGTATTTCGCAGGAATGCATATACAGAGTAAAAATTTGACGAGCTGAAAGGTTAGTTAATAAATTTACTTAATCAATATAGGTTAAAATATCTGAGTTGTGTTGAAAAGGCTCCTAAATTGAATTAACCAACTTCTTCCAAATTTTTCGATTCACTTCTAACTAAAATTATATTTTCGTTTTAAAATTTTTGATATCGGTTGTGACCTTAACATAATGATAAATTTGCCAAAAATTAATGTTTTTGAATACATTTTTGAATGTTTAAAAATATATTTTATTGAGTGTCGATTATGACAATTTACTTATGTGAGATGTTACACGAATACTGGAACTGGCAAAAAATTATATTACATTGATTAGTGGCATTTATTATATTGATAATATCATAACTTATTCATATAAAGTAAAGCATTTCTAATAAAGGAATATCAATCTGAAAAATAATGAATAAAAAGCTAATTCAGTTTCTAGAGGAAATATGGAGATCGTTTTATCATCTTGAAAACCAACTCAAGCCATCTTGTCATCTCATTTATTTTATTGAAGAATAGAACAATCAAATGAATATTATTAAAGGGAAAAAGATCTTTTAGAAATTTATTGCCAAATGTGTTTAGGGCATTTCTTCTTTTTTATAATGTATATTAGTGGTTTTAAATCGTACAACAACTTTTACCCGTAAAGTTGTAATTAAGATGAATGATTGTTATTAAATTATCAGCTGATAATTTAATAATTATTCATCTTTTCTGCAAACTATGTATCAATTAATGTTAATGATGCGCGTAAGTTGCAAATGCAGGCTGATTTATGTTGAAGAAAAAAAAATAGATAATGATCTTACCAATTTCTCCAAATTAAGATTTATTTTTATTTTATATTTTTATAACCGTCGTCGAACAACCAACCCAATTTTTGGGTTTACGACTACTAATGTTCAACTCCGTAGCCTTGACATTTTGAACCCAATCCAGAAGACAAGGGAACTCCTGGATCAAGTATTGGGAGATATTTGCCTTCGTGGAGGACTTTTTGCTGGAGCTAACCCGCATTTGCGTTACATGGAGAGGCAGACCACGAGAACCTCCCACGGTTAGCCTGACGGATTCTAACCCAAGATCCGTCTACCACCGAGGATATTTCACGTCAGCACTGTGG
This sequence comes from Parasteatoda tepidariorum, assembly GCF_982258835.1. NCBI lineage: Eukaryota > Metazoa > Arthropoda > Arachnida > Araneae > Theridiidae > Parasteatoda > Parasteatoda tepidariorum. Next base: position 51,494,786 of record NC_141755.1, read on the forward strand.
TCGGTGCAAGCCGGATGCGGAATTCGTATCCACCAGCCATCGCCGGGATCGAAACCCGGTTCACCTCATTGGAAGGCAAACACTCTATCCCCTGTGCCATCGCGGCTCGCTGTAAGATTTATCTAAAGTTTCCTATAAAAAAAAAATTAGTCTTATTTCATTTTCTTTTTTTTTTTTTTTTTTTTTTGCGCAGAGAAATTCAACTATTTCTTCGGCATGGCGAGCATTCCATTACTGGCCCGCATTGACCACAGTGTTGACGCAACATATCCTCAATAGTAAACGGATCACGAGTTCCCTCGCCGTCATGCTAACCGTGAGAGATTTTCGAGGTTCTTTCGTCTCCATAGAACGTAAATTCGGTTTAGTTCCATTGTAACGTCCTTCACGAAGGCTATTTGTTCCAATGCCTGATACACGAGTCCCCTTGTATTCTGATTTGTATTCAATATAACAAGGCTACGGAGTTGAACATTGATGGTCATAAACACAGAATTGGAACGACTGTTCGCCAGTTATAAAATAAAATAAAATCATAAGAGCCACAGTGGCTGAGGGGAATGAGTGTGCGCCTCCTAATGGTGTGCCTCAGGTTCGAATGCCAGCGGTGGCTGGTTGGTACGAATTCTGCTCCCAGCTAGCTCGCACCGGCCACAGTACTGACGTAAAATATCCTCATGGTAAACGGAAAGTGAGCTAGAATCAACCATGAGAGATTTTCTTGGTTTTCTTCCCCATGGAAAATAAATTCGGATTAGTTCCAAAAATACCTGCACGAAGTCTTGTTAGTCGCCCAGCCCTTGATCCTGGAGTTCTAAATTGCAAGGCTATGGTGTGGAACATTGATAGTCGTTAACTCAGAATTGGTAATAGAACAAACGGTAATAGAACAAAAAATGTCATATGTTTAAAAAAATGAATTTAAAAAAATTGATGACGGTCTACATTTTTGGGGACTTTTCGCTTGCGCTCGGCTAACCGAAAAGTACCTCAATATAACATGCACAAAACTAAAAAGAAAAAATAAATAAATATAAAATGAATATTTTGAAAACTATTGTTTGTTTTTTTCTAGCAGAAGGAGAAAATAATTTTGTTTGTTCAGCTTTTCGTACATTAACGAAAATGGAGGTTAAAGAGAAACCTTTTTCATAAAATAAAAATTTTTTTTTGCCGACTACGGCTTTCAAATTCTAGACATAAAACCAGACATTTCTCACAAGAAAAAAATGAACTCAAAAGCGAGTCGGAACACGTTAATTATTTTTATTTAACTTTCTCCCAACAAACAAAGTAGATAAAATCCTCAAAAAGTATTATTTACAATTTTTTAAATGAATTGCGATTTTGAATTTCCTATGAAATATGCTAGAAACATTGCGCAAGTTGCCTTTCTTTTTGACAAAGCTATAAATTAAAAGATAAATAATCCTTTGTATCTTTAGTAGCGGATTATAAGATTACTTTAGCATTTTATTTCGATACGCAAACAGCTGTACTAAAACAATTCTGTGACATTTACTGAAGAAGAAATAGTACGAGTAGTTGTGTTATGAGGTTGATCCTACTCTTTTAGATGGAATCGTTAAAAATAATTTATCCCATGTTTTCTAAGTCAACAGTAGATAATTCTGATTCTTCTTACATGGTAAGTTGCTGTTCTTAAAGTTTTATGCAAAAGTAATTAAATTCTAATTAAAAGATTAATTTGTAGTTAAAAAATAATGAGAATAACTCTGGTTAGCTACATAGCTTCGAGTTGGCAGATTTTTATCGTAAAAATACTTTTAATGATTTATAAATACTTTTTATAAATACTTTTTATAATTAAATTTAAATTTAACCATTATAATGACGGTTGTTTCTGTTGTTGGTATTTTGTGACTTTTTTTATTTGTACTGATATAAAATTGTCGTGTTGTTTTTTATTATCATTTCGCTAAATTTATCCCCCTCCGTCTAAGAAATACAAATTGTTTTTATCATCATTATTCTCCTATTTCAAAAATGAATTTTTATCTATCATTTTTTTCTATCCTTCTCAAGCCTTTTTTACTTTTTATCTGCACAAGTTGTTTTTATTTCTATCATATAGTCTTTATGGATTATTTTTGGTTCGATCATAAAATCTTCATAAATTGTCCTTATTTCTACACTGAGAAAAACAATATGGTCAAAACTACCAAAGTATGGTAAAATTTACCGTGTTTTTTGCCTTATGAAAACCCTAAAAATTTTTACAAAAGCCCTCTGGTAATGATTTTGGTAAAATTAATAGTAAAATATAGTTTTATAATTTGATAAAATTTGGTAAATAAGGTCAAATATGGTAATTTTACTGTTCGGTAAACCGTTACCTTATGAATAGAAAAATTATACCAAATGAATGGTTTAAATACCATATATTATGGTTTCATTAACCAGAATTATAGTTTTCTTTTTCTTACCAGAAATGTCGTTACCATGCAGTTCAATAATTTTACCAGAATTTTTTCTCTGTATATCAATCAGGCTTTACTAAGTATTTTTATTTTCTCCTATTAGTTTTCTAAGAATGTATTTTTATTTTTATCATCCAGTTCTCACAAATTGTTTTTACTTTTGCAATTTAGAATCGCGAGATCGTATTAACGAGCAATTTAAAATCAATTCTCTATTTATTAGTTGGAATAAAAAAAAAAGTTTTTTCCTTTATTCTATTTTATTAAATATTTACAGTGAAACAATTATTTGCTATTAGTTTGTTGAAATTTTCAAGATCATTCTTTACCATATCTTTAGAATTTATTAATTTTATCAATTTAGGAATTTGCTCTTAAATATCGACTACAATCTAAACAATACCTTTGACGTCTGAATCCTGGGCTTAACTGAATAAACAATAATTTACAAAACGACGAATAATTATTAACGAAATCAAGAAATAAAAAATTAAATAAATGGAAACAACAAATAGATTAGCTGAAGTTAGATTTAAGCAGAAATATAAGTCAAAATTGAACTGATTATGGCCAGGGCCTGATCATAGTATAGGCAGAAAGGTACTTTCCCAGGACCCCTAATCTTTAGGGGGCACAAAAAAATAAATATTTTAAAGATTTAAATTTAAGGTTTTTACGATTTAAACTTTACACTTTATTCAAAATTGTGCCTTGCTGATTCCAAAAATTTTTACAATATCTAATTTTCACTCTAAGTCTTAGCTTTTATAGTTTGAAAAAGTAGCAACAATGCTTTTGTCGATCAAAATGTAAGGTTGCATTTACCCGATGCACCAAGTGCAGTTCATTATATATTGTTACGAATTTGTAAACATGTCTGTAATTTTGTGAATATTCTTGTATGATGCTAAATATCTCAGACGGACACTAAGTAAATTGCTTAATAATAAAATGTGCAAGAAAGTCGCGTAATTCAAACGTAATTAAGAGAGAAAATAACACATAATGTCTCCGCTAAATTCATAGCCTAAATTTGCCTAATTTCTTTCATTCTCTGTACCATCTGTCCTTACTGTGGGAGCAACGTGGGCCCACCTAATATGGTGCCCCTGAAAGAGTGGCCAACAAATCTGCCCTTCAGATGTCCGTATGACGAAAGGTCACTTTCCAAGTGGGCATTGGAAAAAAAATCTTGGCAATACAAGGTGTCCATTTTGGCAGCTAAACGATGGCTCTGGAAATTTCAAATTTCGAAGCGATAGGACTAATATTTACGGAGTTATACGAGAATTGTCTAGAATCAAGTCTCAAGTTTTGATGACCCAGGTTCGATTCCGGCTCGTCGATTCGAATTCAACTCCCGGCTTGCACCAACCACAGTACTGACGTCAAAATATCCTGAGTGGTAGACGGATCGTGTGTTGGAGTCCCTTTGTCGTCAGGCTAACCTTAGGAGGTTTTCGTGATTTTCCTCTCCATGGAACGCAAATGCGGTTAGTTCCCTCAAAAGTCTCCCACGAAGGCTTGTTTATCACAGGGCTTGGTCCAGGAATTACCTTGTCTTACTGGTTGGGTTCAAAATTACGAGGCTACGGAGTTGAACATTTATTGCCTTAAACTCAGAATTGGGCCGGCTATTCAACACCAGTTAAAAAATAAATTATAACTTCTGCGCTCGAGTCATGGTGGTTCAAGGGATAGAGTGTTTGCCTTCCAAAGAAGCAACACGGGTTCGAATCCCACCGATGACTGGTTTATACGAATTCCGCACCCGGCTCGCACCGACCATAGTGCTGACGTAAAATATCCTCCGTGGTAGACGGATGGATCGTTTGTTTGTGTCGTCGAGCTAGCCTCTCCCCTTGCCGTCGAGCTTAACTTGGGAGGTTTTCGAAGTTTTCCTCTCCATGTGACGCAAATGCGGATTAGTTCCATCAGAAAGTCCTCCACGAAGGCAAGTTTGTCCCAAAAATTGATCCAAAAGTTCCCTTATCTTCTGGATTCTATTCAAAATGTTAAGACTATGGAGTTGAACATTGGTTGTCGTAAATTCAAAACTGGGCCGGCTGTTCAACAACGGTTATAAAAAAATAGATTAAAAAAAAACCCTTTGTGCTTGGTAAAATATGCATCGAATGGATAAACGCAATTTCTCAATTGCAGGGGGCTTATTCGACAAATTTAAGATCTGATTGGTGCAGCGTGATGCGTATAGTTTAAACTTAACAACGCCCATAGGTGTACTATAGTGAAATTTTGATTAAAATGAGAATGATATAAATTTTATTGTTTGGGAAAATGTTTTGACCTTCTTAATCAGTATTCTGTCCAGCTCAGGGCCTTAGCTTCTCTTTATCGGGCCCTGATCATGGTGGTGAAATGATCGTGTCGGTGAAATAATTATGTCTGTGAAATAATTGTGTGGGTGAAATGAGCTGTCGGCGAAATGTTCGCCTCGGAATAATGAACCATCAATGAAGTGATTGTAAGCGATATGCATTAAGCCCATTTAAACATTTGCAATCAATCAAACTTTATTAAATTATTCAACCCAATATTTCAATAGCTATTAAAAACACTATTCAGTTTCATCCGACCAAAGAACAATTTTCTATAATTTTACAAGTAATTCAACTTTTAAAACCATCGTATATTAGGATTTATAAAAAAATTGCTTACGTTTTCATTTTTCTCTCGTAAATATAATTTGAGGTTATTTATATGTTGGATTTAATGACTTTCCTCTCACAATGTTTTCTAACACATATCAGTCTGTCATTATTTGCACCATCATCGAAACAAATGCTGCTATTTTTTAAACCAATAGTGAATCTAGCATTGTATAATAACAATCTCTCTGTATTGTAATATATGTAAAGTAATGTCTCAATGTATAATAACAATCCTAATAACAATAGCTCTGTATAATAAATCTAACTTTAAAAGTAAATTCTAATACTTTTAGTGACATTTTGGGATATGATATAGAATGATTTTGTATTTATATGTACACCTTTATTTGCAATTTTTTCCTCTAAAGTTATATAAAAATTGAAAAAATAAAAATGTTGATATGAATAACCGGAAGCATAAAGTTTATATCCTCATATTTAATTTTGACAAAATAAATTATTTTTGAAATTTTCATTTAATCAATAATAATCAATAGTTCTTCAACAAATGGTACAGCTCGAAACATATTTCAGTACGACGGGGAATGATGTGACATTTTCATTAACAACTTAGTACCTAGATCTATTTTTTCTGTTGCGAACTTTACAGACATGGTAATAGTTTAAGCAATAGCTTAGTCATTCATATTTAACGCATTTACGTTTACGCAATTACGATTAAGTCTGCCAGGTGGATCGAACTTTGGTGTACGCTATGTTGATTTTAATTAAATAAATTCTGGTGGTGATATTTTAAAGTACTCATACTCTCACAGCTAGTTGGAAAGCTAAGGGTTGTGTGCTCTTTCCTGGCAATTGACAAAACAACCGACGCGTTTATTAGCAAGGCGCACGTTAAATCTGACGGAGGGAAACCAGCTCAGTCTCTGTTCTCGTCTTCTGACCAGGGTCAAAATTACATGACATTCCTACCTTGGCTATTAAAAAAAGCCCTAAAAATGGGGCCCGATGCTTGGCCATTTCCGGTGAACTTGCATTATAAAAGGATAAATTACAAAATAAATGGTTTAAATACTGTTTTATTAATCAGAATTATGTTTTTTTTTTACCAGAAATGTTATTACCATACAATACGGTAATTTTACCAGAATTTTTTTTTCCACGTGTACTCTTCAAAAACTACGGTACTATTTAAGAGCATAATTTAAAAAAAAGTACTTATAGTAAATGCTTAAACTCTCCTGCTTAATGTAATAAATTATGTTAAAAACTCAAGCGTTTCAAATTCAGACAGCTTAGGACTTCTTCGTTAAATCCCTAATGAAATATAAAACGACAAACATTTATAGTTTATGACGATGGCAACACTACGAAAACGTCAACTATCTCCTTAAAATGACTCAGCAATAAATGTAAGAGCAAGAAGAAAAGAAAGATAAAGGAAGGACTGAAGCTCTTACTTGGCATTATTTGTTTGTTTTTTCTAATCCCTATGTTTAAAATTAATATTCCTTCAGTGCTTTACAACCGGATGCAAAATATCAGTATTCTAAATATAAACCGCGTTGTGAAGAACAACTTCACGAGTTCCACTAAAAATCGTTTGGTTTGTTGTAAAATACTCATAAATATTTATCAAACGACAGAACTTTTCAATTGACTTATTAATGAGGTTCAAAAAGAATGTATGAGAGATTTTACAAATTTGGGAATACTATTTGTGTTCTGAATCGATATTTTTGTAACGTTTTGAAGTTTTATCTACGTATTTATAATCCTTTAACACTTTATTTCTGATCTTAAGCTATAACAAAAGTCACGTCACGTTTTCTGATCGTAAACTATAACAAATCAACCCAGTCATATTTACTCATTTTGATGCCCTGGAATTTTGCTTTATTCATATGAATACTGATTCCCTTGTTAGTTACATTAATTACTCACCACTTCTCCATAGTGTTTGGAAGCATTGCATTTACTCGGATTGCATTTTACTGCAATCAGAAATGCATTTTACACTGATTTGCTCCTATCAGCCACAGGGATTTTACTTGTTCTGTTTTTTCCTGTTTATTTTTATTCTTTCTCAGCTACTCAGGTTTTTCTAGTTTTGTTTATCACCTTTATTTTTCAATTTTTCGTTGGCAGCTTTCTGCTTTATATTTAAAATCACTTTTATTTCTTCTCATTCACGTCTTGCAAGTCTAGAATTTGGGTGCCTATTTTTTAGCGCTTGAAACAAGTCGATTGTTATTTCCTACTTAGATATTTTTGAAGCAAATGAAGTTTTTTAATCAAGTGATATAACAAAAGTCATCTATGCGTCCTATTTTCATATTGTGTGTGTTCTAGAGAATTTATACCAAAATTTTATTTTCGTCCTATTTTCGTCTGATAACTAATATAAAAGTAAGTAAAATCAAATAATAACTTTATCTCAAATCTATACTAATATTCTGTCCCACAGATTTTCTGTCATCCTCATGACTCAAAAAGATAAGCATGTTTTTTTTAATAGATTTAATTTTTAAAAAATTAGCATCAGTGTTAGAACACTAATTTAGCAACTCATTATTTTGAAGGAAGTTCTTAAAAATGCGAAATATATTTACAAATCCAAGTTTTTGAAAGTTAACAGCTTATATAGATTTAGATATTGTTTGTTGAGAACACGAAAAATTCTGATTTGTCATCCACGTGTCTCAATAAGAAATGTGTTTATGATTCATTGGCCATTAGGAATGATGAATATAGATAATAATGCATGTCAATTCGTAATTAAGATATTCCCAGATATGAAGCTGGGAACAATAAAATTTCAAAATAATGTAAATTTCGCCTTGAAATTTAGATATTCTTGAATTCATTATCACGTCCATTTTGTATTTGTATTTCTTAACATTAAATTGCATCATAAAGAATGCAAATTTAAAAAAAATAATGTTTTAAGCTCTGCTAATATTAACTAACATTTAAATAATTTTAGCGGAATTTTTTTGACAAAATTATTTTCTAGAAAATTTATGCTTTAAATGTTTCAAATTTGTAGAATCACCCATGTGTCTTTTAATAAATTTCTGAGTATGCAGTTTTCTGTAACAATGTTCTGATTTGTTTATCCTATAATTAACTGTCCGAATCTCAAAATTTTTCTGTTGAGTTAAATAATTATTTGCTATGTTCTCCCTTGATATTTACCCGATAGTTTTCCTTTGTTTATTTTAAATTTTCGATTTTGCTTTTTTTTGTTGTCCTACAATAATCCGATACCCTATTTTCTATGTTAACTTATAGTTATCGGTTAAAATTTTCTCTGCTGTCCTACATTAATTGACTGATATGCAACTTTCTGTTCTTCGATTGCCCCGCATGCTACACAGTTAGAATTTTCATTGTGAAATTACAGTAAAATAACTGGAAGCAGTCTGTCCATCCGATTAACCGTAAAGTTTAGGCTCAAGAACATTTTTTTACCGTTACGGCTTTGAAACCGTTTACAACTGTTACGGCTAAAAAACCGTGAATATGAAACTACATGGCTTTGTAACTACTATTTACAACTAGCATAGTTTCTAAACCTGAGAAATAAAAATTAAACGGACATTAGAGCCCTGTGTGTGCCGCGCCATTTGTGCGTAAATGAGAGTTTCGTATCCTAATAGTCCAGGGTCATCGATTGAAAAGTGTTGGACACTGGAAACACTTTATGTATTCAAGGAATGAAAGAAATAATGTGATAACAACGCCGGGATTCGAACGGCACTGTTCATGAGAATAACCGATCAGCTCTCTCCAGCTGCACGGAACAAAATGACTTCATAAGGTGGGCCTATTTGGCCCGGATAGAATTCAGGTTGTTAAACAACATTAGGTAAAAACAATCAATAAAAGTTTCTTCTCACACTTAACAGTTTGAATATAATCTTTTTATGGTTATTTGGCCGTTTTGATTGAATATGGTAAAATAACAATTAAATAAATTGCTATTTAACCATTTTTGCCAGAAATTTCTAACAGTGTATGCTGTACTATAACAATTAGCTGATAAACTTTTTTAATGACTTTCCAATATGCTTTCCTTTGTTGTCCTTCAATAATTGATCGATATGCTATTTTAACCTTTTGCCTACCGCACCTGATAACACCTGCTATTTTGGACCATCAGTTGTACCCATCGTAAACAAAAGGATAAAAAAATCTTAAATATTTATTCGATAAACTTTTGTCTACTGACGTATAATAGTTCAATATTAAAAAAACGTTTTCCAACCACAAAATAACCATAACCTATCATTATTTATTGGTTTCCACAACCGCATCAGCAGTTTCTAAAAATAAATAAAATAAATGTTTTTTTAACAATATTAAGCTACTTATTAAAATTAATATGTATATTATGCAACCTTTATTTGCATATTTATTCAGAAATCTTTGCAATTAAGTGGTTCTATTTTCAGTAAAACATAAGAATATCTTTTAATAGATTTATTTAGATTTAAATGATAAATGAATAAGCAATATTTATTTCATTATTTTAAGTGAAAAATACCGAAAATATGCTGGTTCATATTAAACCAAGTTTAACCAAGATATTTCGATTTTATATACATAAAATAAAATGGGTTTTCTGATTAAAGCAATCTTTAAATCATCATGAACGATCTTGGTTCATTCCAAGAGAATCGAAAACATTAAGCCTAATTTTGACATAACTCGTTTTTTTAATTCTTTTCAACTGGTAAGTCAATCGTTGATTTCTCAAAATCAAAACAATCAATGTGTTTACAAAAATGAATGATATAATATGCAAAAATACTTAACGACATGAATTTTTAAAAGTCATTTTAAACTTATAATACTACAACATATAGCAACTTCTACACACACATTTAGAATTTGGAGAGAGAAAAATAAGATTGCAAGAACATGCTCATATGTCGTAACGGTGCGTACCTTTTCCTTTTGTTTTTTATATTTCTTTAAAAAGAAAAGAAAAACTTATAAACATTGTTCATTGTTTAACTTCAATGTTTCACAATTTAGTTTCTTTCTATTCTTTCTTGCATTTCAACTACATCTCAATTTCAAACAAAAGAATAATTAGTTCTTCTCATGTGTAAATTGTGCCAATGTATCTTTTTGATTTTTTCCTGTTCCTTTCTAGGAAGAAATTCGTTCGATTCGACCTAGACCTTTTAATAATATGGAGCAATTAGAATCACCCCCTTCTTATGATGAAGCCATTCGTCAAGAATTGTTCAGATTTCAGTTGCCTGCTACGCCTATGCATGGGTGAGTAGTAATAAAAAATTTATATGGGAGGTCATTCACTTATTAGGTAAGAATATTTTCGGTCAACGGTCCTCCTCCTTTGTCAGAAAAATAAGCAAATATGTGTACTAGCCCTATGTTTAATAGCACACCCTCATGCTTACGTAGGTGTTTTTTATTCAATTTGCTGAAATTTACGAAGCATTTTTAGATTGAAAATACTTAGTTTCACGCGTAAGCGTAGCTCATATGATTTACCTTCTTTGTTATTAAAAATATGCAAATTGCAAAGCTTACTCTATACATTTTTATGGTGTAAGAAATTTGTCTTGCGAAAGCAATGCTCATATTATCTCCCCTACCCTCTCGCCAGCAAAAGTAAGTAAATAGCAACCCACCCCATTTCTTCTTATGTGCTTACGTAATATTTCAACGGCCAATGCGTTAAATTTATGTACTCAAATTTAAGTATCAGTGAAAAATGATAAGAAAAAAATGTAAGCACTGTAAAAAATTATTTACGGTATAAAGTACCACTTTGGGTGCGTCATCCGTAAAATCAATTTAAGCCTAAAATCCATTTTTACTGTAAAATATTACACCGTAATTTTTACAGTAATATTTATTGAAATAGAGTAATTCAGTGATTTTACAGTAATTGTTACTGTAATATTTATTTAAATAGACTAATTCAGTGATTTTACAGCAATTGTTACAGTAAAAATTACGGTATGTTAGATTATTTGTTCCGTAACATGTTCCGGCAAAAATGGATTTTACGGTAAAGTGCCATCAGGAATCTTGAGTGAAGGTATATTTTACTTTAAATTGATGCGGGAGTTTTTGCAGTGCTCAAGGAATAATTAATGTCATATTCTCATAATATACTGCCAAAATATATCTCATAATATAATTAGATAAAAATGGTTAGCATAATTTTGCAATTTAATACGATAGAAATGAATATGAGAAAAAAAATTTCTTTAATCAAAGAACGATTAATCATTTCTACAATATTGTTTTTTTTTTTTTAAATCGAATTCTGTATGAACTCTAGCTAAATAGATTTTGTCCGGTTTAGTCACATTTTTAAACTTAAAAACAATAAGCGCGCTTGAAAAAAAATTGATTTGACATAATTTAAAATTTTTTTAGACACAAATTTAAATCTTTTGTGGTTTCCTACATTCGTAAATCATTTATAGAAACTAATAAATATAACGTTTATTCAAGCTTAAGTCCTCACTTAAAATTTTTAGTTACCTTTATTTAGAACCAAAGAGCCTAATTTATATAGGGTTTTGTTAACAATGAGACTCCAATTCTGCTGGGGGGAATGTCAATTGTTAAAATATAATCTGTATACTTGATTTATATCATAATAGATTCATATACGTGGGATGTGTAAAATTTTTTAGCAAGAAAACAAAGCTGAGCCGTGATGGCTCAGAGAGTAGAGCGTTCGCCTTCCAAAGAGGTGAACCGGGTTCGAATCCCAGCGATGGCTAGTTGATACGAATTCCGCATCCGGCTTGCATCAATCACAGTGCTGACGTAAAATATCCTCAGTGGTAGACGGATCATGGGTGTAAGTCCCCTTGCTGTCAGGCTTACCGTGTTAGGTTTTTCTGTTCATGTAAATCAAATACGGGTTAGTTACATCAAAAAGAGTGAAGGCAAATTTCTCCCAATATTTGCTCCAGGAATTGCCTTGTGTTCTAGATTGAGTTCAAAATTACAAGGCTACGGAGTTGAACATTAGTAGTCGTAAACCCGAAAATTGGGTCGGCGTTCCAAAGATGAGTATAAAAAAGAAAGAAAAAAGTCTAAAATTCATATATAGAACAGTTTAAGTTAGGGAAAAGCAACATTAAAGTGTGCTATTTGAAAATACAATTATATAGGGAATGTTTGTTTATAGTGAGGCTATTTTAATAGAAGGGCTATATGCTTAATTTGTGCACCCCTGTCGGTGACATGAAGCCTACTCAACTTCAGATCAGTGTGAACCAGTTGGATTAGAAAGTAAACTAGTTGGTGCATGCATATCAAGTTGCTGCCATCATGACGTTCATCTTGAAATTGAGTTACCTAAATCTCCTAGAACTTGACCAACAACTAGCTAACTGTTGCGTGAGTTCATTATTTTTTCAGGTACTTTGATTACCCACCAGAAGATAGGTTATTTTTTATTTCGTTGTGCATATTTTTTTAAGTAACTATTTTAGATATTACAGAAAATATAATAAATTCTTAAAAAATATAAATATAAAGGAAACATGGAGATGTATATTTATATACAAAAATGTTTTAAAAGAAAACAAGGTACGTTTGTTTAAGTCGATACTAAATTGATGACACTGGTGCTTTGATTTACGAGTAGGGTTCGCGCCAGTATGGCGATATCGCCACCAATTGTCGCCAAATGTTCTAAGAAAGTCGCTAAAATCATATGCATGGGCGACAATATTGTCGTCTTCAAATATGTTTATTAGTTACAAAATAGTAATAAAAAAATAGTTTTTTTTCCCGAAATCCATGCATTTAAAAAAAATGTTTTACTAATTTTATTCTACGCATTGGTAGGTTTTAGTTATAAGATTATTCAAATGGAATAACTGTTATTTTCAAACTTTTATTATTTCGCTTATTGATGTATGTAAGGATAACAATTATAATGTATATACATATTTCTCTTATATGGCTCCATTAACTAAGGTTTACTAACATTTTCATGTACTGACGGTGTAATTGTTCATCAATAAAGCGAATTTTTTTTTTCTTTTTTAAAATCAACTTCAATCACAATTTTTAATATAATGTTTTGTTAGTCCTTACATTCTCTGTTTTCCTTAATTATTTATTTGGTCTCAGCATTTTAATATGTATGTTGAATCTATTTACTAATATTATTTAGATTTTTTTCACCTAATTTTAATAAATTCTAATCTTCAATCATTATGGAATAATGAACATAATTAGTTTTAGGGTGTAATAGATGGCAATTGATAACTTTTGATGTGTACAATAACATGAATCATGCAATCGTAAAGTTTGATATTTTTTTCTCAAGTTTGTCTACCGTATAAATTTTTTGGACCACTAAATCAAAACCAAGGTGGTCGTATTGGACCACTCAATTTCCATTGCTGGTGTAAACCCTGTTTACGAGTGATATTGACCGCTGTACTTAATATTTTTTGGGTGTGGATTGTCACATTTTTATTTATTTATTTATTTTAATTTATCGCATAACACTTGTCAATGCATAAAATGATATATTTATTGATGAATCAGTTTAAACTAGAAATATTAGATTTATAATGTTTACCCTAGGAAATGAAGCCAAACATATTTATTTATTTATATATATATTTATTTATTGCATTATGAAGGCTAAAACATATCATACAGAAAATAAATTATAAAATTGTTTATAGTTTATTAATATAATAAATTATAAATTGTTAATAGTTTAAGAGAATACAAGAAAGTTTGAACACATTATTGTGCAAAAAGTGTTACTACTGAGAATGAAGATTTAAGTGTTAATTAATCTGCAAGAAGAATAGTGTCCATCAAAATTTTACTCGTCGAATATCAATATAAATTAAAATTGAAATATACAAGTCTAGCATTTTTTTAAAGAATAAACTGAGAAAATGTTTAATTAAAGATTTCTACTTAATACAAAATAATTTTAAAAATGAATTAATTAACTTTTAGTTTATGGTGAATGAAATGCTGGTAATTATACATTTTAATTCTAACTCTCAATCTCGTAGTCACAATTTTTAACATCAAACTTCAACTTCAGTAAAGAGAAAAGGGGTGTATGACGTTAGATTTACAATATTTAATAATCGAAAAAATTTTCTTAAATTGCTAACAATTTTTACGATATACATAGCGTAATTAGGTAATTTTAAAGTCATTTGTGACATAAAATATTTCCGATTTGTGACTAGCAATGTTTACGTAAAAATTGACGAAACCATTGTTCTGAAACAGTCATTGCACCACGTGAACGTAATCTTCCATTTTTGCTTCCTTTTTTTAAACATTAAAAGAAAAAAAGGCATAATAACCCGCCACGTGCGCATAATGACGATAAAGAAAATCTAAGATAAGTAATATTCTCGTAAGAGACAGTAGAAAACTGACACATGATAGATAAACTTATCATCATACAGGATTCGAAAAATCTTTTTCGTAGAGTCCGTCTTTTTTTTTTTTTTTTTAATAAAACAAAACTATTTTTTAATGATATTATAGTTCCTTTTCGAATGTAAAGTTTTGAAAAAGCTACATAAAGTTCTGTAATTATTGATACACACACATATATATAAAGAGATACCTTCTAAATCTATAATAAAAAAAAGTTCGTGTGCTTTTTTAAGATTTAAATAAGTAAGACATTACGCCTGCTAACCCTGGAGAACAAATTTTTGGTTGCATTTATATAAAATGCTGCCTAATTCAAGGGTAAGGATTCCAAATCTGAAATTAGGTTTGCTCCTAAACTTTACTCCTAGGTTTGCTCAGTTTTTTATTAAAAGGGCATTTTTTAGTCTATTTTTAATTGAAATGTACAAATTTAAAAACGGTCTTTATAAAGGGGGTTGCGTAAATGATGCTACAAACTTCTAGGGGTGCTGAGCCACATAAACGGGATTAAAACTGAATAGAAACACATGACCGGAAACGTCGTTGTACGCGGCAAGGGGCACTTTTCTGTTCAGAAGCGCACGAAGAAACAGTTCATACTAAGAAAGAACCCTTAGCGACGCAGGACGACACTTCCAGGCATAGGATTACAATTCCGATGATAAGCCCTAACTCCCCTAGAATTTTGTCGCAACTTTTATGTATCCCCTGTTATATATAACCCTTTTAAACTTGTACGTTTTGACAAAGCAAAAGACTAAAAATGTCATTTAAAAAAAAACTGTTGCCTGAAGAAAGAAACCGATTGTAGATATGACTCTACGACATGAAAATATCGAAGATCGGTTAAAAAAATCTCATGAACGAAAAACATTTAAAAAAATAGTTCCCCATTGTAATTGAATCCTATGCTAGACGTTCTTCTTAGACAACTTTTGACTTTTAGGAGGTCAAAAAATAGAACTTATATTTAATTGTGAGGATAAATTTATGTATTTTCTGTGAAAATTACACATCTAAAAACTTAAGGGATCATTGTACCTAAAATTTTATCGATATATCTAATCTTTCAAAATGTCTTTTAAGTCTACTAATACGCAAAACTAAATAAATAAATAAAAATTACAATGATTTTAAATTTCAGAATAATTTTTATTAACAAATTTTTTATCATTAACTTTTATTACTAACTTCTCTATCTTTTAAGGACGGCGATTTCTAGTTGATTATGAGATGTGTTGTTTGCTAATAAGATTTTTTATTAATTTCTAGAGTACCGTGAAAATTTTAAAATCACTTAATCGCTCCAACCTTTCCTTATCTAATACGATAAAATGTATTATGATACACAAATTGCGAACACGAATTTACGATTATATCGGTGAAACAAAAAATGTATTTTATTTAAACAATGGAAACTAAATTTAAAAAAAACGGAACTATTGAAGTTGGAGGTTCAGAAATCTTTTGACGGATAAACGCACATTTTAAATAAATATGTTTAAAAAAATGATCTCATATCAAAAAGATCAGAATAGCTAAATCCATTTTCATATCGAAAAACCGATTAAATTTTTATATTATCAAAACAATAAAGATAATAACAAAAAGTTCAAAGAGTATTTTTTTCTTTCTAGAAAATACTAATATAGAAAATATTGATTAAATTTTATATAACAATAAAATACTAGTTTCCAGGCCCGTAGCCAGGGGGGGACCGTCGGGAAAACCCCCCCCCCCCCCCGAAATTC
The DNA here is from genome assembly GCF_982258835.1 of Parasteatoda tepidariorum. Classification (NCBI taxonomy): domain Eukaryota; kingdom Metazoa; phylum Arthropoda; class Arachnida; order Araneae; family Theridiidae; genus Parasteatoda; species Parasteatoda tepidariorum. The sequence goes on from NC_141755.1 coordinate 51,511,049, forward strand.
TGGGATTCAAACTTTTTAGTCTTTCTTTGAGCCTCTCAGTAAAAAGAAAAACAAAAACTGTCGAATCAAACTTTTTCCCAGTACACCACCTTCGCTAGTGCATCAACTTCACTTGACCTTGTGGCTCATCTTTCCTTCGGTTAGACTCCTCCTCCGAAATCAATTGTTTTTCAGCATATTAATTTATGCAATTTCTGAATCTACGCAGATTTCATGGACATCGAAAACCTCATGGGAGAAATAGAAGTATGGGCATCAGAGTGGAACCTGCGTGAACACCTTAGTAGATCAGATACGGCACTTTCAGCAATGGAAGAATGTGACAGTATCTTTTACCCAAACATTTATTGCTTGTTATCAATATTGGCTACGTTGCCAATTACCACAGCAACTGCAGAAAGAACTTTTTCTATTCTTAAACGCGTAAAAACAGCAACTAGAAATGCTACTGAAGATGAAAGGCTAACAGGGCTTACTTTATTAAGCATATTTCGGGATATTCCGATTTGTCCTAAAAAAGTAATCGAAAAAATTTTCTTCAATTCCCCGTCGCATGTATTTGTAAACTTTGTTTACAAATTGATTATAATTATTATGCAATATTAATTGAAAAATAATTATTATGTAATATTTTTTAATTACTAGTTTAACTTTTGCAGACAACAGAATAAACAATATTTGTTACAATGTTTTTCCCCTACTTTGCATGTGTGAAACTGTCCTTGCTTCTTACCATATCCCCCCGAAAAAAAATTTATCCTGGCTACGGTCTTGCTAGTTTCTGTTTAAAAAGTATCATTTGAAATTAGCCTTTCATTCGAAATTCTAGTTTATACTGATTTCACACCTCTCTAATTGTGTTTCCTTCCATTCTCCATCTAGGTCTGAAGCTGAGAACAACAATAATCTAGAAGTCAATAACCCATCAACAAATTCAACATCAAACTCAACATTTCCACCAACTAACTCACCTCAAAATAGCCCCACAATGAGTCCTAGGAGCCGTAATTCGCGATCTAGAAGTTCAAGTTCAACCTCTAGTTCCAGTGGCAGCAGTTCACCATTGTCCACCATCAATGAAGAAGAAGAATGGCCTGTGCGAGTAGTCATAGATTGCATAGGTGTCCAGGCGGCCAGACTAATGGACAACTGTGATACTTCTGTCCAACTGTCAAATGGAAATGCGCTGAGCACGAACTCAAAGTGTTAACGTTAGTCCTTGTCCTGGTTTAGTCAACTAGCAATGTTTCATTCACAATTGTGTGATTTATATGTAACTTTCTTCAGTACTATAAGTATTAAATAGTGCATAGGTATCTAGATGTCCAATGTAATGAACAACTGTGACACAATAATCCATCCAACAAATGACCATCAACTGGTTCGAAATATTAACTCTTTCTTGTGCAGGTTCCTCTCTCCAGTCAATCAAAAATTATTTATTTTGTTTTCTATATTATAAATGCAACGGGTATTACTTTACGAACGACTTGATGGAAAGCCTGGTGGATAAATATCTGTCAACTGTCCCTGCTGCAATAAGCAGGAAGGCACAAACAAAAGCTCAAAGTGTAAAATGATGGTTGTAATTTAGAGTGTTCCAAATGAGAGCTCATTCAGTCAAGTAACACATCATGTGAATACATTCTTATTTCAATTTTATAATTCCATATGGCTTCAGTATTATAAAACCAGTGGCTTCAGTGTTATAAATTTATGTGGTTTCAGTAATATAAATGTGTAAGTTATTTCTGAGTAGATTGCCGAAGAACTATGACATTATGACAGCTATCAAACAAACAGAATTCTTTGTCAGAAATGGAATCTTATGGTCCTTATATTGCTCAAAAACGTTAATAGGGTTCGTTAATGCTTTCAAATTTTAAACGGATCCTATTGCATTAGAAAGAGGTGTCTAAATTGCAAGAGTAATGTGCTCTCCATCTAACAAGCATAAATTCAAGTACAAGCTAACTCGTTTTGACATTTGTTTTTGTTTTAATCCTTTAGTTGACCAACAGTGATTAGTTCTCGCCTTAGAAATCTAATGTATCTTGCTATGATGTGTATAATACTGCATAAGTGCCAAAATGGCTAGGTTGAAGGACAACTGGGATTCACAATCGCTACAAATGTATTATTTTAATATACAAAGGTAATTTAAAATAGTTTTCAAAGAATTGTGGGTAAGTGATAACAGCATTTAATCCCTCACACGAGTGATGAAGTTCCGATTATAATACTATCAACTTCCTTAGGATTGATACTGGTTAGAAATGGACACTACAAAAATGACTAGTCAGCAAAATTCTATTCAACATTATGTGTGTCAATGACAGCATGCGAGAAGAGTAAAAAGCAAATTTTTTTGCCCATAAAAGCATAGAAAATATTTTCAAATAGGAAACCTAAACATAAAACACATGTCTCCTTCTATGTGTGAATTTTCTGTGTAAAATTTGTTATTTATTTAGAAAAGTTATAGCTTTTATTGTAGGACATAGGTTGTAATGTGTACTAATTAATAAATATACTTTTGAATCCTTTTGTTCTATTCGTAATTAACTAAACTAAGAGTATGACATTATTAAAGAAATCAGTGTAGTAAAAGAGTGTTGCAATATATACGGTGCGCAAAAAAAAAACGGACCACCCTGAATAACTTATGATCTAGTGATCGGATCTTTACTTTCTAGGATTCAATTTTAATGGTTCAATAGGGAGACCTCAAATCTGCTAAGTGCAGACGGAATTTTAAGTTACAAAATCAGACACAAAAAACGTACTTTTTCTGAATAAACATACCTTTTCTTCGACGGATTCGGATTTCTGCTCCCAAAATGTAGGAGGTAGCCACAATCTGGTAAATATGGTCCCCATAGTTTGGCTAGGAGAACACTCTAAAGCAGCGTTTTCCAAACTGGGAGGCGCGCCTCCGTAGGGAGGCGTGAACTAGTCTAAAGGGAGCCGCGAAAATTACTCACAGTGAACAATTTTCCAAATTACTGCTAAAGTTTTCTACGTAAAAAATAATGAAATAATACCATCAATATAAAAAAATGAAAAAATACCATTGTGCTTTGTAGCGCATAGTTCAACTAAACATTTCGTAACTAGGCATCCATATACCTAGACGTCGTTAATTTGGCGACACTAGCTCCACTCGACCGATACAACTTAACAAAAGCCAGATGCGCGCACACTAACGCCACTGGATGCCACACATCCAGAAAAGATCGACGCACGTTTAGCTCACCAATTTGTTTCGTGTCACAGCTAATATTTAATTGGTTCAGCAGTGTTAGGTTGTGTTTCTATTGTTATTGACGTGATTGCCCACTGATCATAATAGTAAGTAATTTAATAGTTTTATTTTTTTAGAAAAATATAATATTAGTCCTAATATTTCCAGACAAATGGATAAGTTTTTGATAGGATGTAAGCGAAAATCCACTAATAATGAAGATTCTGATGTTGGCACAAATAGTGGGAATACAAGCCCCAAGGAACAGGAAGGAAGAACTCCCAAGACAAGGAAATACGACTTATTTTATTTATCGTTTGGATTTACTAATATTATAAACGATAATGTCGAAAAACAATGTGTTTGTTGTGTTCAAAAGTTTTGGCTGCTGATAGTATGAAACTCGGCAAATTGAAACAGCACCTTGAAACTATTCATTCTGAATACGTTGGTAAGCCCCAAGAATTTTTTCAAAGAAAATTGGATGAGTTATCTAAAAACAAGCAAATTTTCAAAAAAATTGTTCATATTCCATCAAATGCATTACTAGCATCATACCTAGTGTCGTACAGAATCGCGCAATGTAAAAAACTCCACACAATAGCAGAAACTTTAGTTTTGCCAGCAGCTATTGATATGGTCAAAACAATGTTTGGCCAATCTTATGCGAATCAGCTGCGACAAATACCGTTTGCTGATAATACAACTGGCAGAAGAGTTGATGATATATCTGAAGATCTTTGTGACCACTTAGTTGCTCGAATGCGTACTTCAAAATTCGCCATACAAGTAGATGAAGCTACTGATGTAGCTAAAGACGCACATTTAATTGCATATGTTCGATATGTTGACGATACTAATATAATTGAAGATATCTTATTTTGCAAACCAATTCCTGACAGAGCCACATCCAATGAAATGTTCAAAATAAGTCAGATTTTTTAATGAGAACGACATAATGTGGAATAATTGCATTGGGCTCTGTACTGACGGTGCACAAACAATGGCGGGACACAAAACTGGTCTTCAAACACTAGTTAAAATGAAAACACCTGAGGTTCTCTGGACGCACTGCATGCTCCACAGAGCAGCTCTCGTATCAAAAACTATAAGAGAGGAACTTAACATTGTTTTTGCAAAAGTAACAAAAGTTATAAATTACATAAGAAACAGTCCATTAAAAGCAAGGTTGTTCGCAAAACTGTGTGAAGATATGCGAGCTAATTACACGTCACTTCTGTACTATTGTGAAGTGCGCTGGCTATCTCGTGCAAAAGTGATTCAAAGTGTACTTGAACTTAAAGAAGAAATTGCTATGTTTCTCGAGGAAAATCACAATGAAGACGGCAATATGTTTAGGGATGATAATTTTATCGTTAAACTTACATATTTGGTTGACATTTTTGAAAAATTGAGTGTTCTTAATAAATCAATGCAAGGACCGCAAATGCATTTGCTTATACAAGAAGACAAAGTGAAAGCATTCATTAAAAAAGTGGAGCTATGGAAATCAAATTTGCAAAACAATAAGACTGACAAGTTTCCACGTCTAAATTTATGCGCCCGAGATAACATAGAAGCAAACAAAAATCTCTTTGTGGAACACTTGAATGGTTTGTTGCTTTAATTTTCGAATTATTTTGGTGATCTTGATTTTACAGAGTTTGCGTGGATACAGAATCCATTTATCGACGAAGAAGATGATGAATTTGGATTGACAAGTATTGAAAAAGAAAAATTTATTGAATTATCTTGTGATACTACATTAAAACATAAATTTCAGACTGTATCTCTGGTTCAATTCTGGTTGAATCTTCATACAGAATATAACACTTTGTCAAACAAAACTTTGAAAGTACTGCTGCCGTTCGCAACATCATATTTATGCGAAACGGGATTTTCTGCCTTGGCTGCTATGAAATCCAAATATCGAGCTCGTTTAGTTGTAGAAAAAGAGCTACGAGTAGCTATATCGTCACAAACACCAAGATTTGATAAACTTTGTGCTAATAGACAAGCACATCCATCTCATTAAAAACAATAATAAAATATCGTTTTCCATTAGTTTGTATGAATAAATTTTATAAGAGCAAAAATTTTTGTGTTTTTATTTTATGAAATCATCAGGGGGGGGGGGCGCCAAATGATTAAATATTTTTAAGGGAGGCGTAGTAACATCAAGTTTGGAAACCACTGCTCTAAAGTTTGGACCTCTTAATGCTAATTTTACTTTTTGCATATTTCGCCATATCTCGAGAACTTTTTAAGCGAATTGAAAAATTTTCTGCACACAGTTATAAAATTTTTTTATCCAAAGATAATTCCATGCAAAAAATAACTATTAGTAAATATTTATTTTTTATTTATTTACTATTTTATATTTATTTACTTTTATTTATTTTAGTAAATAAATAAAAAATAGTCGAACAATGAATAGTCGAAATAAATAATAAATAGTCGAACATTTTTTAAATTATTAGGTATATAACTTTTATATCATTTTCAAAAATAGAATTTTACATGTCAAAATACAAAATTTGTGCAAAATCGTAAACAGTTCTCGAGAAATCGAATTTTAAAGACTCCTTTGAAATTCAATTTCTCAGAAACTATTCTACCGATTTTGCTCAAATTTTGTATTTTTCCATGCAAAAGTATGTTCTTTGGAATGATGCAAGAAATTGTATACCTTACAGTTCAACATTTTTTCGACCATTTTTGAATAGTCTAATAAAAGATAAATATTTACTATAAGTTATTTTTTGCACTGAATTATCTTAAGATAAACGAACTTAACTGTTCGAAATGTTTTTTCAATTGGCTTAAAACTTCTAGATACGCAATAAGCAAAATTAATATTAAGAGGTACAATCAGAGTCTGACTAAGGCAGGGGCATACGGGGCAGTTGCCCCGGCCTCCCACATCAGAGGGGGGGGGGAATGAAGTACAAAGTTTATTTTGTGTTTCTTTTTTTAATGAACATTTTTTAAAACAAAATATCAGTACAGTGTAAAATCCGTCAGTTTTATGCTAGCTTCTTCACTAACCAATCGTATGAACACAAAAAATTTATAATTCGTAAATCTATGGCTTTCTAGGGCTAATTCAGGCTATTCAGCCATGGCTAATTCAGCTAAATTTTCGCAATTGTGATGGACAAATTTGGCTAATCAAAAGCCTGATTTTTACATATCTCAAAATTTGATATGTTAACGAAGATATGGGCTTCTGATTGGCTTAATTGAGCCATCGTAATTGCGAAAATTTATCTGAATTCCGCCCTCATGTCAGCAAGGATATGAATTTTTTATTGCTAGTTGAAAAAGTTAACAATAAGTTATCCCATTGTTGACCCTTTAATGCGTCTTTAATTCAGTTAACGGAAAGAAAATAATAACTTTTAATAATATTTAAGAAAAACTAGAAGAAAATAATAACTTTTAATAATATTTAAGAAAATAATAATGCTTTACATTTTCTAATTATAAATTTAAATAGCATTTTAGCCAAATTTTGGCTCATCAGATGTGTTACATCATTTTAATGATCGACATAGAATTGTCAGAAAATCAATAAAATTGACAGAACGGTATTTCGTCAGACCAATGAAGGGGGGGAGGACTTAATAGCTATATTAGGTCCTAGTTAATTTTCTTGTTATATATCTATAATTAGGTGAAAATTTAAATGCCTCCATAAAGTTGGGTTCTTCATTACTGAAGTAGTGACGCAGAGGGGGGCCCCGAAAGATGGTTTTGCCCCGGGCCCCAATTAGGCTAAGTCAGGCCCTGGGTACAACATTTGGAGTGCTCTCTTGACCAAACTATTGGAACCATATTTCCCAGATTGCAGTTACCCCCCTATATTTTGGAGGTCAGAAATCCGGGAAAAAGGTATATTTATTCAGAGAAAGTAGGTTTTTGTGCCTGATTTCGTAACTTAAAATATCGTCTGCACTAATTAATTAAACAAACAATAAAAGTAATCAATATGAAATATAATAAAAATATTTATCGATCTATATAAAAAAATAGGAAAATTGTTCGAAATTAATGGATTTTCTTACTTATTGCCGCAATATACTTATATATTAAAATTTTTTTATGACGATTTCATTAATAATCATGATTTAAAGACTTACTGAAATGAATAGTATTCTTAAGATAAAAATCTGATAATCTCTTACAAAGCGCCATCTAGTATATACAATATTAACAAATTCAATAATTATGTTTTAAAAAATATGATGGTTAGAATTATTAAGAATGAGAGTCTATTTGATTTGATTGCTTAAAATAAACTACCTTTGAGAAAGTGTAGACATAGAAATTTTTCTTTGAGTAGTATAATAAAAGACAAAACGATTCTAATAGATAATTCATGATGATTAATGATCATGGTTGCATAATTAAAAAAATTTTTTAAAATTTTAAAAAAAATAGGTTAATACCAACGAGGTGAATTTTGCGTTAAAAGAAATTACCTAATTATTTATCGGAAGTAATAATAAGTGCATAGTGAAGTACATCATAAGTGCAAAATTAAAATGCAATTCAATTACATAAACACACGCTAAATATTAAAAATTATGAAGAAAAAAAAATATAAAAATAAAATAAACATAATTAAAAACCTTTTTTTAAACAGAAAGATATTTACGTTTTTTGGAGAAAATATATTTACTCTAAATACAACAGAAAAAGTAGGCTTAATTACAATAACAAACAAAACAGTTATCTAAAATTTGTATTTCAATAATTTATTTTGATCTTAAACAGATGATAAATAATTGTTTACGTGGGGTATTTCATTACTAGAGCAATATAGATTAAAAAGTTATTACTATTGCTTCAATTAGTTCACCTAGTAGAAAATAATGAGTCACGTGATTACATTATATTATGCATACAATGGAAAAATATTTTTACTAATTTATTTGATTTTACTAGTTTATTTTCACGACGATAAATAATAATAAAAAAATATTAATTATTAAATTATTAATTAAAATTAATATTATTAATTATAATTATTAATTAAAATTAATATTATTAATTAAAAATAATTATTAATTAAAATTAATGCTATTAATTAAAAATAATTATTAATTAAAATTAATATTATTAATGAAAATAATTATTAATTAAAATTAATTGATATTATAAATTAAAAATAATTATATAAAGCAATTTTTACAATTACGGTGAAAGCTTTACATTTACTGTCCACTATTGCTTCATGCTTCAGTCAATGGAGAATCAATCAAGAAAAAAGAGTCATACGTAGGAAAAGGAAATGCTACTCCGTCAAAATTTTATCGAATAACTGTTTATAAATAAATATTACTGATTCGAAAGGCAATAAAAATAAATTTTTGCTATTAATTTATTATACTCGCATATTTTTAAGATGGAAACAAAAAGTATTAACAATTTTGAGTTTTGAAAAAAAGTTGGATGGGTCAGATTTCTCAACGTGTGTGCTTTACGTGACAAAAAATTAAAAAAAAATAAGAAAAAAAAATTCTATTACTACTGCCTTGTTTAACGGTGTGTGTTATGAAGGGGAAAAAAAAGCACCTACAGTAAAACAGCTTCCTGTATTGTAGTATGTTGTTATACCCTTATACAAGGGCACAAGCTGATGGTGTACATACATCTGGAGTAGATTACAGCTTCAATAAATATGATAATATTGTATTGCGATAATACTATGAATGTACCAGTGATAGATATTCCTATTTCTCCATTACTTAAATTGTATCACATAATCACATTCCTTGCTTATTCTTAATGCAACACATTTTGGTTTTAATTTTTTGAGCTATTCATACTTATAAACAACCATTTATGACATTTGTAAAGTATGAAAAGGTAGAACTGCAAGTAAAAATAAATGTTTCGTAAATTTTCATTGCAACAATTTATTTTCTATGGAATGCTACAATAATAAATATTTTGATTGGTTTAAACTGTCCCTTTCACATAATAAATAATAATAAAGAGTATCTTGTTTTTACGAATTTTCTAGGTAAAAATTGTTTCATCGTTTCCCAGACATTGATAATAAAACTTGGATAAAATTTTTTTAAATTTTTATTCAATGTTCCAATTGTATGTGCGTGCGTGTATGTGTGTGTGGGGGGGGGGGTAGAGGACATTTTAGCGATGTCTGTAGCCTATAGAGATATAGTTATAACCTCCCACTAGAGCTTGATTATCCATAATTGCATAAAAATAAAATGAAAATCCAATGCACAGTTTCTGAGGTGACGAGATAGAAAAAATATGGTTTCTTAAAAAACGAGATTTAAATTAAATGTTATAGCATTGGTCGATGTAATTTCTCGATGCTTTAAACGAAAATTTTACTTTTACTCTCAATATAATAAGTTAGTAGAAAAAAAGCAAAAAATAAAAAGTCGAGTTTTGAAAAAAAGAAAGAGAACATTGCCGATATTTGAAGCTTATAAAACAGACAAACTATTCTACCAATGTTTGAAACTTAAAAAAAATATTCAAAAATAGAGATATAAAAAAGCTCCCATAATACACGTGAAGAATTTTTACTATCTATAGTACCATAAAATTAAAAAGAAAATAGAATGAATTATAGTTTCTGAGGTATGGATAGGACGAGATAGAAAAATTACATGTAAAACGCGATTTAAGTTTAAAGATGTATCGTATGTTTATGCCGGAGGTTTACAGGAATCAGCATGCATTGGCTGCTGTAACTTTTCCTATGGTTATAATCAAGAGCTTCACTTTATGTGTAGAATATAAGTTTGCCAAAAGAGCGATAAAAAAAGTTGATTTAAGTTCGTGTCTTTCCTAATATATTTCTCCCTAAATATTTTATAATTCCATTTTCATAATGATTGTTGGTAATGATATGTCAATTATATAATGCTAAATGTTACAATTTAATTTGCATTAATCATAGAAAACGATTTTACATTAACGTAGAGGAAATATTGCAATACATTTTTTTACGTATCGATAAGAAATATGTATGAAACTGATAACTAAAAAAATAAATTAGTGGTTTTTTAGAATAACCCTTAAGTAACCACCGCTCTTAATACTTATTTTTAGAGCGCTTTTTAGAAATATCAAATAAGTATTGGTCAATAAGTACTTGTCTAATAAATATTGGCGAAAACAAATTAATAGTCAAGAGAAAAAATGACTTCGTCAAATCACCATTAAAAATGTTAGGAAGGATGGATTAAAAACATTAAAACTTAAAATCTCAGACCACAATGCTGACGTACAATATCTCTTTGACGTCGGGCTACCATCGGAAGTTTTCGTGCTTTACCTATCCACGTAACGCAAATGCTGGTTAGTTCTATCGATAAGTCCTCCTTAAAAGCTAGTTTATCTCAATGCCTAATCCAGGAGTTCTCTTGTCTTCTAGGTTGAATTCAAAGTAAAAAGGCAGCAGAGTTAAAACACTGATAGTCATAAACTCAGAATAAAATTCGGCTGTTCAACATCGATTATTCAATAAAATAAAACTCTAAACCTATTGATTGTTCCATGAAACTTAAAGGTATTACAAATAATCGAATCACCATTTAGCTCCTATATCTTTCCTTGGGCAATCAAACATATTTTGTCTTTTATACCCTCTTTCCTCTTTCCTGAAAGTCAATCGCCAGATTTTCAAAGCGTTTTTGGATTTTCTTATTTAAATATTAGATTACGCGAAACCGTAAAGTTTACTCTAATAAAAGAATTGTAAAAAATATATTAGAGAGCGCCGTTGCAGAATACCCTATCCTGTATAAATAAATGAATAAATAAATAAAAAGCGAACAACTTTATCAAGAAAATGTATTTAAAACTTGTTAAAATTATATTTCAAATTACTAATTAGTTAAAATTGTTAGATATTTATACCTTGCCATTCTAAGTGCAACAAAATTAATACATCTCTTATTTTAATTTTCTATTTCATTAAAATAAAGTCAACTGATAATTATTACATATTTCACTGATAATTATTATAACTCTAAATTTACCTGATATAAATAGGAATTCATGATACGCGCGACACTTTATATATTTGATTTTTCGATTATTAAAGATTCTATGGTTTAAAATTTAATTCCGTAGTTGAAGACCAAGGGGAGAACGAGTTAAGTTCATGAAAGCTAATTAGAAAAGAAAAAAAAAAATATCGAATTTATGTGCAGACCGGAAGGGTTTTTCCCACAGAAAGGCATATCTTCACTGCGTCATAAACCGATCTTTCACGTCATTGATTTGTCAAAACTTAATAATCTTGATAAGCAGTTTTCTTCTTTTGGTCTTGAATTGTTATTTGGGTATACGAATCATTTAGAATTCATTTTGATTTATTGAAACACTTAAAGCGAAATCGTCAGCTCATTCCTTATTTGTTAACTCCCTCAAAAAACTATAAACAATTGAAAAATTATTAATTTAATTAATGATTATTAAATTACGAAAGTATGAAAATTTATTTAATTAATTATTATTAAATTATGAAATTATGAAAATTTATTTAATTAATTATTATTAAATTATGATAATTTATTTATTTAATTATTATTAAATTGTAATAATTTATTTAATTAATTATTATACATTATTATAGTTTAATTAATTAATTAATATTAAATTATGATAATTTAATTAATTATAATTAAATTATCTACAGAGTAATTTAATTAATCTGCAGAGAGATCAATTTATATACAGAGCAATTTATAGGAACATTAATATGACAAATTAAATTGTAATAATAGTTTTAAATAATAAAAAAACATATGCACATAAAATTATAAATAGTTTAAAAACTAAAAAATTTCCCACAATAAATTGTATTGATTTATTATGCACGTAACAAATAATTGCTGTAATTATCTTTTAATGGATTGCTTTTCATTAATGTATTTTAATTCTTAATTTATAATATAATTAAGAACCATTTATTCAAAAACATATTTAAATAACAATAACAAGTTATAAAGTATTAACATACTTGATCGAAAAGTTAAATTAATCATTTAAGTATTTAAATGCCAAATTTATAAGGAAATCAGAGAGTATCAGCAACTGATTAATAAATTAAATCATGATTTTAAAAAAAAGTAAGAAACCAAATCCTACGTATTAAAAATATTAGTTTCATTATATACATTCTTATACGATATATGTATAAATAAAATTAAATAAATTAATAAGAATATTCAATACAACTTTTCCTCATCATTTTTCCTTTTCAAAATAAATTAGCTTACAAAATAATATAAACAGGAAATAGTTTTACCAAGGAAAAATTGAGAATGGGAAAAAATAAAAAATCTGAAACTACCTATAATAATGTTCTCAAAGAAAAATTAAACAGTTTAGGAGAAAAAAGATTTTCGATATAACGAAATATCTCATTGAATTTAGAATCACTTTCTTTCAATTGGAAAACAATGTTTTAAATAAATTAAACAACGAAAAATGGAATTCAATATTTTAAACAAGTTATTTTATATTTTCTAAAATGACTTAATAGATGGCAGCACTAGTTAAATTATATTGATTTTATTAGCCATAACATTGTTAAAAGTACTAATTGAACAAATATGGCTTATCAGATATAATTTTTAATTGATGTCTTATGCGCTCTTTAATTCTTTAACACTTAAATTGAAATGATGGTTTTCTTTGAAAATTCTTGGTTACTTCTCTAGTTATGAAATCGTGTTATCATTTGAAGTGATTAAATAAAAGTAACAGAATTATAAACGTTTTTCTTTACAAATTCGCATAATTCATGCCTAATATTAATGTTATATTATTAAACATTTTATCTGTTTTATAAATTTGACTTATATAATTTGGAGCTGCCTGCTACCGATTAAAATAATTTGAAGTACAATTAATTCTTAAAACAAAATTTAATTTGCTTCTGTTAATGTGTCAATAAGTAATACAAACAATAAAAAAAAAAAATAATAATCAAACCTAATAATTAAAAAAAAATGATTTAAAATATAATTTTTAATTCCACGTTTACTTTTCTCTCCAAAGCAATATTTAAAAACAACAGCGCTTTTTTTTTAAATTTTTAATAAATTTTCTTAAATATTGTTTTTAAAAAATATAATATTTTAAATATAAAAAAATAATAATTAATAACTCAAACAGCGTTGTTTTATTATTATTTCCAATAAAAAAAAAATTACAAAAAGTGTTTAAGCAATTAATCAACGAGGGGGTCGTCTACCTGTCCCCTCATCGCACACCTTTCGCAGAAAGTTTCTGTTTCAGTTTCAGAAACTAAGTTTACCTATCATTTCACAAATCTTTTGTCAAGTTTAAAGTATTTTTCCCTTTGTTCGTCTAAGTTGAAAACATTGTGCGATATTCATAAATTAATACGTTAATCAAAGGAAGTAGTAATAGACAGTCGCAGCAGTCATCATCTTTACAGATTTTAGTCCTGATGTGTATTATTGTTAACAAAGATGGTATGACGTCACAAACCTCATGCGCTCCTTCCTGCAAGCTTGATTCCACTCCACACAGTCCCACTCCATTTTACCCTGGCAAACGCCGGTCTCAGACAAAGAGGAAATCGTTTTTAGATTTTCAAGATAATTAAAGCTACAAAATTTGCAAAAATTATTGAAATCGAAGCCTAAAACCTCCAGTTTGACGTAAGTACCCATTAGATGACCATTTAATCCGCGGGAGACCGCGAAATCCAACATTTAAATCATTACTTAGCTTATATGTTTCATTGTCCTTTCCAAATACTAAGTACTTCTCGTATTCTAGTTACTTAGCGTTTCTGCAGGGTTCGATCTATCTAGAATAATAATCGCGTTACAGATTCGCTATGAAATCTATCATGTTAAACATCAAATGCCGGTCAGTGTTTACATGAACTGTCAAACTACATGTGACGGGCTGATCGAGATGTAAAAAAACACGAGATACCTGTGAATGTTTTGTTATTATATTCTTAAATGGAAATACTTACAATTCATATCGGGATCAATTCCATACTAAATAAACTAAGATTTTCTGCTTGAATTTTAATTTTTCTTTTGTTTATGTTCTGTCTTAACTGTGATGTAAGATTGTGTTTACATGAATGGTATGAGCAGGTGATCAGCTGTTGTAGTACTATTTGAATACAGGTAGGATTTTACAATCTAAGTTTGCCTATCAAGTTTAGATTTATTTAATATTTTATACATTTATTGCTGCATTATTATTTATTAAATATATTATCTCGAGACTTATAAAATTTTTAATTTTGAGCTATTTTATTGTAAAAAAACTAGTGTTATGTTATAGCCGCTACTGTTCAACAAGACACAAAAATATTACTTTGTAAAATGACTTCAGAGTTATTTTGTATTATATGAAATTTATTACATCATACCAATTAACAATTTAATAATTTTAAATTGGTTATTATTATAATTTGAACAATTTACTGTTGCTGCTTCAAGCTTGAAACACATATATTGCTGTTCAGTGGTTAAATTTCATGCGTAAATTAAACCATTATTATTCCAATTGTGTATTAGTATAGTTTTTTTCTGAATTCTAATACTTTTTCAAAATATTATTCCATTTTCTTGCCTTTGTATGATATGGGTTTAGCGTACATTTGTTTACATTTTAGTCTGTTTATATTCCACTTTCGAGATATAATATACATATAAATTACAACTATTGTTTATTCTATTAAGAGGTAAATAGGACTTAAAGTGATATCTAATTTTTTAGCCTTTAAATTTGCTTTATTAATAATTTGATTGCTATTTTTCATTTCCAATTAGTTCCTATTATTATTACTAACTTCCCTGTGGATAAAATAATTTCTTTTAATTCTTCCTTATTTTAAATTTTTTTCTTACTTTAATTTCCATTTAGAACGTATTTTATAAAAACTTTTCTTTGTGTACATAAAATAATTTTTAGAGATTACAGCATATAAAATATTTGTTGAATTAAATGGTTATAGTAAGAAAGTTAAAAATGTTTATTTATTGCTAACATATTTGAATTTACTTTAACTAAGCTTTTTTTAAAAAAACTTTTACATATTTTGCAATTAATAATTTTAAGGATAATTGTTTGATTCAGTTATAGTCTGATAAGAGCTTTGTTATTAACATGATGCAATTTTGATACTAATTTTGTAAACAAGGAAGTAAGATTCCTGTAATATCTGGCGATTATTATTTTCGACGTTCTTTTATAAAGAAAATCTATTTGTGTAATCTGCTTGGAGCTTTATTTTGAAAATTAAATATTATTCTATTCTAATTGATCAATGAATAGAATATCAAATTCAATAACAATTTTTTTACTTCATATTTATTAAAGTAAAATTTTATCACAATAGCAAATAATATAAAAATTCCCGATCACAATAGCAATTTTTTTTTACTGCAATGCATTTTGATATACCAAAAAAATATTTCCCTATGTTCACTGTTAAATAAACTATTAGTTATATCGATGAACATTATGTTTGATATACCATTAATATTACTGTACGGTGAAAAATTCAACTACTTTTTTGTACATTACAAATATGTCGAAAGCATTATTTTTTCGCTTTTACCTTCAAAGAATTTTTTATTTTTGATCTGTAGAGGAAAATTATTTACCATTATGCTTTAAAAAAATTCTCTTACCATGTATCTCAGTGAATTAGTCGACTTGTCGTATGTAAGGATTTCCTATTTTTGATTATGTGATTTCTGATATGTCAGGTGAATGAGTCTGACTCCTAAAAAAAAAAATTTTTTTAAATTTAAAAAAATAAATAAATTACGAAGTAAAATTTTTTTCCTAAATTAAAAATATTTCCCATTGTTCTATCTGGATATCATATGTTTTTCCTCAAATAAAGATGTATAACGTTATAGAATCCGACATAGATGATGTCCTGGAATTTTTAAATTTATAGGCTTATGGTACGTTTTAAGAATTTTTATTGCTTATTTTGAATAATTTTGATCAAATTGTTGTAACTTTTTTTATTTTTAATTTTTTTTTATTGTTTAAAAATAAACATTCATAAAGAAAATATAATGAAAGATAGATGCAAAATTAATTGTATATGAAATATTAAAAATTGTTTTTGAACTGGGTAAATTGATACAGAGTTATTCATATCTATCTCATTGTTCATAATGCATCGATATTTCCCTATCAACTAAAGTCTTACTTTATTACTGAAATAAGTCAACCAACTATGTATACCGTATATATAGTAGTAGTTACTTTACTATTTATAGTAGTTACTATAGATTACTATTATTTTAGTTACTTTAGATTTAAATAGCCCTTTTAAGAGTGCATGTTTTTGTAAAATTAGAGCCAGAAAAAAATAATTATTATGTTATTGAAAAATAATAACATTTTAAAAAATATAACATAAAATTGCCACAATTTATTAAATTTTATAATATTTAAATTATTTTGATGTTTAGTTATAGGTTTTCTTGCATACGTAATTATGAAATTATGTACTGAATTTATGTAATTCTTATATGAAAAAAATGTGTGATAAAAGTGCTATTTATGGAAACCATAACAGATAGCTGATAAGTTAAGAAAACTGAAAATATAATTTTATTAGTGATAACTGAAAATATCATATAAATTTTATTACATATTACTAAGCCTTTTTTTTACTTTTAATTTAATAAGAGAAATATGTTCCCTTCCTATGATAAAATACTTTTATTTTAATGCTTACTAAATTTTTTTTATAATTGTTTAAATCAGTGTTTCGTTAAAGTTATGGCGATTAACCGCAACAGTTATCACATAGTTAACTAAAGCTGTTAACTAATAGCTATAATTAAAGCTGTAAGATTTTTAAATTGAATGTATCAAAGGGATGTATGACAAAAGAAATGAAAAAATAATTGTTTAAGGTAATATATTTTCTGATTTACCCAAGTTTAGTATAATTAATGTTATACTTTTAAGTCAATCAAATTTTGAAAAATATTTTCCTATATAAACAAACAAAATTCTCAATGTTGCATAATTAATGTAATTCTTTGCTAAATTAGCATGTTTGCTATGTTATAATTATAGGCTTACAACCAATAGTTTAATTAATTGAATTATTTATTTTAAAGTTAACTTTAAGCGGTCAGATAGATAAGTAGTTCTTAACCTTTTTTCTTTTTATGTGTAGCACTTGAGTGAATATTTTTCCAAAATGTAATATATAGATAATAGCATATTAATTTTCCTAAATATTATAAACTAAAGAATTGTTTAAATAAATGAAGCTTTTGTTACAGGATAAGTTAAAGATTGATCTAAGTTCAAACATTAAATAGATAAATATGAAAGGAAACTTAGTGCAACAATTTTGAAACTCGTAATATATATATATTGAAAAAGTTGTTAAGGAGTTCAATTCTAGTTAATACTTTTTTTTCGTGTTCAGTGATTCTTTTGGTGGTTTTTTCCTGTATTTGTTTTTATATTCCAAAACATTATATGGACCATCTGAAGCCTTTTTAAAAATCAATTAAAATATTTTTTTAAAATACAAAATTTTACCACCTTTTTAAATTTTTTTTTTTTTTTTAAAATTTGTATTTTGTATAATTTTATTTACTTTTATGTGTTCCTCACACATAAAGATCTTTTCCCTTGAAATAAGAATATCATATAAATAACTGATTTTTCTTCTTAAAATGCTTCTATATAAATCCTGGTATGTGATGCCCAAGAAATTTTCAGTTTAGTTTCCATTGCAAGAAATTTGTTTAGTCGAAATTCAAAGGAGGGGTTAAATATGCCTACTTAATATATCTTCATGCTTTATAAGTTTTGAAAAAAAAAATGAAGAAAAAAAGTTAAATGTATTGATGTATAACAAAATTTTTTGACTTAATTATTTTATTCTATAACATATGAATCAGTTTTTAATCTCGGAATTAGGTATTTCAAGAAAAAAAATTGGGCATCTTTACAGGACATTCATTTTTGTGCATGAAAGAATACAAATTATAACGAACATTAAACTTGTAATAGTGGCTATACGATTTTTAATAACTAGCTGTAAAAGGTCTTTTTTAGTGCTGAAAATCGTTAAAGAAAACAATAAATTTTTTTTCTTCAAAAAACCTTACCTGTCAAGTGGAGTTAAAAAAAATAAATAATTATTATTAAAAAAATTTCTTTTACATCCAGAACCAAAAAATATAAAGCATAAAAATCATGAAAATTTTTGTTTGTTTTGTGTTAGTTTGTTTTTGTTAGAGAATGATCAAAATTTTGCCTATGGGCAAATATTTGTTGTCAAACAGCAGAAACTAAAGTAATTGGCGTTGTTAAACAGCATAGAACTGCAGTTGAAATTTGAGCACTGCAGCTTGTCAGAAAGTATTCAAAATGTCAATAACATGGTTTGGCCCTGTTCACATAAACAAACATGAAAGGAAGTGAAAAAAACTTGACAAATAATGAAAATTTATGTTAGGCATAAGTTGTTAAACGCTCTGATCAGCGACTTAGATGTGCAATAAGCCTAAATAAATAACGTTGTCAAGATATAAATATTTTCTTTTGTCTCCCAGTAAATGAAATAGCTCTTAATTTTTTTACTTAGATATTAATTATGTTTATATATAATGTTTTATTTATCTATATAAATGATTTACTTGACCTCTTGGATATGACCCCACTAACTTCAAAAATTTGGTAGTACTAGTACTTTATTTAGCCTCGTAATGGGCTATTGGAGTGGGTCTGATATTACATCCTTGAAGATGTTCTGAATACGTGCCATCACAATTTTGAGCCTCTGCATAAAGAATGACTTCTGTACCTTTCAGTAGCCCGATAACCTGCATGCCATGTCAGGCACTTTACGATAGTGCAGTGTAACAAAGATCAATGCAGTGCACCTCTATCCGTTTTCGATCTTATTGGTTACCCGCTTACTGACTGATTGCTGATTGTAATGCTTGATTTCGGTGATCTACTGTGAACTGTGTCTTACAATGTTGTCTTGCCCAGTCCCACAGTGTCTTACGACACTGTGGAACTCAAATGTTTTGGAGAAATGTTGTTGTGAAAGCTTGTTACAGGACTGATATACATTCTAACACATAATGTTTGAGTATATTTATACGAATAATTGTACTTGTACCTATTGCTTTTTAATGATGAAATATTCCTAACTTTTATTTATAAGTTAAATATTAACTTGTACTTTTGTTGCTGTAAAAAAAGAAAAAGAAATATAATTTCTGACCTCTGCAAGTATTAGGACCTAGCTTTTTGCCTGTTGATTGACAGGTAGTGAAAATTTTGATTTCATATAGATTTGTTATGAGAGGATTTAGGAGGTCTCCCAGAACTTAGGTCAGACAATACAGAATATTCTTTTTAAAATTTTTAACTAATAGGCTCTTTCAAAAGCATCTGCTAACTAAATATTAAATCCGTCAAGTTCATAATAATTTTCCTTAAAAAAATATTTAAAATTTGGTAAATGAAATTTTAGCTAAGCCGGAATCGATAATGCTAGTTGCATGTTTTTGAAGGCTCTTTTCTTACAGCAATCAGTCAGCCTGGTTTTAGGTCTGCACTCATTAAAATGTATAAATAAATTTAAAAAATTTTTTTTTTAATTAAAATTTAAAAAAGACCAATCATTTCATTTAAAAAATTTTTAATCAAAATTAATTAAATTGTGGATTTCATTCATGCACATAAAAGAATTTTTCTTGTACCTTAAGTGACACACATATCTTCCATTGGGAACATCTGTTATTACATAATTACGAATTAAAACCATTCATCAGTATGAAAATACTTTCATTTTACCCTAATCCAGGGATGGCGAACCTTTATACACTAACGTGCCATTTTTTCTAAAACATTGTTTGATTTGAGGTCATAGACGTGCCATCAAATAATTTTGACTTCGTGATTATTGGGAAAATAATACTATCAACTCAAATCTCTTTACTTACACTGAAAAAAAAAACATTTTGCAGTGTCTCAGTTATATGCGTAATTCAACTTAAAGTAACATCAGTGTGACTTCTGTTGTTGCAGATTAGATGACAAATAACTTATATTAGGTTGTAAGATGTTAGTTTAAGCAGGACTGTTAATTTTTTTGCTAGTTATTTATTGTTATCTTGCTTTTTATGGTTATTAGTTGGTTTTTTTTAGCATTAATTGTTAATTTTTTATTAATAATTGTTTATTATTTATTATTATTGTTTAATTATTAATAATTGTTTATTATTAATAATTGTGTTTTTTGTGAATTTTAATTTAATTGTTACATATGCTTCATAGTGTAATACCATTTGTGTAATAACAAATGTGATCGGTGGCGTGCCCGAAATATTGTGTCGGGTGCCATAAATGGCACGCGTGCCATTGGTTCGCCATCCCTGCCCTAATCCTTCGATGGTCAATTCTTTGTTTTTCACAAAGTATTATTTTGTTCAAAAATATTGACTTCTTGAGAACATTGTTTTAGCATTAGCTTTTATCATAGTACAATTTTAATTCTGCAGCAATATACGAAAACTAACAATATGTACATACAAGTATTATTAAAAAGTTAACATATCCTGTCCTATTTTTTTACCTGTAAAGTTTATTAAGAAACTTATGGCGCATTTCTTACACATAAAAAGAGAAGTGTTCAATAAATTTTTTTTAAATTTATTTTTGAAAGAAAAATTATTAATTTAAAAGTTTTTTATTAACTTTTAAACAATAATAATTACATAAATATCTAATATTTAATAAAATTGTATGTTAGCATAGAGTGAGCTTGTTTAGAAAATCATCCGAAATCTTTTTTTTTAAAAAACAAAGGTTAATTCAGTGGAATCATATTTTATCTTATTCTAATTTCATTTTTTATCCATTTTGATTTGATAGCGTTTATATCAAGCATTGATAGGTTGTATTATCAAGGAAGTTACATTTTTCAATCTCAAAGACCTCAATTAATTTTAAAATAATTAAGTTAAACTTGTTTTAATTGCAATCTGAAATCAAAGAAAGGATTTTAAATTGTCACCGATAATTTCAATTTTATATTGTCATTGATAATTGCAAAATTTTTTATATTTCCTAAAATACTTTTTAAAAAAAATATTCTACTGTAAAATTGTAGTAGGATTTCATGTGTTAATTTTTTAAGTATTCAGACAAGTTTTAACATTTAAGGACAAGTATTGAATTCCAGAAATTTTTCATTACTCAACAAATTTTTAATTATTCAATTTCTATGTATAATACATTTTTCTAGACACTTATTTATCCTTAAGATGCCATCTAGAAAATAAATTACTATACATTATAGATTTTTGTTTCATAAAGTTTTATTAAATCTTTATTAACATTTCTATTTGTTGTCTAAAATTTTTAAGTTTCTAAATAATTAAATTATGGTTTTTATTTTTGTTTTTTTCGAGTGTATGATTTTAAAATTTATCTTTATAACTGATGCTTGTAGAGTAGGCTAAGTAAATAGCTGGTGCTGTTGTTTTTTTTATAAGGCTCAGCTATTGTTTATGTAATTTTTATAAATGATTTGAAAGTTTTAAATTTATTAAATTGCAATTCTCAATTTTCTTCTTTCTTTTTTTTTTCTTTTAAGAAAAAGAGCAGGATTTTAAAATTAATAATGAAGTCAGATGCTTGTAGAGGACCGAGAAGAGAATGATTTAAAAAAATTAATAATGAAGTCAGATGCTATAGAGGACCAAAAAGAGTCTATGATTTTAAAATTAATAATAGAGGTCAGATGCATGTTGAAGACCAAAAAGAGTCTGATTTTTAAATTAATAATGGAGTCAGATACTTGTAGAGGACCAAAAAGAATCTATGATTTTAAAATTAATAATGAAGTCAGATGCTCAAGTAATCGGTGCTATTGATCCTACTACAAAGCTAACCTATTGTTTATGAATTTTTTAAATTCACTCCATGTTAAAATTGATTTTTAATTCACTTCATCACCTCCAGATTTAATACGGGCTGCTCTCACAACTCTACCGTTAGTTTGAGACAATATAGTTTTTTTTTCTTTTCTTCTTTAAATCAATAATTTGATAGCTCTAAATGGAAAACCATAAAACCATTGCTAAAATTGACTTAAAATTTATTTCGCTTAAGAAGAAAGAAGTAAGTTTGATAATCATTCCAAATTTACTTTTTAATGGATACAAGTATTTTATTTTTCTTCCTTTTCAGATTTCACTTACAATTTCGAAATTCAGTTGGTGTAAATGTAGATATTTTTTTCTTTTAGTGATTGTTGCATATCATCTCGGCATAGATTACTCAGAAGAGAAAAACGGGAATAAAATAAAGCATTAAAAAAAACATAGCGAACGTTATTTGATGATAAAAGTGAAACATTGAAATACGTTGGCTTCTAAATAGGTTTAGATATTAATACGTATATTTACTTTGCCTTAATAGAAAAATTACACAAGTAAGCATAAAATTCCTTTTGTATGCATGTTTAGTAAAACATTTTTAAAACAATATCAATAAGTAATGGTTTCATATTTCATAAGATTGACAATTTTCAATATATCTTAATTTGGCTTTAATTTTATATATTTCGCAACTTTCTTCCTTTAATTCGGTCACCAGATGTGGACAAGAGAATTGGGTTGATAAAGCTTTACATTTTTATTTTAAAATTTTTTCATACTTCATTTTAAAATAGTTTTAATTGACAAATATTGATAGTTTTAATTTAAAATACAAATATTTTTGTTTTTTAAATTAGGAGATCCACTGACAATAGTGTAATTTAATTTTGGCCTTGAACAATTTTTTTCCCTTCCTGTAAGTGTTCAATTGATTTGGAAAAGTCATTAAGCATGTTTTTATCCCTATAAAGTAAAAAAAAAAGAAGAAAAAAAATTATAAACTGATTGATTATGTTAGGAGGAAGTCTACATGGTGTACTAAAACTCTCCGTTGAGAAGGCAAATCGAAATTTACATACACGTTTTGTTGTATTTTAGTGAAATATTGCTATTTTTATAAGAATATTTTTATAAAAATAGCAATATTTCACAAAATTATATTTAATGTGTAATATAACAATATTTCACTGATATAATTTAATATTAATTTTTCTTAATGGGAGGACACACATTATGCCGGGCCTTATAACAACAAAAAAATGAAAAATTATTTTTTAAAAAAAACGAAAGAAAAAAAGAAATATTCCTTAGTGTGCACCATAACCACAAGTAAAATGAAACTCTATGTACAATTAGGAGAGGGGGGGAATTCAGGTATAATGTGTAAACCATCTTTAATGTAATAGAATAATTGAAAACATTTTTTCTACCCTGGCTTCTTTTTTATTCATTCATTCTTTTTATTCATTCCCGAAAATTCTCGACTGGCCGTAGACTTTAATTAAATCTTGGCGCGAAAACAAGAAGGCGTGTTACACCCCCTAAACCGTTATATTTCTAATGTTTTGCTTTAGGCAAAGTCGAGGATTTGAAATTAAAAAACAAATTTTTATTTTAATTCTTGGAAATATTTTTCATTTCCATATAAAATATGTTTTGCTTAGTTGATCTATTTCGGAGGTGCATTGCTCTTATCAAGCATTGTTCTTATATTTATTGCACTGTTTTTTTTTCTGAAGTTTAATTACTTTTAAATATATTATGAGGCCTCTCGTATTTAAACAATAAAATTCTAAAATGGAAGTATTGTAATTGTAATGTGAGTTCTGACGCAATAAAGATAATGCCAAATATACCCTTATCTTCAGCTTGAGTTGATACAATTCTTTATTTATTTACTTTATTTTCAAAAGAAGGAAAAAAAGAAAAGATTGATCAACGAAATTCGATTTTGTTACTTCGATTTTGGATCGGGGGTGGGAAGAGAAATGTTCAGACTTGCGATCTTCAATAATTTTAAGTTGATTCCGGTTCATTTATTTATTCAAATTCTAGTTTAACAAATCCGACGAAACTAATTCTCAAAACTTGTTTGATACCTTGAAGTTTATGATAGAACCAGAACATATAATGTCAAGCTTCGTCAAAAAATATTACATGGTTATTTATGTAACTACTAAAGATTTTTTTTAGAATGATTTTTGTTACAATTTTCTTTTCTTAAGATGACCGCCTGTATGCAACAAAAATATTAAGACATAAATTAATATTAAATAAAATTTTGGTAAAACATTTATATGGTTGGAAATGGTGTGTATATTAGTATATGGGTTTTAAAATATTTAAGGTACCCTATCTGTTCTGAACTGCAAG
This sequence comes from Parasteatoda tepidariorum, assembly GCF_982258835.1. Classification (NCBI taxonomy): domain Eukaryota; kingdom Metazoa; phylum Arthropoda; class Arachnida; order Araneae; family Theridiidae; genus Parasteatoda; species Parasteatoda tepidariorum. The sequence goes on from NC_141755.1 coordinate 51,535,616, forward strand.
TTAATCAAAAAATTTAAGAACTTCCTGTGTTAGGCCTCAAAACAGAGTTGCAATATTTTTATTTATTATTATAATTTTTTTTTTTTTGAAAGTCTATCATGAATAAAGATATTGAAAATTACAATTTTACGAGAAATGCATTTAGAAAAAATATTTTTTTAGAAATATAGAACATAAATATTTTAAAATGTATTGAATTAATATAGGTATTTTTTTAAGAAAAGGTACAGTTTATTTTTACCCTTATGTGTGTTCTGAACTAAAAGTTGTTAAAAAATGTAAGAGCTTCCTGAGTTATGCCTTAAAACAGTAGAGTTGCGATATTTAGTATATATTTATTATTATTTTTTTTGTTTTTGAAAGGCTATCATGAATAAAGATTGCGAAAAATACAACATTACAGGAAATGCTTTTAAAAATTTTTTTTAACAATATAGAACATAAATATTTTAGAATGTATTTAATTAATATAAGTATTTAAAAAAACAAAAGCATTTAAGTCTAATTTGAAGTTTAAGTTGGTGACTTTGTTTTCATTCAGTTGTGAAATTTTAGTTCCCTTTCGGTGTTTCAGAATCTTTTCTGGTTTCTAAATCAGCTACTCTAACCATCGAAAAATTAAAAGTAAGAAACTTTTGGAATTCTGAAAGTCTATTAAAGAAAAATTCGAAATCGCTTATACTAAGGCCTTAATACCTCCATAGTCACCTTAATAACTTCACTTATTCAACAAATATTTGTTTTTCGAGAAAAATGTCGACATTTTAAGGCTTAACAATGATGAATTTAAAGCAATTATCGGTATTGGTGCGCGGGAAGC